>NC_056738.1:304116820-304416820 GCF_019279795.1 Protopterus annectens | reverse complement strand
CTAAATATTCACAGTGTGCATCTTGCTACCATATCCATAGGAAAGAAATTCCAGTTTCAGTATTATGTATCTTTTTGTTCTCTTCCCACATATCTTTACCTGTCATAACCGAATACTTTTAGATACTTAATTTTATCATGCCCCGTACATAGTTTATAGCTATAACCTTTGTTTTATCATTAATTTTACATCCCTAAGAAAACTCAGAATTGTCCCAGAATATTCCACAACAAAGAAGTCCTTTTCTGGTTACATCAAGTACAAAGTAATATCCGAAATAAAGCCAGCTTTTCATTAACACCATAACGATTATATCCTTGAATTTGAGTCCCTTATTTGTTTTATATTTAGAAAAAAGTAGAAAAGCCCTTGTCTGTACGGCAACTGCAAGGTCCCAAATTAAACCACTTCATGAAAACACAGACCAGCAGACTGTGGCAAACAAAATAAATTGAATGTAGTGCTAAAAAGCACATAGAGTGTGTTAAACCGGTTTCAGCTCGAATAAAAGTAGCCTTCTTCAGTGCATACAAATCACAAGTAACCCATCCACATTCTCTTACATAGTCAGCAGATGAGGCTTAACTAATTAATCCAATTAGTGTTTAATACAATAATTAAAGGTGCTCATTCAATCCAGGAGAGAATAAACCCCCACCCAATTTAATAATCCAACTCTTTTCCATGTTAAGGGTCTGATGCCATCCAAACTTATTAGATCTACTGTCCCGATCCGATCAATAGTAGTAAAATAAAAGGACGCATTAGTATGTGCAACAGTGTGTTTGTAGAGAGCACTGGTTGTTTACATTTAGAACCATTGGCAAAAAAAAAAAAACGTGTGGAGGGAGGGCACCCCTGCCCAGCTTCGCAGTTCAGGCAACTTATCAGAGAGGAACCCTCCCATTTTTGCCTCAGATGCCTTACATATCCTAATTAATCTTATTTTCTCAGGAAATGCAAATGTTTCTATTACCATACTCAAAATCTCAGCTTACTCTGTTGAATGCTTTCTCTGCACCAAGACCCAATAATAATACCGGTATTTTCTTACATTCTGCTTCACTCGAGCATTGCTCTATGGAACATTTACTGACTCAGTATTACAGTCACCACAATTTTTTTCCAGGATGTTGGTGCCTTGCCTACTTTTGAAATACTGTTAAAGATCGGGAAGGTTTTATCACTTTCTCCCCCCCCCATCACTGAAGCTCTTCTAACAATTAATACAAGTAATCCTCTTCCTTTTCCCCCAATATTCTGTAGAATATCCACCCTGAAATCCTTTTATCAAATTCACATACTCAGTTCTTTCCAAATCTGTTTCCTGTAGCATTGCTAACTGAACTCCATTAAATATTCCAAGAAAATATAGACACCGTCTTCACTGGGGTAAAAAGTAATTATTCCCACCTATTATACATGCAGCTTTTTTAAATGTCAATTTCCAGCTTTTGTGATTCAAGTACCTATTAACATTTGGCAGACTCACCCCTTATACAGTTTTTCTTAATGGAACCTATACCATGTTTAACAAGACTTTACCAAAAACCCTCAGACAAAAAAAAAAACACACCACCAGACCCTTTTAACACACAACTATGCACATTTTCAAATAATGAAGTTTAACTCCAATAGGAATATTTGTGCCAAATAGACAAATACAGGCCCAAATTAACCTGAAATTGACTACATCTATGTTTGCATGTTATTGCCTCTGCGTCTACTTACACTAAGTGGTGTCTTATCTTTTTATTCCACCTCCCCAGATGCGAAAACTACTTGCATACTTTCAGAAATCATTAAGAAACCAGAGTTTCTATCAGCCTGATCCCATGAAAATGTAAAAGAAAAAGTACAGTTGTGTACCTACCATAAATGTAAATGTTGAGTGTATTCACTGTTGCAGTCATTACACTTGGGTTATCCTGCTGGCAGGCTACCCGCAGTCAGCCTGAATTCCAAAGTCTTGGCCCGGCATTGGTTGCTGTCGCCTCTTCCCTGACGTCAGTGCGCCAGGGGTATAAAAGATGTAGCCAACACCATTTTCTTCAGTTCTTGCCCCAGAGGTCAGGTGCCCCCAAAAGGGTAGGCTAAAAATTCTGCTCATAAAGCATGCACTAAAACATTACTTTTATCTACAAGCAAATACACCACATAGGTTGTATAGAATAGAGAAGTACAGATAAGTCCCAGCAATGAAAGGGGGATGGAGGGAGGGTAACCTGGACCGCAACAGTGAATACACTCAAACATCTACATTTATGGTAGAACACAACTGTACTATGTTCATGTTTCACTGTTGCAGTCATTACACTTGGGTTGAATCCCAAAGCTGAGGTTGGGTGGCTGGGCCTAGATAGAATTAGGAGTGGCTATGAGGCCCTGCAGAACTGCAGTGGCGAAGCCATCTCTGGATTTAGAGTAAAGAGGGAAGTGGTAGTGCTTTGTAGAAGTGTGCACTGAAGTCCAAGTTGCAGCCTCCAAAATGTCTTTGGTTGGTACTCCTCTGAGGAAGGCTGCTGAAGTGGCTGCTGCTCTGGTTGAATGTGGCCTAATGCCCTTAGGCACTGATTTGCCATGTTGTGAATAGCAGAAACGAATGCAGTGGCCTATCCATTTTGAAAGAGTCTGCTTTGAAATAGCTTTTCCTTGCGATCCTGCAGCAATATGCAACTAAGAGTTGCTCAGTCTTTCTGAAGGCTTTAGATTTGTCCAAGTAGAAGCGTAGCTGTCTGTGCATGTCCAAAGAATGCAGAAGTCACTCCCCCTTATTCTATGGGTTTGGATTAAAGGTAGGCAAATGAATGGTTTGGTTAAGAGCCACACTGGACACTAGGCATAAATGTTGGGTTTGTCCTTAGAGAAACCCTGTCCGGATGGAAAATAAAAGGTTCCACAGCCATTAGTGCCTGTAACTCTAAGACTCTTCTTGCTGAGGTTATTGCTAGGAGCAGAGCTGTTTTCCATAAGTATTTTATCTCAGCTGTATTGGCTGGTTCAAAAGGAGGCAGTGTGAGCTTTTCCAAGACAAAATTGAGGTCCCATGCAGGTGTTGGAGCTCTCCTTGGAGGTCTTATGTTTTTGGCCCTTCTGAGGTACTGCCTTAGCAGTGGATGTGAAAAAATAGGTGGATCTGTATTGTAATGAGCTGAAATGGCAGAGGCATGGATCTTAATTGATGAGAAGGATAGGTCTTTGTCCAGCATCTCAGTTAGGTATTGTAAAATCTGAGGAATATTTGGTACAAGCGTGTCCATTCCTTGTACCTGGTTCCAAGCACAGAATCTCTTCCATTTTTCTGTACAAGATTTTCTGGTGCAGGGACTCCTGGCCCCCAAAATAACATCCATAACTGCTTTAGAGAGAGGTGTGCTCTGAATGGTTAAATTATCAGCCATGCAGTCAGATTTAGGTTCATAGGTTCATACTAGGCTATCTGCCCGAGGGCATTTACAAGCCTAGCCCATCGTTTTGTGGCTTACGCCACCCCTTTAGTATGGGGAACTATACCCATTATTTTGCTGTGCCTCTGTCGAGCAGTGACACTGAGGTAATCCCTGGGGTATATCTGCGATCTCCCATCCATTGGTCAAGATTTCTCTTGAACAAGGCCAGCGAGGTGCTCTGCCTCACATGTACCGGGATTTTGTTCCACAGCATAGGGAGTCTTTGGGTGATTAATCTATCCCTCCAGCACGTCCTATTAATAGCCGTGTCAAGGTTTAAGTCTCCCGCCCTTGTGGCTCTGATGGATCTAGATTTTTTGAGGTGAAGCATATTCATCAAATCTGGGTTTGACATGGCCTTGTATGTTAGGCAAAGGTCACCTCTGAGCAAGCGGTGGCGACTGAATAGAGCTGGAGTTCTTTCAGTCGGGCAGCATAGGACAGATTTTTGAGACCCTTTATCCTTTTGGTGAGGAACTTTTGTGGCCTCTCCAGCTGCTGCAAGTGTCGGGTCAGATACATTCCGAATGGGGCATTGTACTCAATCATTGGTCTGATGGGTGATGAGTAAAGGGAGACTATGACCTCCCTTGATCTAGATGAGAATCCCTTCATGATAAGGTGGGCAATGTAGAAGGTCTTCCTAACTACTTTAGCTACATGGGTGTCGAATGACAGACTACTATCAACCTGGGTCCCCAGGTCCTGATAACTTCTTCTGTGCCCAGTGGATTGCCACCTATTTGGTAGCTAGGGGTAACCTTGTTTTTCCCGAAGGGTATGACTATGCATTTTTGGCATTTAACTTTAGGCCGTGGCTCTGGCACCAGTTATCCGTTTCTGTGAGACCCTTCTGAAGGATATCTGTGTCAGATGTGTTTTCTACTAGGCGCCCAGTTTGCAGTCATCTGCAAACTTTGTCAGCCATAACCCTCCTGTGTTTGCTTGTACTTCGGAAAAGTAGATGCCAAACAAGAGTGGGCCCAGGACTGAGCCCTGTGGGACACCACTTGTGACAGGCTTTGAGTCTGACATGGCGCCAGCAGCTCTGATCCTGTGGGTTCTGTCACTCAGCCAGTTTGCAACCCATCTTGTGATGTATGGGTTGACATTTAAGCTGATGAGTTTTTCAATGATACCCGAATGGGGTATTGTATCGAAGGCCTTAGCCAGATCGAGGTAGGCTGTATGGACTGAAAGAAAAACAAGGTGAACGGAAAACTGATACACATGAAGATTTTTCCAACTGAAAGAAAGAGCATCCACTTTCCAAGCTGTGTGATGAAACCTCTTTGTGCAAAACTTTGGCAGCTGGTAGTTTAGTGGAGAAGCGAACAGATCTATGTCTGGAGTTCCCCAGGACACTGTCAACTTTTGAAATACATGAAGATCCAGTTTCCACTCGTGGGGATCCATGATTTGTCTGCTTAACACATCTGCTAAGGAGTTCTGTGCTCCCGGCAGAAACCTTGCCTGAAGAGTTAGTTGCAAGCTGGACGCAGTCTCCCATAAAATCATTGCTTGCCTGCACAATGGGTAAGAATGTGTTCCCCTTGTTTGTTGATGTACCACATGACAGTTGTGTTGTCTGTTAGAATCAACACCTGCCCTGGAAGAAGTAACTCCTTGAAAGCCATTAATGCAAACTGGACTGCTAACATCTCCTTCATGTTGATATGTAGATGCTGTAGTCTGGCAGGCCACTTGTCTTGTATCGACTTTCCATTTAGATGAGCTCCCCAAGCAATGTCTGAGGCATCTGTCGTTAGAATTTGACTCGTCGCTGGCGGGTCACAGAGAGTCCCTTCTCTAGGTGACCTCCCTGAGCCCACCACAAAACTTCCTTTTGAATGCAAGGTATTATTTGAATGACAGTGTGCAAATCCTGGCAGTGCTGTGTCCATACATTTTGAGATACCATTGTAGCTTCCTCATATGCAGTTTGGCATTGGGAAGCACCAGAATACAAGATGCCATGAACCCTAAGGCTTGAAGGACTGTCCTTGCAGTCAGCCCGGACTGAAGAGATAGTTGATGGAAGTAACTGGAAAGATTCTTTTGTTTGTCCGGGGTTAAAAAGGCCATCTGGGCTGCTGTATTCAGTCTCACACCCAGAAAGCACATGTCTCGAGAGGGTACTAGACTGGACTTTATTTCGTTCACAGAATACCCTAGGCATCTTAGCACTGCTATGACATATTCCAAATGCTGTAGAAGGTCTTCCTTTTCTTGAGCCAGAATCAGGCAATCGTCCAAGTAAGGATAGATTTGAATTCCTTTTAGCCTGAAGTAAGCTATCACTGGAGCCAGAACCTTTGTGAATACTCTGGGCAGTAGATAAGCCAAAGGGCAATGCAGAGAACTGATAATGAGAATTTCCAGCTCAACGCAGATACTTTCTGCAACTTAGTCGTATAGGCACATGAAGGTAAGCTTCCTTGAGATCTAAAGTTACCATCCAGTGATCTTTGCCCAGCAGAGGTAAAAGCTGTTGTAACGTCAACATTTTGAACTTGGGAATGTCCAGATAAGTGTTGAGGATAGATAAATCCAGAATTGGTCTCCACGTGTTCCCCTTCTTCGGTACTAGGAACAGGCGAGAATAAAATCCTAGGCCCCTTTCTGGCACAGGAACCGGCTGAATGGCCCCTATTTGGAGTAACAGAGAAATTTGCTTGTGAGCCTCTTGTCTTTGTAGAGGAGGAATGTCTGGCATGCCTTTGAAAGGAGGCAAGGTATGGAAATAAAACCTGTAACCGTGGTGAATGATATCCAGAACCCATCTGTCTTGGGTAATTAAATCCCAATTTTCTTTGAAAAGAGACAGCCTTCCTCCCAAAGGTGCTGCCAGTCGAGAACGTACTGGCAGCTGAAAAGGCAGGTCATTGGGTCTGCTTACGAAAGGACTGACCCCTGCCCTCACCAGAAGTCTGAGCAGGGGAACTCCCTGTCCTAGGCCTAAAAGAACCCTGAGCTCTGCCCCTACCACGTCTAGACCTACCCCTAGACTGGGAATCATAAGCAGGATAAGTCCATCCCTTAGTAGGCCAATTTCTACTAAACTTGGAGGCTGCACCTGCAAAAATCTTTAACAGTTTGCATAGACTTAGCCTTGTCCTCCATTTTCTTCAAAACTGCTTCCACAGGCGAACCAAACAACACATCAGACTGTAAAGGAGCATCCAAAATCCTTGTCTTAACATGCTCAGCTAAATTCTGATCTCTCAACCAGGCGTGCCTACGAAGAACAGAACCAGTGGCAGCCACCCTGGAGGAGGCCTGCACAGCATCAAAACCACACTGCAAGGAATGTTTACCAACTTGTTCAGACACATGAACTAAATCCTGCAACTCTTTACACTCAATACCTTCAGCCAGAGCATCCACCTTAGATTTCAACTGTGAAAGAAGATAATTCTGATATTTTAACATGTGAAACTGACAATTCAACGCCTCATGGCTAAAGTGGAAGAAGTATACACTTTCTTTCCCCATCTATCCAAAGCCCTTGCCTCTATCAGGAGGGACAGGATTTTTAACAACTGAGGCCTTCACACCTTTAGGCCCCTGAGAGACAGTTTCGGGTCTGCCCTAGGACTCTTAAAAGATACTTATGAGCTTCAGGCACCCTATAATACCTATCCGGTTTAACTGGGGCAGGAGGCAAAGAATCAGGATTCAGGAAGCCTCTGCAAACACATCTTCCACCACATTCAAAACAGGAGGAATAGCTAAAGGCCTATGCTGGGGTAAAAACAAGAATTCCCCAAGCCTTTTCCTGGAATCAGAGAAATCTTGACCTTCCCATTTAAAATGCTCCCTCATGGAATGCAGAGTCTCTGAAAATGAAAAATCCTCAGGAGGAGAAGCAGAAGGAGTAGAATCATCCACATCAGAATCAGAATAAGGAGGGTACTCCTGCAAGTCTTCAGCCGAAGACTCAAGCCTCGAGCATTGCTCAAAACTCTCAAACTCAGGTTCCACCCTAGGCCTCTTATCAGGAGGGCATAGAACCCCTAATCATAGTAATCAAATCCTCTGCCATTTTAAGCATATGTTTCTTAGGCAAAGACCCTGAAGCACTAGGAGAAACCCCCACTGAAGCTAAACTTGGCCTGCCCTCAAAGAAGCCTTGGAAACTGAAGGGAGGCTCTAACCACCTTAGGAAGAGAGGGAAGAACAGCCACCTGAGAAGCCCCCTCAGCCTGGCCTACTTCCTGAGAGGATACATCCTGTAACAGTAAAGTCTCTCCCTGAGACTCCAAAGAAACACCTGGCAAAACCTCCGGCTCCACTGAGCCTTCCAAAGAACCGACGTCTGGGACTGTCGGTTCCTCCACCCTAGGCTTTGCTGCTTTATCTTGCGCTTTTTAGCGAAGCCGGCCGGAGCATCCGGCGGCATTTTATAATTACAACGCTTCCCAAACACTAACCTGGCACAGTCTAACCTTCTCTTAATAGTGCGTTTGTTAAATCTAGCACAAGAGCGGCATCCAACAACGCCGTGCTCAGGCCCTAAACAAGGTATACACAAAGTATGGTAATCCCTATGAGGTATCTGTTTCCCACAAGAAATACAGTTATTCACTTTTTCTGACATCCGGTTAAATACTGAGGCAAGAAAAACCAAAATATTCCCACGGGTACTTAGCCAACTTTGATTCGGTCTGAAACTCTGACTTCAGAAACTTTCAGAACGCCAACCTGCACTCGCAAAATTGCTTCTGCATCGGACCATGCGGCAAAAAAGACTGAGGATATGACGTCGGTCATGCGCATTAGTACCCTGACGTACTGACGTCAGTCTAATGCGCCCTGACCGACGTCAGCCATATACTTTGGTATTCGGGCCGACTGGACAGCGGACTACCCAATAGTTAGGACTGCAGCAATGTGGAATGAAGAACATCCAGAGTTTCTATCAGCCTGATCCCATGAAAATGTAAAAGAAAAAGTACAGTTGTGTACCTACCATAAATGTAAATGTTGAGTGTATTCACTGTTGCAGTCATTACACTTGGGTTATCCTGCTGGCAGGCTACCCGCAGTCAGCCTGAATTCCAAAGTCTTGGCCCGGCATTGGTTGCTGTCGCCTCTTCCCTGACGTCAGTGCGCCAGGGGTATAAAAGACGTAGCCAACACCATTTTCTTCAGTTCTTGCCCCAGAGGTCAGGTGCCCCCAAAAGGGTAGGCTAAAAATTCTGCTCATAAAAAAGCATGCACTAACATAAACATTACTTTTACCTACAAGCAAATACACCACATAGGTTGTATAGAATAGAGAAGTACAGATAAGTCCCAGCAATGAAAGGGGGATGGAGGGAGGGTAACCTGGACCGCAACAGTGAATACTCAAACATCTACATTTATGGTAGAACACAACTGTACTATGTTCATGTTTCACTGTTGCAGTCATTACACTTGGGTTGAATCCCAAAGCTGAGGTTGGGTGGCTGGGCCTAGATAGAATTAGGAGTGGCTATGAGGCCCTGCAGAACTGCAGTGGCGAAGCCATCTCTGGATTTAGAGTAAAGAGGGAAGTGGTAGTGCTTTGTAGAAGTGTGCACTGAAGTCCAAGTTGCAGCCTCCAAAATGTCTTTGGTTGGTACTCCTCTGAGGAAGGCTGCTGAAGTGGCTGCTGCTCTGGTTGAATGTGGCCTAATGCCCTTAGGCACTGATTTGCCATGTTGTGAATAGCAGAAACGAATGCAGTGGCCTATCCATTTTGAAAGAGTCTGCTTTGAAATAGCTTTTCCTTGCGATCCTGCAGCAATATGCAACTAAGAGTTGCTCAGTCTTTCTGAAGGCTTTAGATTTGTCCAAGTAGAAGCGTAGCTGTCTGTGCATGTCCAAAGAATGCAGAAGTCACTCCCCCTTATTCTATGGGTTTGGATTAAAGGTAGGCAAATGAATGGTTTGGTTAAGAGCCACACTGGACACTAGGCATAAATGTTGGGTTTGTCCTTAGAGAAACCCTGTCCGGATGGAAAATAATAAAAGGTTCCACAGCCATTAGTGCCTATAACTCTAAGACTCTTCTTGCTGAGGTTATTGCTAGGAGCAGAGCTGTTTTCCATAAGTATTTTATCTCAGCTGTATTGGCTGTTTCAAAAGGAGGCAGTGTGAGCTTTTCCAAGACAAAATTGAGGTCCCATGCAGGTGTTGGAGCTCTCCTTGGAGGTCTTATGTTTTTGGCCCTTCTGAGGTACTGCCTTAGCAGTGGATGTGAAAAAATAGGTGGATCTGTATTGTAATGAGCTGAAATGGCAGAGGCATGGATCTTAATTGATGAGAAGGATAGGCCTTTGTCCAGCATCTCAGTTAGGTATTGTAAAATCTGAGGAATATTTGGTACAAGCGTGTCCATTCCTTGTACCTGGTTCCAAGCACAGAATCTCTTCCATTTTTCTGTACAAGATTTTCTGGTGCAGGGACTCCTGACCCCCAAAATAACATCCATAACTGCTTTAGAGAGAGGTGTGCTCTGAATGGTTAAATTATCAGCCATGCAGTCAGATTTAGGGTTCTGAGTTGGCTGTGCAGGATCTGGATTGTTTTGTTGGGTCAACAAATGAGGAATTTGGGGTAATGTCCAGGCTGGGCCTTGAGACAAGCTCTTTAGGATTGAGTACCAGTGCTGGCGTGGTCAGTCTGGGGCAATCAGTATCATTTTTGGCTTCTCTTGTCTGACCTTTAGGAGTACCTTGGGGAGGAGAGGCAGTGGAGGAAAGGCATATACTGTAAGGGTTTTCCAGCTGAATGATAGGGCATCCACTTTCCATGCTTGTTTGTGATAAGCCCTTGTGCAGAATCTCTGTAGTTGGCAGTTGTGTGGGGAGGCAAATAGATCTATGTCTGGGCATCACCATTTCCTTGTTATCATGCTGAAGATTTGTGGATCTAGTTTCCACTCATGAGGATCCTTGAGATTTCTGCTTAGTTCGTCTGACAGAGTATTGGTCTTTCCTGGAAGGAATTGTGCTTGCAGGTGTACTTGATAAGTCAATGCTGTGCTACACAGTCATGGCTTGTCTGCAGAGGGGGTAGGAATGAGTGCCTCCCTGCTTATGTACCACATGACTGTAGTATTGTCCGTCTTTTACCAGCAGTTGTCCTGGGTGAAGTAGATCCTTGAAGGCTGTCAGGGCATTCTGAACAGCTAGCATCTCTTTTTGATTGATATGAAGATGCACTTGGCTTGCTGGCCATGCTCCCTGAATACATTTTCCTGCCATGTGGGCTCCCCAGGCATAATCTGATGCATCTGTTAGTGTCTGCCTGGCCGTGGGTAGAGTGAATGGCTGTCCCTTGTTGTGGTGACAGGCCTGTGCCCACCATCGAAACTCCTGTTGCAGGCAGGGAATGAGGATAATGTTTCCAGGCTGTGGCAATGTTGAGTTCAAACACTTTTTAGATACCATTGTAGTTTCCTCATATGCAGTCTGGCATATGGAATTAGTAGAATGCAGGATGCCATGAAGCCCAAAGCCTGCAGAATTTTTCTTGCAGATAACTGGGTCTTTGCTGCCAACATTTCGAAGTAAGAAGTCAGTTGCCTTTGTTTGTCTGGCATGAGATAAGCCATCTGGGCAGTTGTATTTAAGCTTGCACCCAGGAATATTATCTCTTGAGAGGGTACTAGTTTTGATTTCTTTTCATTTACCGTGTACCCTAGGCAAATTAGTAATCTTTTGACAAACACCAGATGCCTCAATAGAATGTCTTTTTTCTCTGCTTGAATAATGCAGTCGTCCAAGTAAGGGTATATTTGAATTCCCCTTTGTCTGCAGAAAGCAATTACTGGTGCCAGGCATTTTGTGAAGACCCTGGGCACAGTAGATAAGCCAAAGGGCAGTGCAGAGAATTGGTAGAGCATTGATGCAGCTATGAATCTGAGGTATCGTCTGCAAGCTTGTCTGATTGGGACATGCAGGTGTGCCTCTTAGGTCCAACGTTACAAGCCAAGCTTTCTTGCCCAGCATAGGCAGAAGCTGCTGCAGAGTCAACATTTTGAATTTTGGAACGTCCAGAAAATTGTTTAGAATAGACAGGTCCAGTATTGATCCCCAGGCTTTGTCCTTTCTGGGTACCAGGAATAGTAGAGTAAAATCCTTGTCCCTGCTCTTGCTGTGGTACTTGCTGAATGGCCCTCATGCCCATGAGGGATGTAACTTGTTTTTGTGCCTCTGCCCAATGATTTTGTGGCAGGTCTGGCATACCTTTTGCCTTTGGCAGGGTGTGAAAGTGGAACCTGTAGCCCTGGGACACTATATTCAAGACCCATTTGTCCTGGGTGATTATATGCCAATTTTGTGAAAAAAGTGCTAGTTTTCCCCCTAAGGGAGCTGCCAAAAGATGAGTGTTTGGTATTGGCAGAGGAAAGTCATTGGGACTGTTTTTTATATGGCTGTGATTTGTCTTCTCCGCTTTTGGAGGTAGAAGCACCCCATTGTTTAGGCCTGTATCAGCCTTGGGGCTGGGATCTGCCTCTAGGGCATTTGTATCTGCCTCTTTGTGGCCTGTCTGACACTGGAAAGGACCAATTCTTTGAAGGCCAGTTCCTGCTAAATCTGGGTGGTTATACCTGTAAGAAATCCTTAACTGCCTGCATAGATTTAGCTTTAACCTCCATTTTCTTTAACACCTCTTCTGCCTTAACACCAAACAAAGTATCATGCTGTAAAGGAGCATCCAATAATTTTGCTTTAACATGATCAGGCAGATTTTGTTCCTTTAACCAAGCATGCCTTCTAATGACAGTACCCGTAACAGTGGCCCTGCAAGAGGCCTCCAGTGAATCAAAACCACATTGCAAAGTATGTTTTCCCACTTGTTCAGCTGCATGCAACAAATCCTGCATTTCCTTATCTGCACATTCAGAATTTGTCAACATTTTCTGTTTTAGCAGTGATATTAAATATTGCTGATATTTAAGCATATGAAACTGACAATTTAAAGCCCTTACAGCCAAGGTAGCAGAAGTGTAAACTTTTTTCCCCCCATCTGTCCAGTGCCCTAGAATCCCTATCAGAGGGGACAGGGTTTTTCACAGTGGAAGTCTTGACCCCTTTGGGACCCTGAGATATAGTTTCTGGGTCAGCAGCAGGGTTTTTTATAGAAATTTGTGGGAATCTGGAACCCTGTAGTATCGGTCTGGCTTAACCGGTGCAGGGGGTAAAGAGTCAGGAGACAGGCTGGACTCTGAAAATACATCTACTATGTCTAGAACAGGTGGAATAGCAAGAGGTCTTTTATGAGGTAGTAAAAGAAAGTCTCTGAGCCTTTTCTTAGATTCTGAGTAATCTTGGGTCTCCCAGTGAAAGTGCTCCCTCATGGTGTGAAGGATTTCCCCAAAAGAATAATCCTCAGGAGGAGAGGCTAAAGGAATAGACTCTTATAGGTTCATAGGTTGGTGCTGGGCTATCTACCCGAAGGCATACATTAGCCCAGCCACGTTGTGCGGTATTCACCGCCCCTTTAGTAGTTCCCTAGACCCTTGTACTAGCAGCTAGTACCCTTGGCCCCTATCTAGTAGTGCTGTTGGTGTGATCCCCGGTGTGAACTTTCTGTTAACCATCCACTCATCAAGGTTCCTCTTGAAGAGTGATAGTGAGGGGCTCTGTCTTATGTAGATCGGGACCCTGTTCCATAGTAAGGGAAGTCTCTGTGAAGGGAATCTATCCCTCCAGCATGTTCTATTCATTGTTGTGTTGAGATTTATATCCCTAGAGTGTTTAGCTCGAGTAGATTTGGTTTTGCCAAGATGGAGCATGTTTAACAATTCTGGGTTGGACATGGCTCTGTACGTTAGACAGAGATCGCCTCTGAGAAAGCGGTATGCAACAGAGAACAGTCTTAGCTTTTTCAACCGTGCTGCATACGGCAACTGTTTGAGGCCAGTAATCCTCTTGGTTAGGTACCTCTGTGGTCTCTCCAGCTGCTGGAGATGTCTTGCCAGGTACATTCCAATTGGTGCACTGTACTCAATAATGGGTCTGATGAGGGAAGAGTAGAGGGGCACCATTACATCCTTAGATCTTGATGCGAACCCTTTCGTGATCAGATGGGTCACAGAAGGATTTTCTAACCACTTTGGCAACATGGTTATCAAAGGAAAGCTGACTATCTACTTGGGTCCCTAGATCCCTTATTTCTTCTTCAGATTTCAGGGGATTACCTCCTATGTTGTAGTTTCCGGGTACTCTGTTTTTTCCAAAGGGGATTACTACGCATTTTTTTGCATTTAGCTTGAGACCATGGCTTTGACACCATGCATCAGTCTCATTTAGGCCCTTCTGGAGGACCTCCATGTCGGCCGGAGACTATTATAGCACCCAATTTGCAGTCATCCGCAAACAGTCAGCCAAAGTCCTTCCATGCTTGCCTGTACTTCTGAGAAGTATATGCCAAACAGGCATCAGAATCCTCACAGGGAGGAAGGGAGTATCCTTGTTCAGAAGAGGAATCAGAGGAAATGGAAACCTGATCTGAAGATTCATATTCTGTCTCTTGCCTAGGCTTATCTTGAGGGGGGATGGGAACCCCTGATCAAAGTAATTAGGTCTTCGGCCATTTTAAGCATCTGTTTTTTAGGCATGGAAGTCTGCAGGAGAATGCTGTACCTGTTTCTTTGTCTTTAGAGCTGCTTTAGTCTTTGCCTTTGAAGCCGAGGTTGGCTTAACATAACTGTGTAGGTCTGAAAACACCCTCAGAAGCCGATGCCTGCTCAGCGGCTCCAGACCAATCTGAGGGAATAGTTTCCAAATGTCCAATACCTTGAGTATCCAGAGGCCTAGTCGGCTCCACGTAGGAGTCGGAAGCGGCCTGTGGCTCTGAGGTAGCGGGTGTCAGGGGCTACGAAAGCACCTCACTGAGAACCGCCGACTGGCCTAGCGGAGGTCTCGTCATCGGTTTTGGACCTCGGATGCCTGTCCTTTTCCTTGCGCTTTTTATAAACTCCGGTCGTCGGCTGTTCTGACGGCATTATATAATTAAATCTTTGGCCAAAGTAATGAAAGGCAAAATCGAAGAGACTCTTAATAGTGCGTTGGTTAAATCTAGCACAAAACCGACAGCTAGCAATGTCGTGGTCAGGGCCTAGGCAAGGAATACAGTAAGAATGAAAATTCTTAAGGTATTTGCTTCCCACAAGAAATACAATTGTTAACTTTTTCTGACATCGGTCTGGTGCAAGAAAAAAAAAGTTTCCCCAACGGGGTACTTAGCTTTAATGAAGACTTTGGATCTGAAATTCGGTTTTGAAAAATCTCAGGAGTCTGCCGACCCTCACTTGCGAACTGCTTTTGCTTCGGGCACCGCGCGGCACGAAAGACTGAAGAAAATGGTATCAGCTGCATCTTTTTATACCCCGGCGCACTGAAGTCAGGGAAGAGGCGACAGCAACTGACGCCGGACCAGGACTTTGGAATTCAGGCAGACTGTGGGTAGCCTGCCAGCAGGATAACCCAAGTGTAATAACTGCAACAGTGAAACATTATGAACATCAAGAAGTTATGTACTCACCATAACGTTCGATGTATGTAGTCCATCTCGCCTCACATTCTTACCCGTGGGTTCGGAGCCGAACCTAGGCTCTGACTCGGCTGTACTCTAGCTCGAAGTCTTCAATTGGCTCGTGGCTAAGAGGTATCCCATGCTGCACTGCTCCCTTTCCCCAGATCTTGTTTGCTGCAAGCTCAGGCAATCACACCCCACACACACAACACAGAGAGGAAGAATCAGCCCAACAAAAGGAGTACTGAAACCAGAACTAACCCCTAGGCCCTCCAGGAGGGGGAAGGCGGGAGGGTAAGTAAGAATGTGAGGCGAGATGCACTAAATACATCGAACGTTATGGTGAGTACATAACTTCTTGATGTTATGTAGTCCAATCTCGCCTACATTCTTACCTGTGGGAGTGTCCCCAGCACCTGAACCGTGGGCGGCTCAGTGGAAAATACTCCTGAGCAGTGTGGAACCAAACTAAGATCTGCCTCTGGATATCAAGTCCAATTTGTAGTGACTGATAAAGGTTTGAGGAGATGCCCATGTAGTCACAGCACAAATATTATCCATAGACATCCTGGCCTGAAATGCCGTAGAGGTGGACATCGATCGTGTAGAATGAGCCTTCACCTTAAAAGGTAATTCCTTACCGCTTGAGGCATAAATGAAGGAAATACAACTAGAGATCCATCTGGATAGGGTTACTTTAGAAACAGGAGACCCAAGTCTACTGTCTGAAAACGAGACAAATAGCTGATCTGATTTCCTAAGATCCTTCGTTCTATGTAAATAGAAACGCAATTGTCTATGAACATCTAGCTGGTGGAATTTAAATTCTGCCTTATTACAAAATTCTGGGAAAAATACAGGCAGCTCAACAGACTGGTTGAGGTTAATAACAGAAGCAACCTTTGGCATAAAGGAAGGATTTGGTCTGAGGGAAACCCTATCCTTGTGAAATACCAAGTTGTTGTTGGGTCTTTTGGCTTTTCCTGGTTGGGAGTTGCCACAGCAGAACTCCGGTCCGCTAATGATTGGCAGTAGATTTTTACGTGCCGAGTTGCAGGCCCTGACGCACAGCCTTCAACGAAGGTACGCCCATTCACACGTCTCCACACAGAAGACGTTCTAGCTGAGAACAGAACAGGACAACGTCTTACTGTGAGGCGACAATGCTACCGCAGCACCACCACCACAGTTCCTTGTGAAATACCACGTAAGGAGGTCTAACTGACAAAGCTTGGAGCTCAGAGACTCCCCTAGCTGAAGTGATGGTTACTAAAAAGACTGTCTTCCATGACAAATATTTCAAGTCACAAGTAGCTGCAGGCTCAAAGGGAGATGAATTGAGACACTGTAGCACAAAATTGAGGTCCCATGCATTATGGGATCAAAGACTGGAGGTCAAAGCAACATAGTGCCCTTTAAGAATGCCTTACAAAGTCTATGCGCCATTAGACTGGGTTCATTAGCGACATGAAAAGGTGGAGATAGCCGCTAACTGAACTTTAATGGTTGCGGCAGCTGACCCCTGACTGAAAAGCATGGAAAAATTCCAGAACTGATGAAATTGGTGCAGTGTAAGGGTCAATCTGCCTTTCATGAGCCCAGATGGAGAATCTTTTCCATTTACTGGAATAAATCTTCCTTGTCGAAGGCTTATGGGAAGACAGAATATGAACCACCTCTGGAGAAAAATGATGAAGCCTGACTAGTGATTGAACTGGAGTAGCCAAGCTGTCAACCGGAGGGTCTGAAGAGAGGGATGGAACTGTCCTGACATGCGAGTATAGGTCTGGCTTTGGGTCCAGAATCCAGGGGTCATCCATGAGATAGGGATGGAGAAAGGGGAACCAAATTTGACGAGGCCAGTGTGGAGCAATCAATCATTCTGCTTCCCAAGAATTGTGCTTTCTGAATAACCTTTGCTATCAGAGGAACAGGTGGGAAGGCATAAAATAGACTGGAGGGCCAATCGTGAACTTGTGTCTCCTGGGTGTCTTCCCCCAAGAGAGGATAAGGGTGAAGTAGCTGCTGCACTTGGCATTGAGGGGACTGGCAAATAGGTCGCAGCAAGGCTGACCCCATCTGCGGAAAAATCTGCTCCGCAACCTGCTTGTTCAGGGACCACTCGTGAGGCATCAGAATAGCTCTGCTCAACCTGTCGGCAATCACGTTGGACTTCCCCGGAATGTGCGTTGCCACAAGAAAGCAGTGGGAAGACACTGCCCACTGCCACACTCGAATAGCCTCACTGCAAAGGGGATACGACTTGGTTCCCCCTGGTTTGCTCAGATACCATACCACTGACATGTTGTCAGAGTGGACTGCAATTGTCCCATATGGAAGAAATCTCTGGAGTGCTTGCAATGCTAATAGCACTGCTCTCATCTCCAAGACATTGATATGCAAATGTATCTCGTGCTCTTGCCACGTGCCTTGGACTGTCCTGCCGAGATAATGCCCCCCCCCCCCAATCTGGGAGGCATCCGTGGTCACCATGGCAACTGGAGGAGGTGGAACGAAGGGCTTTCCCACATTGAGATTGCTAGTCTGAAGCCACCAGCGTAGATCCTGCTTGCACTTGTCTGTAATCATAATAAGATGGGAAAGCAGAAGGTGCTGTAGGGACCACTGGGCAAAGAGCAGCGACTAAAGGAGCCGCATGTGTAGTCTTGCAAGGGGGACTAGCATAATTGTGGCAGCCATTGTCTCTAAATTTGAGAACCATTTTTGCCTTTACCTTTTTCAGTGGAAGCAATGTGTAGATCTGTTGCTGCAAAACATGAATTCTTTCCTGTGGTGAGAAAGCCCTCATGAGAACGGTGTCTAAAATGGCGCTATAAAGGTGACACGCTGCGAGGGCAACAAGGCAGACTTTTCCCAGTTTAGTGTGATACCCAATCGTTGACAGTGCAATGGTGGCGTCCCTGGTCTGTAGTAGTAGATGCCTGGTGGTGGCAGACAGGAGCCAGTCGTCTAGGTATGGAAACACTTGGAATCCCTGACGTCTCAAGTGAGCCATCACCACTGTCATACATTTGGTGAACACCCTGCGGGCTGTGGTGAGACCAAAGGGCAGGGCTCGAAACTGAAAATGACTGGCTCCCAGCCGGAAGCGTAAATGACTTCTGGATGCCCTGCCCATCTTTATATGGTAGTTAAGCATCCTTGAGGTCAATGGAGCACATCCATACTTCTTTCCCCAACAATGGGAGAATAGACTATAAAGTGACCATTCGGAACTTAAGACTTTTTTACATGGAGGCTCAAGCGGCTGAGATCCAAGATGGGTCTCAGGTCCCCTGTTCTTTTCGCCACCAAAAAGAATCTTGAGTACGTCCCTAATCCGAACTGGTCTGAAGGGACATGCTGGATGGCTCCTTTTGCTAGCAGCTTTTGAACTTCTGAAGCTGCTGGATCCCTTTGACTGAGTGGGGCATCTGGGATTCTCTTGGTTGGCGGGGATGAGAAGAGAAGGGAATATGATATCCCCCGGAAATTATCTGTAATACCCACTTGTCCTGGGTGATGCCTCGCCAGGCTTCTGGGTATAGCAAAATGCGACCCCCGACTGGCTCTGGAGAAGCGCAGTCGGGCCTCCCATCAGGAGTGCTGGTAAGGGGAACCGCAAAAGGAATCATGGTCTCCCTGGTTACAAGGGCATCTTCTGCCTCTAGGGCGGCATCTGAGTTACCACCCCACCCCTGCCTCTGGAGGGGGAATCACTTTGTGCATCTTGAAAAAACCTCTGCGGCTTTCTGAACTACATTTTTCCACCCTTCTGCCCCTTGGGATAAGGTCTAGAAGGCATGGAAAAATCGACTCCCACAGGGTTTTTCTTTCCTGCTCGCACCTAGTGAGTATCCTTCACCTTGGTTCCGAATGATGAACTATCAAATGGGGCGTTGGTGAACATAGACTTTAAGGTCTCCGCGAAATTACACAGGCGCATCCAGGAGTGCCTCCTAAGAGACTCAGGAACTCGATGCCCTACTCGCTCCATCGGCTGCATGCAAGATCAGCCTCATGGAGGAGTTAGCAATGGAATTTAGGGTAGACATCTGGGCATTGACCTTCTGAGCCAGTGCGTCAGAAACGTTACCCTGCAGAGACTCTCCAAGCTCTTTTAGGAGATCTCTTTGGAGCCATGTAAAATGTGACAAATAGTTCAGTGACCGCAGAGTAAAGGCCGCTGAAGAAAACATACGCTTCCCATACCGGTCCATGGTCCTAGACTCCTTGTTAGAGGGATCGACGGTAGATAAAGTCTCAAGCCAGTTCCTTCTTGGTGGCTGCTGCCACCACCATGGAATCTATTGAAACACCCTTTGTGAGAAATTCCTTGTCAGCGGGGGCGGACAGAAACTTGTTGGGTCTCCTGGGGACTGGTTCCACAGTGTCAGGTGTTTCCCACACCCTTCGACAAACATCCAGGAGTTCATCGAACGGGGGAGAAACCCAAGAGGCGGAAGGTTGAGACCCAAAGGCCTTCAGAAACACAGACTCCTCAGAGGGAGATTTGGTAGGCCAGTTGCCTCTCTGTTTCAAGATCTCCACGATATCTGAGAAATATATCTTCAGAGGACGACTTGGGGGACCCCTCTGACTCCTCAAGGTCGGTGTCCGAAGTGACAAGACTCATCCTGGGAGTTGATGTGCTTCCTCTTGCACACACTTTTTCTGGGGGGCTCCTCAGACAAACACTCTGGGGAGACCTCAAAACGTTAGGATACCTCCATGAGTTGTCCCCGAGGCCTTGGGTCTCCGCTGTCCAAGGACAGAGTGCGATAAACTGATACCGGTGCTGGAGGGGGTAGAGTGTCGGTGCCATCAGACACAGCTGAGGACCTGGCCAGCACGCTCCGCATGACCTCGAAAAGCTGAACCCCCGGCTCAGAAGAATGACCAACTGTGGAAGCCCTCGGGGCCGAAGGGATAAGGTCCAAAGCTGAGGCAGGGCCCAAGCTCACCTGTGCCGAAGCAGCAAGCGGGAGGCTAGGAGCCAAAGACGATCGACAGAGACCTCTCTCTCAGGTCCAACCGAGGAACTATGAGCCCTAGACCACTCGGACAGAGCCAATGGGGTCAGAGCAGAGATCGGAACAGAGATGCCAGGATGGGCTACTGGAGCAGACCTAAAGGCATCAGACGGAACCGACAACTCTGGCTCCGAAGGCCGAGAAATGCTTGGAGGAACATAGGAGGATGGATGGGTGACTGGCTCCGGGGCCAATTGGGCTGGAGCTGAAAGCAATTTGGCCAACACCGGTGATTGGAGCAGTCTGTACCACTCTATCCACATCATCGTCCAAGAGAGTCCTGGAGGACTTAGAGGATAAGGTCGGAGATCTAGACCTCCCTACAGAAGGAGACTTACGAGAAGGAGAAACCGGTCTAGAAAATGGAGCAGATGTTGACTTGGTCAATTCACCCACTTCCTTCGGTACCAAAGCCAATAGAGCCGAGGAAGCTAAAGTAGACTTGGCAACTTTCTCTGGTGGCTGCGATAAAACTGACAGAGCCGGAGAGAGTTTTTTTGATTTAGAGGTCTTGTCTGTTTTAGAGGGAGAGGACTTAGAACTGGAAGCCCTCTCCAAGTCTTCTTCGAAGGAGGGTTTCAGTAATCCCTTCAGAATCAGTTTGTTCTTCCTCTCTTGAAGAATGCGTGGGCTAAAGGCGTGACAGAACACAGGATTCTTGGAGGTGGACAGCCCCCAAGCAATACACACACACACAGAGTGCCCATCAGTAATAGACATTTTATATCCACAATTACCACATTTTCATTTTTTGAAGCCCAAAGGCTTGTGTTCTTTTGTAACCTTAGACATATCGGTATGACACTGCACACAATATCAGAAGACAAACCAGACACCAACAGAAAAAAAGCGGGAACTATGCCTCTAAATTAAACAGTCGTTAGCACAACAAACACCACAGGGAAGAAAGGACCTCTAATTTAAACGGCCCAGATAAACAAAACAAGGGAGGACTAGGTCCTCTAAGTTAAACGGCCCTAGCACAAAGGGACAGGGTAACCACCAGAACAAGCACACACAGGGAAACTGGGACACACAACTAGGAGGGAGGACTAGGTCCTCTAACTGAAATGGGCCTAGCCCATAAGAAGGGAAGGAATGCAAACGGGATACAAAGACAAAAATCCATGGAATAAGCTACACAAAAAGTTTTATCAAAAAACAGAGACTAGCTATGAAAACAGCATTTGGAGCAACAAACTACTAAAAAGTAGAAGAAAAAGTTATACTTAGCCATGGCCAAGAGTGAGACCACGTCTGAGCGTAACGAGCAGCAAACGAAATCTGGGGAAAAGGAGCAGCTCAGCATGGGATACCTCTTAGCCACAAGCCAATTGAAGACTTCGAGCTAGAGTATGGCCGAGTCGGAGCCGAGGTTTGGCTCCGAACCCACGGGTAAGAATGTAGGCGAGATTGGACTACATAACATCTGTAGTTCTCTTTTGGATCCTGAGACAAGCTTACTGTTAAAACGAAAACTTTTCATTATATTTGTTATTCCCATATTTACTCAACTCCTCTTAAAATGTTATTAGATTAAGCCAATGGTCTTAATCCAGAAATTCCTCTATACAAAAGTAGTGGGATGTACCAGCGCTATATACACTATGATCAGTCTGTGTACCTTTACCCCACAGTATGATCAGTCTGTGTACCTTTACCCCACAGTATGATCAGTCTGTGTACCTTTACCCCACAGTATGATCAGTCTGTGTACCTTTACCCCACAGTATGATCAGTCTGTGTACCTTTACCTCATACCCCACCTCGACAACCCAAGATTACAGCCTATCAACATGCTTTTGTCTAGCTTTTCTCCTCATTTTGCAGAGTAATGCCCGAACTTCTTTACAAAAAAAAGGAAAAAGGCTTTTGTTTACTTTACCACATACAAGAATTAAAATACTTTACTATAAAATATGCAATTTATATTGTGAAAAATTCCACTGAAAAGAAATGAATTACTTAGCTTTTTTCCGTCCTCTTCCCAGCAAGAGTCCATCCAAACATTAATGACATGAAGTGAGGCAAATGCTTTACAGTTCCTCATAAGTTTAGTAGTGAACAAAAATCCACACAATCTTATGAAGCCGTATTTCACAAATGCAATACTTTGCAGTCTCATTAATTCACCAATTTCCATGTTGGTCTTACTGTTAAATCTTCTCCCAACTCCAGATTCTGGTTCAATTCCACGGTACTCCTGATTCTTCTGGTCAACTCCTGTGCTTTTCAATCCTGCAAGCATTTTCCTTTGGAACAGTGGAAAAGGTTTCACTGGCAAAAGTCTCCGAGTACTTTACTGTCAGAATGAGAAGCAGAGTCCCTTCTGCTTGATAGCACATTTTTATTGGACAAACTTTTGCATTTCTTCTTAGCCTGTTCCGCATTGAAAGACTGTTCCTCCAGGACAAGATTCTGGATACAGCAGCTTGAATCTCAGATCTGTCTCTTGACGTTCTGATTATTGGAATAAATTTGTTTGTTCTGCCTATAGTACAGTGAATCATTTTTTCCCCAAACACTGTTTCCAACACTTCACCCTTTTGTCAACCTTTTCTACTGGTAGGTTTGAGTCTTTACTAAAGGTTTCAGCTGCTTTCTCATGGCAGATTTGGAGCATACACAGTGTACCTTTTCAATTAAAAGTTCCTGCTGTGGAATACCAGTCCAGTTGTTTATTTGTGCCCTCAAAAAATTAATACAGTCTGTTACTTTTAGTTTCTTTGATAAAGCAGAAAATCTCATTTTCCCCATGTGTTCTGTCCTCCGATTCTACAATTTTTGAAACGGATCAACTTGAGCAGTCTCATACTCAGCTAGCCTGGTCTTCATTTCAACCTCTGATTTTGGCAGTTTTCATCCAAATGTGTTTAGAAGGTTCTTCCACTGTTTTTCACCCTTTTATTTGAGTTGATGTACTCCATTTCGGTGTTATTTTAATCAGCTCCAAGTACACTTTTACTTCAAGAAATTTCTTGCACCAAAGTTGGAGCTTTAACTGCATTTTTGCTGAACAACTGCAGGATTTTTCCCCAGTGTTTTTTCTACACCTTTTGAAGTGGATTTTCTTTCAGCTTTTGAAGTGGATTTTCTTTCAGACTCTGTTTCTTCTTTGCAGGCATCCTGGCAATGTAATCCCTAGAGTAAATGAAATTTACTCAAGCTTACATAATCACTGGCTGTTCTGTTTTTGTCACTGGGAGAGCTGAAGTTAGTTGTTGATCAGCGGGCAGCCATATTGGAAGTCTTCCAAGAAGGTACATCTTAATACCAAATGATAGTTTAACTCTCTCCGTCAGATTTCTCCAAGAAGCAGCATACACAGAGTGAACAAACCTAAAATTGAGCCTGAAGTACCCCACACGTCAGAGGGAGAGGGAAGGAAGTATAAATTCCTGACAACTAAGTATGACTGAAGAAAATGGGGAAATCACTGTCATACAACATCCAAGATTACAGTAATAACTTAAATGATCCAAACGGGGTCTCATGGTCTACCATGTCAAATGTTGGCGATACCTAGAAGGAACAGGCTCAACTATGACCTCTTCTAGCCACATAATTAAGCACCCCAACAAGGATGGTCTCTGTGCTAGGTCAGGACTGAAAACCAGAATGGAATGGGAAACAGGGCTGAAATACTCAAGATTCCAGCTCCACAAACTTCTAAAACCCTTACCAAACGGCTGTTTTGAGGCTAGTCTAATTACACAAATGTTCAGCATATAACCCAGCCTTCTTACCCATCAGAATGATTGAAATACTTCACTCTTAAGAGGCAGCTTAGTGATACGTTGAAAAAGTGAGCATGACACCTGTAACCAAGATGCTAAAAGCTTGCTAGTGATAAAGGGATAATTCACGTTAGTCAAATCTTCCCAGAAACTAGAGAAAACAAAACCTGGCATATTTACTCATATGCAGAGCATGACAAAGCCTGTGCAAAATGACCCAAACTCGACCCAAGAAAAGCAAAGTCCCAGGCAGGAAGTTCTCATGCCTCAGCTGAAAACATCTAGGACAAAACAGATGGCTTACTATGCTACCCATCACCAAGAAGCATGTCACCAACTTGATTTGTCACTGCCAAAATTAGAGACTAGGAAAGAATTTTTTCCAGGTATCCTCAGCCTGATGTAATATTCATACAACAGAATATTATCTGTCCAACAGGTAAGCATAGTGCCATCTGCATCTGTCCTATTACAGCATGGGGTTCCACATTACAGAATACATGGTTTCATACCTCTCAACCTGGAATCATCAAAAATCTGGGCAAAAGCCCATGAAAAATAGGTACAAATCTGCACACTAATTAACATAAAATCTGCATATATAATTATGTAACCCTGCCCACTCCAATGAAATTGTGGGGTGCCAACTTTCAAATGCAAACTGAAAAACAGACAAAAAACACGGCCCAAAGCCCAGAGACCCTGTAGTAAATGGTAATCTTTTTTTTTAAATGTGTAGCAATGATGTTCATTGGGAAGGGAGATGATGATGAACCTTAGGCTTTTGTTTCTGGTGACTTGCAGTATTGTGGGTTTGGTGGTAAAAGTAAGGCATTTAATGGTAGGCAATATTCTTATCTTAAAAGACTATAGTTTGCTAGGACCACCAATGTCAGTTATTCTCCATGGCCTACTGATCAGTGGCATAGCTAGAGTTTGTGCCGCCCGGGGCTATCCTTCAGTTTGCCACTCTTCCCCTCCCCTCACAAAATCATGGTCGAATGGGTTCCCCCATACATAGCCAGCCCCCCCCCCCCCCAACAGCCATTCCAATGTCCCACTACTTGGCTATTTCACCCCACTTACCATAAACACTAATGTGCATACTGCTTTACTTCTACAATGATTATCTGGATTTCATTTAAAACTTTTATTTTACATTTTATAGCACAAACACTGACATACATCTGCTAAACAAAGCAATACAATCTCACAATGAAAATATACTTGGCATTAAAACGTATCTGCCCTTGAAAGTAAACTCACATTCACTGAAACAGCATTGAAACCCACATTCAAAGAAAATGCATCAGGCTAGTGGCAGATAAAGATTACCTTTGGGCTGTTTTCAAACCATATGCCCCTTGCGCATGAAACATACAGGTTTTCTTTGATACACCTTCCTGACTGTATTAAATTATATTCATTGTATAATACAACACACTTGTTATGTTAGGGCGTGTTTTAAATTTGTTTTGAACATTTTTCCAGTAAGCAATGAAACGCAATGCATGAACCAATAATGACAAGACTGCCCAATTCAGATCATTTCCATCATAAAAAGTTTACTCAAACTTCTACAATCCACCAGAATTGGTAATCTCTGCAGAAGTAAAAGTCATCTAAATAATTCCACATTACAGAGATCTGTAACAAATGAAGAGGTTGCTGCTAACATTGTTTCATCTACAAATAAAGTGCCCTTTGCCCTTGGCCAATAAAGTGCCTGTAACATAAAAAAAATAAGCTAGTAACATTACAATAGGGAATGGATGGCAAATAGGTTCATAGTTAACTAGGCATCTCCACCAAAGAGGACATTCACAGAACAGCAGCATCCACCACCTTTAAAAGTACAACACAGTACAGTATCAGCAATTTATCTACATACTGTGGAAGTAGAACCCACAGCCTTCTGCAACAAAAGCTGACTTGGCATAAGCAGCACTAAACTCTCCCGCTGAAGAACTATGCAGCATAAGAAATCCGGAAAAAGCCAAAATTTATTGGGGGGCCCAAAACCAGGGATGCATTTTAAACATTGCTTGCACGATCTTAGAAAAGTTGCTAGAATAAAATGATGCGTTACCATGCATTTTCTGAAACATAGGAAGGCTGAAACTTAAATGACTATCATTAGTTTGTGAATTCAGTTCTCACTAATTTGCTAGAAAACCACAAAGTTTAAGAGGAACAGACAAGAGGCAAACATTGAACACAAGCAGTGGTGTCAATGGTGTGGGTAGGGGAATTCAGACTCTCACTCCCTTGAGCCTGAGTAACACTCACCACCAGGTATAACAGCCAACGAGGGCATTTTACACAGACACACAGAATGCCATAGCTCCAGCAGCACAGACACTGCCATAGCTCCAGCAGCACAGACACTGCCATAGCTCCAGCAGCACAGACACTGCCATAGCTCCAGCAGCACAGACACTGCCATAGCTCCAGCAGCACAGACCCTGCCAATATGCCATAAATCCACAAGACTTGCTTTTCACACCAGGACCAGCAGATAACAACACTGATCGTAAGTTAAATGGACTTGGACAGCAGCTGCAGGCTGCAGCACAAAACTGCAGGTAAATTGGCTGGCAGAGATCATATAAAAATCGGCCAGCAGATAATTCAGCAGCACAGATAAATGTAAATCGGCCAGCAGATAATGCCATAAGTGCACATCAACAATTTTGAGAGACTTATGAATGAACTGCAGACTTGTCTTCTGCACAGTGCACACCAGCAGATAAAATAATGACAGAACAAGCTACAGACTTACACCAGCAGATAAAATAATGAAGATAAAATAATGCACAACAATTGTTCTTAGGGTCCTTAGATAACAGTTGTTTTCTTACCTAGATGCTGGGACATGTAGGCGGACTGCAAAAATTAAATTATGCCACCCGCCACTGCTGTTATATTTCCTATTTCCCTCAGAGTCCAACAGGCAGCAGCTGTCTAGCTGATGTCATCATGCACCATTATTTCCATTTCACAAATAAGTGACTGCTGATCATATTTATTCCCTGGGGCCTGGGCATGTGATAACGTTGTGATATATTTAGCAGAAATTTTAAGACTGGAAATGGAGAAAGTACAGTTGGGTACACTTAACAAATGTAGATGTTTGAGTGTATTCACTGTTGCAGTCATTACATTTGGGTTATCCTGCTGGCAGGTTGCCCTCAGTCGGCCTGAATTCCAAAGTCTTGGGTCCTGAGTCGGTTGCCATAGCTTCTACTCTGACGTCAGGTCATCAGGGGTATAAAAGATGCAGCCAACGCCATTTTCTTCAGTTTTTCTTGCCCCAGATGTCAGGTGCCCCCAAAAGGGTAGGCTAAAAATATGTAAATAAAACATACATGCACCAAAATAAGCTTTACCTTTATCTATAAGCAAATACACCACATAGGTTGTAAAGATTAGAAAAGTAAAGACAAGTTCCAGCAAAAATAAGGGGGATGGCGGGAGGGTAACCTGGACTGCAACAGTGAATACACTCGAACATCTACATTTATGGCAAGTGTACACAACTGTACTATGTTCTTCGTGTTTCACTGTTGCAGTCATTACCATTTGGGTTGAGTCCCAAAGCTATGGTTGGGGGGCTGGAGCTAAACAGCATTAGGAGTGGCTATGAGGCCCTACAGAACTGCAGTGGCAAAGCCTGCCCTGGATTTAGAGTAAAGAGGCAGATTGTAATGTTTTGTAAAGGTATGCACTGAACTCCAAGTAGCAGCCTCTAAAATGTCTTTGGTTGGTGCTCCCCTGAGAAAGGCTGCAGATGTGGCTGCAGCTCTGGTTGAATGTGGCCTAATGCCCTTAGGCACTGGTTTGCCATGCTGTGAGTAGCAGAAACGAATGCAGTGACCTATCTACTTTGAAATAGTCTGCTTGGAGATGGCCTTTCCTTGTGATGTTGCGGCATATACCACTAGTAATTGTTCTGTCTTTCTGAAAACTTTACTTTTGTCCAAGTAGAATCTAAGCGGTCTGTGTACGTACAAATAATGCAGAATTTTCTCCCCCTTGTTCTGTGGATTTGGATAAAAAGTTGGCAAATGAATAGTTTGGTTAAGGGCTACACTGGATACCACCTTAGGCATAAATGTAGAGTTTGTTCTCAGAGAGACCCTGTCTGGATAAAAAATGATAAGGGGTTCCACAGCCATGAGAGCCTGTAGCAATAAAACTCATCTTGCAGAAGTTATTGCTAGGAGCAGAGCGGTTTTCCAAGACAAGAACTTTATATCCGCAGTAGCAGCTGGCTCAAAAGGAGGTAAGGTGAGTTTTTCCAAGACATAATTGAGGTCCCATGCAGGTACTGGCATTCTCCTTGGAGGTCTTAAGTTTTTGGCTCCTCTGAGGTACTACCTTAATAAAGGATGAGAAAAGAGTGGTGGCTCTGATTTGTAGTGAGCCGAAATGGCAGAGGCATGGATTTTAATTGATGAAAAAGATAGGCCTTTGTCCAGCATCTCAGTTAAGTACTGCAAAATCTGAGGAATATTTGGGACAGCTGTACGAGTTCCTTGAGCTTGGTTCCAAGCACAAAATCTCTTCCATTCGCCAGCATAGGATTTTCTAGTACTAGGCCTTCTAGCTTCTAAAATGACATCCATTATAGCTTTACTGAGAGGTGTGGTTTTTGTATGGCTACATTATCTGCCATGCTGCCAGGTTTAGGGTCCTGAGTTGGCTGTGCAGAATCTGATTGTTTTGCTGGGACAGCAGATGAGGTATTTGAGGTAAGGTCCAGGCTGGGCATTGGGACAAGTTCCTTAAGGTCGGATACCAGTACCGGCGTGGCCAGTCTGGGGCAATCAGAATCATTTTTGGTTTCTCCTGTCTGACCTTTAGGAGTACCTTGGGGAGGAGAGGCAGTGGAGGAAAGGCATATACGGATAGGTTTTTGTCCAGCTGAAAGATAAGGCGTCCACACTTTCCAAGCTGGTCTGTGATACTTGTGCAGAATCTTTTTAGTCGATTGCTGCGAGGGGAGGCAAATAGGTCTATGTCCGGGTGTCCCCATTTCTTTGTTATCATGCTAAAGACTTGTGGATCCAGGTGCCACTCGTGGGGATCCATGATGTTTCTGCTTAGTTCGTCTGCCAGAGTATTTTCCTTTCCTGGCAGGAATTGTGCCCGCAGATGAACTTGGTAAGTCAATGCTGTGTCCCATAAAGCCATGGCTAGTCTGCAAAGGGGGTAAGAATGAGTGCACCCCTGCTTGTTTATGTACCACATGACCGTGGTGTTGTCTGTCTATCAGTAGCTGTTACGGATGAAGTTGGTCCTTGAAGGCTGTCGGGGCATTTTGAGCAGCTAGCATCTCTTTTTGATTATGTAGATGCTTTTGGTTTGTGGACCAGGTGCTCTGAATGTCTCTTCCTGCCATGTGTGCCCCCCAGGCATAATCTGATGCATCCGTCGTTAGGCTCTGCCGGGGTGGGGGTAGTGAGAATGGCTGTCCCTTGTTTTGGAGACAAGCCTTTGCCCACCATCGAAACTCCTGTTGCAAGCAGGGAATGAGAGTAATCATTGTTTCCAGGCTGTGGCAATGTTGTGTCCAGACACTTTTTAGGTACCACTGAATTTTCCTCATATGCAGCCTTGCATATGAAATTGGTAAGATGCAGGATGCCATGAAGCCCAAAGCCTGCAGAATTTTTCTTGCAGATAACTGGGACTTTGTTGCCATTTCCTTGAAATAGGTAGTCAGTTGCCTTTGTTTGTCTGGAGTGAGATAAGCCATCTGGGCAGTTGTATTTAAGCTTGCACCCAGGAATATTATCTCGAGAGGGTACTAGTTTTGATTTCTTTTTGTTGACTGTATACCCTAGGCATGTTAAAAGTCTTTGCACAAACGTCAGATGGTGTAAAAGAATGTCCTTGTTCTCTGCTTGTATGAGGCAGTCATCCAAGTAAGGACATATTTGTATTCCTCTGTCTGCAGTAAGCAATTACTGGTGCCAGGCACTTTGTGAAGACGCTGGGCGCAGTAGATAAGCCAAAGGGCAGTGCAGAGAATTGGTAATGCTTTGAGCCAGTCTTGAATCTGAGGTATCGTCTGCATGACTGTCTGATTGGGACATGCAGGTATGCCTCTTAGGTCTAAAGTCACGAGCCAAGCCTTGCTGCCCAGCATGGGCAGAAGCTGCTGTAAGGTCAACATCTTTAATTTTGGTATATCCAGGAAAGTGTTTAGAATAGATAGGTCCAGTATTGTCTCCATACTTTGTCCTGTCAGGGTACCAAGAACAGTCTTGAGTAAAATCCTTGTCCCTGCTCTTGCTGTGGCACTTGCTGAATAGCCCTCATGTCCATGATAGCTGCAACTTGTTTTTGAGCCTCTGCCCATTGATTTTGTGGCAGGTCTGGCCATCCGTTTGCCCTTGGCAGGGTATGGAAGTGAAACTTGTGGCCTTGTGACACTATCTAGAACCCATTTGTCCTGGGTTATAATGTGCCAATTTTGAGAAAAAAGTGCTAGTTTTCCCCCTAAGGGTGCGGCCAGAAGATAACTGCTCGGTGCAGGCAGGGGGAAGTCATTGGAACAGTTTCCTGTATGGTTGTGATTTGTCTTCTCCACCTTTGCAGGTAGAAGCACCCCATTGCTTAGACCTGTAGGAACCTTGCAGCTGTGATCTGCCTCTAGGGTGTCTGGATCTGCCCCTTTGAGGTCTGTCTGAGACTGGAAAGGACCAATTCTTTGTAGGCCAGTGTCTGCTAAATCTAAGTGGCTGTACCTGTAAGAAATCCTTGACCGTTTTGCATAGATTTAGCTTTGTCCTCCACTTTCTTTAACACCTCTTCTGCCTTAACACCAAACAAGGTATCATGTTGTAATGGAGCATCTAATAATTTTGCTTTAACATTATCAGGCAGATTTTGTTCCTTTAACCAAGCATGCCTCCTAATGACAGAACCCGTAACAGCGGCCCTGCAGGAGGCCTCCAGAGAATCAAAACCACATTGCAAAGTATGCTTTCCAACTTGTTCAGCTGCATGCAATAAATCCTGCATTTCTTTGTTTTCTGCACATTCAGAATTTACCATAATTTTCTGTTTAAGCAGTGTCATGATATATTGCTGATATTTGAGCATATGAAACTGGCAATTTAAGGCCCTTATAGCCAAGGTAGCAGAAGTGTAAATCTTTTTTCCCCATCTATCCAGTGCCCTAGAATCCCTGTCAGAGGGGGTAGGGTTTTTTGCAGTGGAAGCCTTGACCCCTTTGGGACCCTGAGAAATAGTTTCTGGGTCTGCAGTAGGGTTTTTGAAAAGGAATTTATGAGAGTCCGGGACCCTGTAGTATCTGTCTGGCTTAACAGGAGCTGGAGGTAAGGAGTCAGGGGTCAGACTAGACTGAGAACACATCATCTACAATGTCTAACATAGGTGGAATAGCTAGAGGCCTGTGTTGAGGTAGTAAAAGGAAGTCTCTGAGCCTCTTAGATTCTGAAAAATCTTGGCTCTCCCAGTGGAAGTGGTCCCTCATGGTATGCAAGGTTTCCCCAAAAGAATAGTCCTCAGGAGGAGGAGCTGAAGGAATTGATTCTTCAGCATCAGAATCCTCATTGGGGGGGGGGGGGGGGGGGGATGTTCCTGATCAGAAGAGGAATCAGAAGAAATGGAAACCTGATATGAAGATTCATAGTCTGTCTCTTGCCTAGGCCTCTTATCAGGAGGGGGATGGGCACCCCTGATCAAGGTAATTAAGTCTTCGGCCATTTTGAGCATCTGTTTTTTGGGCATAGAGGCCTGTCCATGTGGCTGGTGAACTTGTTTCTTTGCCTTTAAAGGTGTTTTAGTCTTTGCCTTTGAATTCAGTTTAATATACAATTGTTGAGGTCTGAATACACCCCCAGAAGCCGATGCCTGCTCAGCGGCTCCGGACCCATCTGAGGGAATAATTCCCGAGGCTCCAGTACCTTGAGTTTCCAGTGGCCTGGCTGACTCCAGGTGGGAGTCGGTAGCGGCTTGCGACTCTAAAGTAGTGGGCGTCAGGGGCTGTGAAAGCGCCTCACTGAGAACCGGTGACTTGCTTAGGAGAAGCTTCGTCGGAGGTTTTGGATCTCAGTTGCATGTCTTTCTATTTCTTTGTGGGTTTTTTTGAACTCCGGGAGTCAGATGGCTATCCGACGACATTGTATAATTAAATCTTCACCCAAAATAGCTTAATGCAAAATCGTACCAACGCTTCATAGTGCGTTGATTAAATCTAGCACAAAACCGACAACTAGAAACGTCGTGGTCAGGGCCTAGGCAAGGAATACAGTAAGAATGAAAGTCCTTATGAGTTATTTGCTTCCCACAAGAAATACAATTAACTTTTTCTGACATCGGACTGGAGCAAGAAAAAAAGTTTCCCCAACGGGGTACTTAGCTTTTAATGAAGACTTCAGATCTGAAACTCTAACACGAAAATCTCAGGAGTCTGCCAACTGGCACTTGCGAACTGCTTTTGCTTCGGGCACCGTGCGGCAAGAAAGACTGAAGGAAATGGCGTCGGCTGCATCTTTTATACCCCCGACGACCTGACGTCAGGGAAGAAGCGACAGCAACCGACGCAGGACCCAAGACTTTGGAATTCAGGTCGACTGAGGGCAACCTGCCAGCAGGATAACCCAAATGTAATGACTGCAACAGTGAAACACGAAGAACATCTGATTTTCTGTAAGCTACACAGAAATAGTTGCAGAAATTGCTTATTTTGCAATTTGCATGCCCATCCTAAACTCGCGCAGATGGGACGTGTACTTTGGGTTTGCAAAAGATTTAAGTATGCTGTTTGCTGCATCCAGAGAACTTTTTCCTGAACCTGCCTTTGACACTTTTCTACCTTTACAGGTTCATTCTCTTCCCTATCCAGTGTGTTCTTCTAAACAGGTATATATAGCTATGTACATATATGCGGTATGCCAAAGCGCTCATTTTGAAATAATTCAAAGGTCATTAAAACCACCACCATCAAATAAAATAAAGAATCGTATGTACACTATTATAAAATCAATGCTGTGAATTGTTTACCCTTTTTTTCCGGTTAGGGATGCACTGGTCAGAAAAATGTATGTCTTTAGACCACAAGGAAGAAAGAGGAAAGAGGTGTGGTTAAGCTGCACAAGTGTGTTGCAGCAAAACGGAAAAATCAGTTTACACATACACAACATCTGAATGAATGAGTATTTACAAATGTTAACCAGGGTGCTCGTCATGGAGCCACAGACTAGTGACGGGAGCAATCTGTTACAGCAGCTGCTTAGCACCAAAGACCTACCCCCCCACATCTCAAGTTACATGAGACAAATGGCCAGATGGAGCCTGTGCCTGTTGCAACCACCCGGGATCACGGGGAATTCAGCTGTTACATCCCACCAGAGAAGTTTGCCGTATCTCCTCGCTCTTCTATTTTAGAAGCGGAGTGCCACACCCCACCAGCTGCGGGTTTTGCATCTTCTGTGGCTCTGCCCTGCAGTTTGCTAGCCAGGTCTCTGTTAGGGATCCAGGCTTCCAAGAAAAATGAGCACGAGCTGGGCAAGTCCGGGTTCACCGAGAAGGAAAAGGGAGTTCACCCCTGAAGACCAAAAAGATACAGGCTACTGGGCAGAAAGAAAAACGAGACTGCACGGCAGTCTAGACAGAGGTGCAGGATGGAAAAGATGCTAGTGGAATCCTGTGCACTGGAATTGGTGATGGAAAACGAAAGCCTCCGGGGGAGCATTGCTAGCCATAAGACACGTCTTTGGGACAAGGGACCCACACAGGAGGTAGCAAATCCCCGTCTGGCCACCTAGGAATGGCAACAATGGTCAGCTTGTTGAATTTCTTATCTGCAGATTGCAGTAAAGTCTCTCTTCTCCCCAACCACCCCTGTACCATCAACCAGCGCACCCACTACCTTGTATCAGAACGCAGCAACAGCTTTGGCAAGCCTTTATCAGTACTCCACAGTCAGCTGTTGAGCAGTATTATTCAACACTGCAGTCATCTCCAGCAACCGATCAAAAAACATCCGATTAGGAAGAAGAGAGTAATAAGAAAAGAGGTTGGTGCTGCAGTTCCTTCTTGGGTGCGACTCAGGAAAGCATCCCTGCCATCTTTTCCTCAGTCTGCAATGACTTTCTCTACACAATAGCAAAGACAACAATGAGTTACAGTAACTCTATGCAACACAAGGGTGCAGATGCTTCTGAATGGTCAGGAGAATCCAGCTGGTACGGCATGCAGAAAAGTCTGAAGGGTGATACCTTCAAGTCTTCCGCCGCCTGTGTCAACAAAACTGCTGAATACACTTCATTGGTTGAAGATTGTTCACTGATAAATATGGCAAATAGCCACCACAAAGAAATGATCAGTGTCCCACTACGACAGAGAATCTGAATGTATTCCACAAGTGGGAGGCGAAGGCCCCAGAGGCCCGGAAACCCTGGATGGAGCACTGGTTGGTGAAAGAACCCACCAGACTAAACTTGTTACCATTGCTTTCCCATAAACTGTGGTTGGAAGCAGCAGTCTCTGTTGCAAATAAAATTTCCTGTAGGACACAGCCACCCCCACCCCCCCCCCGTCTCAGTTCAACTGTGGCCCAGGGAAACCTACCCAACCTGTTAGAATTATACAATGCAATGCTAGAATGCATCAACTAACTTGGAAAAGTGCAAGTGAGCAGGAAATGTAGTGCAATCAGCTCACCTGACAACTAACTAATGAAATCTGTACTCCATATTTGCTGTAAAAAGGGGAGCCTTGCACGTAGTTTGAATAGATGCAAATGGAATTTAAGTCTGAGGTGTACAGATGCAATGCCATTACAGCCTGAGATACATTTCTCCCACAGAGGTTCTGGACACACCCTGTAGGCTGGTAGTAAAATTTAAAGTGGTAATACAAAAAAAAAAAAGACCGGGAAATTTGGAAATTCGTGGCACCCCAATATTTTGCTCCCAAAACTGGTAAATACCGTGGACTTCAGTACAGTTGAGAGGTATGCATGGTTCCACACGAAGAGAGGGGCTAGAGGAACAGCTCAATCTGCCAGAAAGTTCCATTCCCCTAGGATGTGAAAGGAGGATAGTGAAGTCCTATCTATGGAGACAAGGCCACTGTCAAACCCTTATCAAACCTATGCACAGGATTAACAGCAGGTTTCAAAACCCTTATTGGGATTCACAAGATATAATAGAAGTTTAACTAAAACAGATGGGGCTCTAGCCTTATATCTCCCATCTTGCAGCTTTCATGGCAAGAAAATTACAGTTGTGTACACTTACCATAAATGTAGATGTTAGAGTGTATTCACTGTTGCAGTCATTACATTTGGGTAATCTGCTGGCAGGTTGCCCTCATTCGGCCTGAATTCCAAAGTCTTGGGTCCTGCGTCGGTTGCTGTCTTCTCTTCCATGACGTCAGGTCGCCAGGGGTATAAAACGTGCAGCAGACGCCATTTTCTTTAGTTTTTCTTGCCCCCGATGTCAGGTGCTCTCAAAAAAGTAGCAAAATTATATATATATTACATGCATCAATATAAACTTTACCTTCATCTACAAGCAAATACACCACATAGGTTGTAGAAGATAGAGAAGGAAAGAAACTTCAGAGTGACAACAGTGAATACACTCGAACATCTACATTTATGGTAAGTGTACACAACTGTACTATGTTCTTCGTGTTTCACTGTTGCAGTCATTACATTTGGGTAGAATCCCAAAGCTATGGTTGGGAGGCTGGAGCTAAACAGCATTAGGTGCGGCTATAAGGCCCTGCAGCACTGCAGTGACAAAGCCTGCCCTGGACTTAGAGTAGAGGGGCAAATGGTAATGCTTTGAAAGGTGTGAACAGAACTCCAAGTAGCAGCCTTTAGAATGTCGTTGGTTGGTACTCATCTGAGAAAGGCTGAAGTAGCTGCAGCTCTGGTGGAATGAGACCTAATGCCCTTGGGCACAGGTTTACAATGGAGTAAGTAGCAGAAACAGATGTAGTGGCTTATCCATTTCAAAATAGTCTGCTTTGAAATAGCCTTTCCTTCTGATCCTACAGCATATGACACTAGTAATTGCTCAGTTTTTCTTAGAGCTTTTGTCCTGCTCAAGTAGAATCTTAGCTGTCTGTGTACGTCCAAGGAATGTAGAATTCTCTTCCCCCTTGTTCTGCGGATTTGGATAAAAAGTTGGCAGATGAATTGTTTGGTTAAGAGCCACACTGGAAGCCACCTTAGGCATAAAAGTAGGATTTGTCCTCAGAGACACCCTGTCTGGGTAAAATATGATAAAAGGCCCTATAGCCATGAAGGCCTGTAGCTCTGAAACTCTTCTTGCTGAAGTAATTGCTAGTAGCAGAGCAGTTTTCCATAAGAACTTTAGATCAGCGGTAGCAGCTGGTTCAAATGGAGGCAGAGTGAGCTTTTCCAACACATAATTGAGGTGCCATGCAGGTAATGGCGATGATCTAGGAGGCCTTACATTTTTGGCTCCTCTAAGATACTGCTTTAGTAAAGGATGAGAAAAGATTGGTGGCTCTGTATTGTAATGAGCCAAAATGGCAGAGGCATGGATTTTGATTGATGAGAAAGATGGGCCTTTGTCAAGCATCTCAGTTAAGTATTGTAATATCTGAGGAATATTTGGTTCTGCTGTATCAGTTCCTTGTGCTCGATTCCAAGCACAGAATCTCTTCCATTTGTCAGCATAAGATTTTCTAGTACTAGGCCTTCTGGCTTCCAAAATGACATCCATCACAGCTTTACTGAGAGGAGTTGTTTGTATGACTAGCCATGTTGCCAGGTTCAGAGTCTGTAGCTGATTGTGCAGGATCTGATTGTTTTGCTGGGACAGTAGTTGTGGTCTTCGAGGCAAGGTCCAAGCTGGGTATTGAGCCAAGTTCCTTAGGATTGGGTACCAGTATTAGCGTGGCCAGTCCGGGGCAATTAATATCATCTTTGGCTTCTCTTGTCTGACTTTTAGGAGGACCTTGGGTAGAAGAAGCAGAAGAGGGAAGTGTAAACTGATAGGTTTTTACAACTGAAGGATAGGACATCCACTTTCCATGCTTGTCTGTGATAAGTCCTTGTGCAGAATCTTTTCAATTGATAATTTTGAGGAGGCAAACTATGTTTGGACTCCCCCATTTCTCTTATCATGCTGAAGACTTGTGGATTTAGTTTCCACTCGTGAGGATCCATAAGGCTTCTGCTTAAATCATCTGCCAGAGTGTTTTGTTTTCTTGGCAGGAACTGAGCTTGAAGATGTATTTGGTAGGTTAAAGCTGTGTCCCACAGTGCCATGGCTAATCTGCAAAGGGAGTATGAGTGCGTGCCCCCTTGCTTGTTTATATACCACATGACTGTGGTGTTGCCCGTCTTTGTCAGTAGTTGTCCTGGATGAATTAAGTCCTTGAAAGCTGTTAGGGCATTTTGAAAAGCTAGCATCTCTTTCTGGTTGACATGTAGATGCATTTGTTTTGGTGTCCATAAGCCCCGAATGCATCTTCCTGCCATGTGGGCCCCCAAGGCATAATCTGATGCATCGGTTAAGGTTTGACTGGCAGGGGGTAGAGTGAACGGCAGCCCCATGTTTTGATGACATGCCTTTGCCCACCATAGAAACTCCTGTTGCAGGCAGGGAATGAGAGGAATCATTGTTTCCAGATTGTGTGAAAGTTGACTCCATAAACTTTTTAGGTACCATTGAAGTTTCCTCATACGCAGTCCTGCATATGGAATTAGTAGGATGCAGGATGCCATGAAGCCCAGAGCCTGCAGAATTTGCCTTGCAGAAGACTGGATTTTTGTTGCCATCAGTTTGAAGTAAGCAGTCAGTTGTCTTTGCTTGTCTGGCGTGAGGTAAGCCATCTGGGCAGTTGTATCCAAGCTTGCACCCAGGAAGGCTGCCTTTTGAGAGGGTACCAGTTGTGATTTCTTTACGTTTATTGTGTACCCTAGGCATGTTAGAAGCTTTTCCACAAATGCCAGATGTTGAAGAGAGTGTCCTTGATCTCTGCTTGAATGAGACAGTCCAAGTAAGGATATATTTGTATACTTTTGTCTGCAAAATGCAATTACTGGTGCCAGGCACTTTGTAAAGACCCTGGGCGCAGTAGACAAGCCAAAGGGCAGTGCAGAGAATTGGTAATGCATTAAGCCAGCCTTGAATCTGAGGTATCTTCTGCACGATTGTCTTATTGGGACATGCAGGTATGCCTCTTTTAGGTCTAAAGTCACCAGCCAAGCATTCTTGCCCAGCATGGGCAGAAGCTGCTGCAAAGTCAGCATTTTGAATTTTGGAATGTCCAGGTATGTGTTCAAAAATCGATAAATCCAGTATTGGCCGCCAGGCCTTGTCCTTTCTGGGTACCAAGAACAGTCGAGTAAAACTTTGTCCTTTTTCCTGGTCTGGTACTGTCTGAATGGCCCCCATATGCATGAGGGATGTAACTTGTTTCTGTGCCTCTGCCCATTGATTTTTTGGCAGATCTGGCCAACTGTTTGCCATTGGCAGAGTGTGGTAATGGAATCTGTGTCCCTGTGATACAATGTTTAGTACCCACTTGTCCTGGATTATTAACTGCCAATTCGGAGCAAAAAGTGCTAATTTCCCCCTGTGGGTGCTGCCAAAAGATAAGTGCTTGGTGTAGGTAGAGAGAAGTCCTTGGGATTGCTTTCTGTAGGTTTGCGCTTTATCTCCTCCAGATTTGGAGGTGGAAGCGCCCCATTGCTTTGACCTGTATGAATCTTGCGCCTGGTATCTGGAAACCTTAGGGCGTCTGGATTTGCCCCTTTAAGCTCTGACACAGGAAAGGACCAATTTTTTGTAGGCCAGTGTCTACTGAATCTTGGTGGCTGCACTTGTAAGAAGTCCAACAGTTTGCATAGACTTAGCTTTGTCTTCCATTTTCTTTAAAACCTCTTCTGCCTTAATACCAAACAGAGAATCATGCTGTAAAGGTGCATTTAGCAATTTAGCTTTAACATGATCAGGCAAATTTTGTTCCGTTAACCAGGCATGCCTCCTAATCACAGATCCAGTAACTACGGCCCTGCAGGAGGCCTCTAAGGAATCAAAACGACATTGCAAAGTATGCTTTCCAACTTGTTCAGCTGCATGCAATAATTCCTGCAATTCTTTATTTTCTGCACATTCTGAAATCATCATTTTCTGTTTCAGCAATCCCATAACATGTTGTTGGTACTTAAGCATATGAAACTGATAGTTTAAGGCCCTGATGGCCAAGGTTGCAGATGTATAAACCTTTTTTCCCCATCTGTCTAGTGCCCTTGAATCTTTGTCAGAGGGTGTAGGATTTTTTGCTGTTGAGGCCTTAACTCCCTTTGGACCCTGTGAAATAGTTTCAGGATCAGCAGCAGGGTTTCTAAATAAAAATTTATGAGAGTCAGGGACCCTGCAATATCTGTCAGGCTTACTTGGAGCCGGCGGTAAGGAGTCCGGAGTCAAGCTTGACTCCGAAAACACATCATACACAATGTCTAAAACAGGGGGAATGTGCAGAGGGAAGGAAATCCCCAAGCCTCTTTTTTGATTCTGAGAAGTCTTGACTCTCCCAGTGAAAATGCTCCCTCAAAGTATGCAAGGTTTCTCCCAATGAGTAATCCTCAGGAGGAGATGCAGATGGAATAGACTCCTCAGCATCAGAATCCTCATAGGGAGGTATAGATAATTCCTGATCAGAAGAATCTGAAGAAATAGAAACCTGATCTGAAGATTCATAATCAGTGTCTTGCCTAGGCCTCTTATCTGGAGGGGGATGGGCACCCCTTCCCTGATCAAAGTAATAAGGTCTTCAGCCATTTTGATCATCTGTTTTTTAGGCATAGAGGCCTGTGCACGTGGCTCATGCGTCGTTTTTTTAGTTTTAGAAGTTGCTTTTGTCCTTGGTTTTGCAGCTGTCGGTTTGATATACAAATGTTGAGGTCTGAATACACCCTCAGAAGCCGGTGCCTGCTCAGAGGCTCCAGACCCATCCGAGGGGGATACATCCATCGGTCCAATACCTCGAGTATCATATGCGGCATGCCGGACTCCACATGGGTGTCGGTAGAGGCCTGCGACTCGAAGGTAGCGGGTATCAGGGGCTGCGAAAGCGCCTCACTGAATACTGGTGAACTGGCGACTGGCTTAGGCAAAGCTTCGACGTCTGTTTTGGATCTCGACTGCCTTTCTCTGTCTTTGCGTTTTTTATGTACTCCGGTAGTTGGATTGCTATCCGACGACATTTCTGGGTAGTTGAATCTGTTTCCAAAATACTTTGATGCAAAAATATACCGACGCTTAATACTGTGTTGGTTAAATCTAGCACAAAACCGACGGCCAGCCACGTTGTGATCAGGGCCTAGGCAAGGAATACAGTATAAATACAATTAACTTTTTCTGACATCGGTAAAAAGCAAGAAAAGTTTCCCCAATGGGGTACTTGGCTTTAGTGAAGACTTCGGTTCTGAAACTCAAACTCGAATATTTTAGTAGTCGGCCGACCGGCACTTGCAAAATGCTTCTGCTTCTGGCACCACGCGGCAAGAAAGACTAAAGAAAATGGCGTTGGCTGCATGTTTTATACCCCTGATGACCTGACGTCATGAAAGAGAAGACCGCAACCTACACAGGACCCAAGACTTTGGAATTCAGGCTGACTAAGGGCAACCTGCCAGCAAATTACCCAAATGTAATGACTGCAACAGTGAAACATGAAGAACATCAATGATTACAGCTCTATCTAGATTAATGTTATGCCTCATCTTCAGCCTTCTATGGCAGAGCAGCAGTACTTCAGTTTTATGCCTCAGACACCTTTAGGTCAATCTTTCAGGCCTGACTTCTGGTCACTGTTACTGGTCTTGAATATTCCCACCATATCTACATGGGAATTACCGGGTACCCCAGTTTCCTCTAATCTCCCAAAACCTACCAGCTGGCTGATCAAAACCCATTGTTCACAAACACTGGATTTACCCTCAACTCTGAGGTCCTCGTTTTAACATAAAAGGTCACAGCTAAACAAATTCTTACAGGCTATGAATAAAAATAAAAATGAAATTTTATATTCAAGAGGTCAGTCTGTTTTTCTTTAGCTATGAAAAAGAAAGGGAGAGGCCACTGCCCTGCCAGTAAAGCACCACAGAAGGACAGTTCCACAGACAATGGTATGGAAAGTCCACCACAGTTAAGAGCCAGAAAATATGGCAGCATGTGGGGACTCCTCAGCCAATAACGCCATCAAATGCAACATCCACATTCTAAAGAAGCAATGTTAACTTTACACTAGAAGGTGTGTGACTGTCTGAGCACAGACCCTGAATTTCTAAGGATGCCAAAAAGTACAGTTTTGTACCTACCATAAATGTAGATGTTAGAGTGTACACCCTGCTGCAGTCATCACACTTGGGTTATCCTGTCGTCAGGCGGTCCCCGCAGTCGGCAGGAATTCCAAAGTCTTGGTCTGGCGTCGGTTGCTGTTGCTTCTTCCCTGACGTCAGTGTGCCAGGGGTATATATATTGCAACCGACGCCATTTCCTTCAGTTTTTCTTGCCCTAGATGTCAGGTGCCCCCAAAAAGGTTGTCAGTAATAAGTACCAAATTGAGTAAATTTTGCACAAACACAAAATCCCTCCAGCTATAAGCAAATACATCAGGAAAGTATTGTAGAGATTTTAGCCAGTTAGTTCAGAGGGGATGGAGGAAGGGTAACCTGGACTGCAGCAGGGTGTACACTCGAACATCTACATTTACGGTAGGTACAAAACTGTACTATGTTCATCGTGTTACCCTGCTGCAGTCATCACACTTGGGTTGAATCCCAAAGCTAAGGATGGGTGGAGGAATCAGAGGGTTGGAGGAGGCTATAAGGCCCTGCCGAACTGCAGTGGCGAAGCCTGCCCTAGTCTTAGAGTAAAGTGGTAAGTCATAGTGTTTGGTAAAGGTGTGTACTGAACTCTAAGTTGCAGCTTCCAAAATCTCCTTGGTTGGAACCCCCCTGAGAAAAGCTGTAGCTGTAGCTGTTGCCCTGGTAGAGTGGGGCCTAATGGTAGCAGGAACTGGTTTTCCACGATTGGTATAGCAGAATCGTATGCAATGTCTTATCCATTTGGAAATGATTTGTTTTGAAATAGCCTTCCCTTGTGAAGCTGTAGCATAGGATACAAAGAGCTGGCCAGATTTTCTGAAAGCCTTAGTTTTGTCCAAGTAGTAACGAAGTTGCCTGTGAATGTCCAAGGAATGCAGGAGTCTCTCACCTTTGTTCTGTGGATTTGGGAAGAAGGTGGGTAAGTGGATGGTTTGATTTAAAGCCACACTGGAAACCACCTTAGGCATAAAGGAAGGATTAGTTCGTAGAGAAACTCTGTCTTGATGAAAAATGAGGAAAGGTTCCACTGCCATTAGTGCCTGCAGCTCTGAGACTCTTCTAGCTGAAGTTATTGCTAGCAGCAGGGCAGTCTTCCATGATAGGAACTGAAGATCTGCAGAAAAAGCTGGTTCAAAGGGAGGTAGAGTTAGTTTTTCCAGAACAAAATTGAGGTCCCATGTTGGTGTAGGTGCTCTCCTGGGGGGCCTAATGTTTTTTGCCCCTCTGAGGAACTTCCTTAGAAGTGGATGCGAAAAGAAGGGTGGATCCGTGTTGTAGTGGGCTGAAATAGCTGAAGCATGGATTTTAATGGAGGAGAAGGAAAGTCCTTTGTGCAACATCTCAGTTAAGTACTGTAGAATGTGAGGCATGTGAGGCTGGAATGTGTCTTGGCCTTTAGCTTGGTTCCAGGCACAAAACCTTTTCCATTTGTCCGAATAAGCCTTCCTGGTGCTTGACCTCCTAGCTTCCAGAATAACATCCATAACTGCTTGGGAAAGAGGAGCTGGCTGGATGCTTAGGTGATTTTCCATGCAGCCAGATTTAAGGTTTTGTGTTGGCTGTGAAGAATCTGATTGTTTTGTTGTGTGAGCAAATGGGTAATTTGTGGCAAGATCCAAGGTGGGCCGTGGGCCATATTTCTCAATAGTGGGTACCAGTGCTGGCGTGGCCAGCCTGGGGCTATGAGAATCAGTCGTGGTCTCTCCTTTTTGATTTTCAGAAGCACCTTTGTGAGGAGAGGCAATGGAGGGAAGGCATATGCTGTCAGGGTTTTCCAACTGAAAGTGCGTCTATTTTCCAAGCTTGATGGTGAAGTGTCCTTGTACAAAATTTTGTTATTTGATAGTGTTGAGGACTGGCAAACAGGTCTATGCCCGGAAGGCCCCATTTTTGAGTTATCATTGTAAATATTTGTGGATCTAGTTTCCACTCGTGGGGATCCATGATGTTTCTGCTGAGGTCGTCTGCCAATGTGTTCTTCTTTCCTGGCAGGAATTGAGCTTGTAACTGAACTTGGTAAGCCAGAGCTGTGTTCCATAAGATCATTGCTTGCCTGCATAGAGGGTAGGAGTGAGTACCCCCTTGTTTATGTACCACATTACTGTGGTGTTGTCCGTTTTTATTGCAAGTTGTCCTGGATGTAATAGATTCTTGAAGGCTGTCAGAGCTTTCTGTACAGCTAGCATTTCTTTTTGATTGATGTGCAGATTCCTTTGATCTGCAGTCCATATGCCTTGAACGCACTGTCCTGCCATGTGAGCCCCCCAGGCATAGTCTGATGCATCTGTTGTGATAGTTTGCCATTGCTGGGGGCAAGGTGAACGGCTGACCCTTGTTGAGGTGACATGCCTGTGACCACCATAGAAACTCCTGTTGTAGGCAGGGAATGAAAGATATCATTGTCCAAGCTGTGGCTGTGTTGAGACCATACGCTTTTTAGGTACCACTGTAATTTCTTCATATGCAGCTTTGCAAATGGTATTAGTAGTATGCAAGATGCCATGAAGCCCAAGGCCTGCAGAATTTTTCTTGCAGTTAATTGGGTCTTTGTTGCCATTGCTTTGAAATACTGAGTCAGCTGTAGTTGCTCGTCTGGCGTCAGATAAGCCTTCTGGGCCGTTGTGTTCAAGCTGGCACCCAGGAATGTCATTTTGTGAGGGTACTAGTTTTGACTTCTTTTCGTTTACTGTGTACCCCAGGCAGTTTAGTAGATGTTTTACAAAAGCCAGATGATGTAAGAGAATGTCCTTGCTTTCTGCTTGGATGAGGCAGTCCAGATATGGGTAAATTTGAATTCCTCTGTCTGCAGTATGCAATTACTGGTGCCAGGCATTTTGTGAAGACTCTGGGCGCAGTAGATAAGCCAAAAGGCAGTGCAGAGAATTGGTAATGGATTGAACCTGCAATGAAATGGAGGTATCTTCTGCAACTTTGTCTGATAGGGACATGCAGGTATGCCTCCTTGAGGTCCAACATTACTAGCCATGCCTCCTTGCCCAACATGGGAAGAAGCTGCTGCAGTGTTAGCATCTTGAATTTGGGTACTTGTAGGAATGTGTTTAAAATTGAAAGGTCCAGAATAGGTCTCCAGGCATTGTCCTTTCTGGGCACTAGAAAGAGTCTTGAGTAAAATCCTTGACCTTGCTCTCGAGTAGGTACCAGTTGAATGGCTCTCATGTCCATGAGAGCTGTAATTTGCTTTTGTGCCTCTGCCCATTGATTTTGTGGCAGGTTTGGCATTCCTCTTTTCACTGGCAAGGTGTGAAAATGGAATCTGTATCCTCGTAAAATTATGTCTAGGACCCATTTGTCCTTTGTGACAATGTGCCAGTTGTCTGAAAAAGTGAGAGTTTTCCTCCCAAGGGGCTGCCAAGAGAGTTGCTTGGCCGGATGAGGTGCAAGTCATTGAGTTTGCCTTCTGGTAGATTGGGACCTGTCTTCTCCTCCCTTCTGTGTTGTAGTGCCCCATTGGCGAGGTTTGTACTGGGCTTTTGGTTGTCCTCTGCCTCTTGGGCGTCTGTATTTACCCCTCTGTGGTCTGTCAGTAGCTGGAAGGGACCAATTTTTTGTTGGCCAGTTTCTGCTGAAGCGAGGGGGCTGTACCTGTAGGAAATCTGCATAGATTTTGCCTTATCCTCCATTTTCTTTAAGGCTTCTTCTGCTTTAACTCCAAAAAGAACATCCTGCTGTAAGGGAGCATCTAGAAGCTTTGCTTTAACATGATCAGGCAGAGTTTGTTCCTTTAACCAAGCATGCCTACGTATAACAGACCCAGTGACAGCTGCTCTGCAGGAGGCCTCCAGAGAATCAAACCCACATTGTAAGGTGTGTTTGCCCACCTGTTCAGTTGCATGCAACAGATCCTGCATTTCTTTCAATTCAGACTGTTGAGGGAGAGTGGTGATTCTTTGCTTTAACTGAGAGATTAGAAATTGCCGATACTTAAGCATGTGAAATTGGCAAATTAGTGCCCTCGTAGCTAGAGTGGCTGAGGTGTAAACCTTTTTCCCCCACCTGTCTAGCGCTCTGGAATCCCTTTCAGAGGGTACAGGATTTTTAGCCATAGAAGCCTTAGCCCCTTTGGGACCCTGGGAGATTGTCTCTGGGTCAGCAACAGGACTTTTGTATAGAAATTTGTGGGAAGGATTCTAAGTAAACATCATCCACAATGTCTAACACTGGTGGGATGGCAAGTGGTCTGTGCTGGGGGAGTAAAAAACTCTGAGCCTTTTCTTCGAGTCAGAGTAGTCCTGACCTTCCCAGTGGAAATGTTCCCTCAGTGTGTAAAGTTTCCCCAAAGGAGTAGTCTTCAGGAGAAGAAGCTGAGGGAATGGAATCCTCAGCATCAGAATCTTCATAAGGGGAGAAGGAGTAATCTTGGTCTTCAGAGGAGGCTGAAGAAATGGACACTTGTTCAGAGCTTGATAATCTTTCCTCTTTGTCGCCTTTTGTCAGGAGGAGGCTGGGAACCCCTGATTAAAGAGATCAAATCTTCAACTATTTTGAGCATCTGTTTCTTAGGCATTGGGCCTTGAACAGGGGACTGAAGTGCAGTCCTTTTAGATTTAATAGGAGTCTTCGTCTTAGGATTGTTTTAATGGTGAGCGTCTGTCTGAAAACACCTTCAGAAACCGATGGGGTTTCTGCAGCACCATCTTTATCAGCAATGTCATCGGTAGGGCCTGAACAAAATGGTTGCATCGGCCTGGTACATTACGCTAAAAGTTCCGAAGCGGTCTCGGGTTCCAGATCTGTGGAAGTCAGGGGTTGCGTCAGAGCCTCTCTGAGGATCGGAGACCGGCCTCGGAATCTGGCTTAGGCCTGGGCTGTCTGTCCTTATCCTTGCGTTTTTTGTGCACGCCGGTAGTTGGTTGCTCCGACGGCATACTGCAATTAAATTTTCTACCGAAGTAGTGTCGTGCAAAATTAAAGCGTCTTTTAATAGTACGTTTATTAAACCTAGCACAGAAACGACAACTAGTGACATCGTGGTCTGGGCCTAGGCAAGGTATGCAATAAGAATGAAAATCCTTATGAGGTATTTGCTTCCCACAAGAAATACAATTAACTTTTTCTGACATCGGTCTGAGGCAAGAAAAGTTTCCCCAACGGGGTACTTGGCTTTATAGAAGACTTCGGTCTGAAATTCGAATTCGAAAATCTCAGGAGTCGGCCGACCGGCACTTGCGGAATACTTCTGCTTCGGGCACCGCGCGTCAAGAAAGACTGAAGAAAATGGTGTCTGTTGCAATATATCTACCCCCGGCGCACTGACGTCAGGGAAGAAGCGACAGCAACCGACGCCGGACCAAGACTTTGGAATTCTGGCCGACTGCGGGACTGCCTGACGACAGGATAACCCAAGTGTGATGACTGCAGCAGGGTAACACTATGAACATCTGACCTCCTAGCCCTCTTCGATGGGCAATGAAAAGCACCAATGAACATTCAACAACTCACTTACAGCAATCTTTTGGGCTTTGGACAGACACAACCTCTCCCATTTTATGAAGATTACAAAAAATATGGAATCACAGGTGGAGCTAATCAAAGAAAAATGCCTAGAATCATGTTGAACAAGGCCTTTAAAGAGGTGGTTTCTCCCATCCCTTTTGGAACTCCAAAGCTCTGGCCTTTTTTTCTGAGATAGCTTCTGTGACCCATTTGAAGATTTGTGTTATGGCTTGTCCCAAGAGGGTGAAGACATGTCTTGCTTCCAGAAGTTATTTTAGAAAAGTAAATTCCAAGATGTGTAGCTAAAAACAAATCCACTGGCCTTTTGCAATGGTTGCCAAACCAACAAGTTTAAAACACCCCCAAAGCACAAAAAAGAATACTCCCAGACATTTGAGGACTCTGTATGCAAGAGAACATTTACGTGGTCTGCTTTGTCAAAAGATGTGGGGCCAAGGCGGTGGGGGGAGTGGACTAGTTTCAGTGGCTCAGAAAACACACCTTTGGTGCTGAATTATCAGAAGGCTGTACGTTCTATTCAAATAGCAGGTACTCGGATTAAATTTTCCAGTACTGACAATGCAGTGCAGCATAAGGGGTGCCCACAACTGAATGTGCAGTCCATCAGATGAGACATTAAAACAAAGGTGCCATATGCCCAAGTTGATGGCAGCACAGGTGGATGCAGATCTCGACTACAAGAGTAAGGGAAGTTACCCAGTCCCCCGGCCAAATTTCCCCTAGCTACCTCCCCTAGAGAGAGAGAGAGAGAGAGAGAGAGAGAGGACACTGGCCTTGTAGGATTAACCCTGTCAACAATGAATGAAAAAAAAATGTACCCACAGAGAATCTCATCCTAGAAGATGGCATCCAAAGGGGTCAAAGCTTTTTCTTGAAAGAGGGCTTGGAGCATGCCATCTTATTTTAGGTATGTGCAAACCAAATGGTAAAAAGGTCAGAAACAAACAACTCAGTAAAAAGTGCAAGACAAACCCAGGCAAGCTAGAGTTTACATGGTGGGATATTTTAAAACTCCTGTAAAAGGAGGCCTATGGTATATATGCAAATACCCCTCAAGGACAAAGTACTTCAGCTACAAGGCTTCAAATCATGTGCATTCTGTTTTACTTTTCAAGTCTCTATGGATAAATTTAGGCCAGTAAAGCCTGTGTGTGACCTTTTCACGCTTTGGCTTAGATTTTAGGTATGTGCTACAGCCCTCTGCCCTAGTCACAACATCAGCACGACCGGCTACAACTACAATACATGGCAACCTAATGCAGAAACCACAGTAAGAGGTGAACAAGCTCCAACACAATTCTACACAGAGGGGTGAAAGCTTTTCTATGCTTAACATACCAGAGTAGGCTGGACTTTTGACAGATAGGAAATTATTATAGGAGCTAAACTCCTATGTGGCAAAGAACCCAGACTTCAAAACTGCTTTTCAGGCAGTAAATGGGTTAAGCTGCTGTGATCCCCAGTTATTAGAACACACACAAGTTGCTTCTAGGATGCAAGGACATTATTCTATACATCTGGGGACTTGTTAAAAGCAGTCATCTTGGGAACAGAGGGGTATAAAGTTGTTAAATACTTACCATAATGTTCCATCAGAGTTGTTGCTTTTTCATTTGGTCTTCACCTGTGGGTTCGGATCCAATCTCTGATCCGACCCTGCCAAATACTACAGCTCTACGATCTGAAAAGTCTGAGCTCTTCCCCTACCCATAACACCCTGCTCCCCCTTCATCCCTCAGATCGAGTTTGCTGCTCAAAAGGCAAGTGGGTGATGCATATACACACATACATGCACTTATTACATATACTATATATAGAAAAGAACAAGGATACTTCAGGAGCCCAACATGGACACATGAGTGACCAAAACAGCAATATCCATAGTGTCTCCAGAAAGAAAGTGAAGGGGGGGGGGGGGATGGGAAGAGGAAGGTCAAAAAGCAAATGAAAAAACAACTCACACGAACATTATGGTAAGTACATAACTTCTTTATATGAAGACAAAGTCCCCAGCTACATAAATCCTGAGGCCATTATGAAGGATATTTTGGAGCACAGCAGAACCAAAGGAGGCCCTGTTCCTGGAAATAATGTCCAATTTGTAGTGAGATATAAAGGTATGCAAGTTTTACCAAGTAGCTGCACGACAAATCAATGGGCACTCGACCAGAAGACAGCAGAGGTGAATACTCACCTAGTGGAATGAGTTCTGATGGGTAGCAGTAAGAGAATCCCTTTATTACAGTAAACCAGAGAAATACAACTTGTATTCCAATTTGCCAGAGAAACTTTGGAAATTGGTTTCCCAAATTTAGTCTTGGAGTATGAAACAAAGCTGGTCAGACTAAGTGTTTAGTCCTACCCAAACAAACGTAATGGTCTATGAACATCCAGCACATGGAGTTGCAATCTCTTTTGTTTTGGAAATTAAGGTGGAACACTGGAAGATTCACTACTTGATTATTAGCCTCAGAAGCAATCTTGGACAGGAAGGAAGGAAGGAATGGCATGCAACGTAACTATCCCTGTGAAAGACCAAATAGGGTGGCTTGACAGAGGACTTCTGGAGTTCAAACACTCTTTCAGCTGAAGTGATTGCTACTAAGAAAGCAGTCTTCCAAGAGAAAAACTTGGAAAATCAGCCTTTTCTGATAGTTTGAAAGAAGGTGCAACCAATGTTTGTAAGACCATGGTAAGGTCCTAGGAGGAGTATCCTTAATGGGAGGATGAAGAAAAACTTTTGGAGAAAGTCTTGCATAGCTTGGAAGAGGCCAAAGGTAATTAATTTTCCCAAACATGAAAGTTAGAGATAGCTGCCAGTTGCACCCAGACAGTGGAAAAGCTAGCTCCATTATAAAAAATGGATGTTAAATCTAACAGCAGAAACGGGAGCCATAAAAGGATCCGAATGGTTTCAGTGGGCCCAAATAGAAAATCTCTTCCACTTGCTGTTGTATACTTTCCTGGTGGAAGGTCTGTATGCTGTCAATAAAATCCTCCGTAACGGAGGAAGAAAGCCCGGGATTTCCAGCTATCAATGGAATTGGAACCAAGTGGTCAACTTTAGGTTGGGTACATCTGGATGAGGATGTCCTGAGGGATGGGAGAGCAGATCCAGAGTCCATGGTAGACGTACTAGGTGAGACTGAAGGAAGGAAAACACTCTTGTTGAGGCCAAAAGGGAGCAATGAGGATAAACTTGGGAAAGTGGGAAAGGGGGGTAAGCATAAAGCAGACCGGGGGGGTGGTGAAGCATGGGCTAGAGCATCTCTGACGGTCCCTGACGAGAGACCAGGGCAAAAAACTCTCCGCATGTGGTGTTGGATGCAAAGAGATCACAGCAAGGCTGACCCAATTTCTGGAAGATCATGTCTGCCACTGAAGGCTTCAGAGTCCACTCGTGAGGCATCAGAATGGTCCTGCTGAGCCTGTCTGCAAGAATGTTTGACTTTCCGGAATGTGCACTGCTACTAGAAAATGCTTGGAGGAGATCACCCATTGCCACAACCTCATGGCCTCTCGACATAAGGAATATCACCTTGTTCCTCCCTGCTTGCTGATGTACCAAACAATGGACATTGTCTGAATCACAATGGTTCCAGAAGGGAGAGAAGTATGAAGGGGATTGCAACGCTAGGAGCACCACTCCTCTCCAGGATGTTTATATGCAAATTGGTCTCTAAAGGGGACCAGGTGGCTTGGACTGTCTGACCCAGGAAAATGCACTCCCCCCCAAGCTGGGAGGCATTCATGTCACCATGATCTTTGGGGGAGAAGGATAAAGAGAATACCTTGTTCTAGAACCTGCGATTGAAGCCACCAGAGAAGAGATTCCTTGCATACTCGAGATGGTCTGATGTTTAGAGGATAAAAGTGGGACCACTGAACTCCTGGAGTCGACTGAAGAACTCTCATGTAGAGACAAGCTATAGGAATGAGAGCTTGCAACCATTGAGCTCAACGCTCTTAGAATAAGACATGCTGAAGGTGTAGAAATGTCTAGAAGCGGACATGGAATCTGAGGGTGGAGATCCTGTCTAGGGAAGAAGAGCTAAGCAATGGGTCATGTTCAGACTGGCTACAATGAAGTCCATCACCTGTACTGGATGCAGATGTGGACCTTTTTCAGGTTGATGGAGATGCCAAAGCTAGCTGAAGTAGGCAATCCCTGGTTTGGGGGAGCTGATGCCTGGTGGAAGCAGTGAGGAGACAATCGTCCAGAGACAGAAACGCATGGAATCCTTGCAATCTCAGCTGAGCTGCCACTACTGCCATGCATTAAATGAACACCCATGAGGGGGTGGGGGCTGTGGTGAGACCAAAGGGGAGTACAGTGAACTGGTAGTGACTGGCTCCCAGCTGGAAGCAAAGAAACCTTCTGGAGCGCCTGGTTATTTTGAAGTGACAGTACATGTCTTGAAGGTCTACAGAGCATGCCCAGTCATCCTTCTGCAGTAAGGGCAGAATGGAATTGTGACCATTCGGAACTTGAATTGGCTACAGATTTGTTCAGGTTTGTCAGATCCAGAATAGGTCTGAGGTTCCTCCTTTTTTTAGGTACTAAAAAAATCTGGAATAGATGCCTGATCCGAACTGGTCTTGGGGGAATGGTCTGTAAGACTTTTTGCCAGTAGCTTTGAAATTTCTAATGCCACAGCCTCCCTCTGACTGGGTGGAACATCGGGGAGGGAGTTTGGAAAAATGTAATGATGTAGCCTCTGGAAATTATGTTCAATACCCAATGGTTGTTTGTGATTGCTTCCCAGGCTATTGGGTGTACAGAAAGATGTGCCCTGACTTCCTCCAGAATTGAGCAGTCTGGCAATCCTTCAGGATTGCTGACTGGGCCTGTCCCAAGAAGGTATCTAGAGGACCCTGGTTCATAGGGACCCCCTCTGCCACGAGGGCCCAAGTCTCTCCAAGGGGTGGAGAGAACCCTCTCCACCACCTTGAATGCCAAGAGCAAAATGTAATCCAAGGGAACTCCTACTGAAGCAATCAGTGGAGAAACATTACAAGTTCCTGCCACTCCCAGATCTGAAGGGGAAGTTGGAGCCAATCTATCAAGCGTCGAGGCTCCAAGGGGAAGGGACAGCTCCAAAGACTTTGCAGCTGACAACAAACCCTTGGAAGAGACGCCCACGCTATGGTTCCAAGGGTCACCCGGATCTGAAACTGTCGGGACCGAAGTACTCGGGGCAACCACAGCTGAAGCAACAGTAACCTGTTGGCTCAGACGTGCCTGCCCTTTACCATCTGATTGCACCGAACGATGCTGGGGGCTGGATTGGAGAAGAAAGACAAAAGCATACTGAAGGCTACCGGGATCAAAAGAACAGAGCAGGCAAAACCCCCGGTTGAATTTGTGCCTCGAGGAATTTTATCAACATTCTGTCGACCTCTGTTTCAGAAAGGCTCTGGGAGAACATGGAGGATGAAGCATCCGAAGGAGGCCTGGAGGCTGGTCTATGGGAATAAAGCGGTGGCGACTTAGGCCTGAAGGAAATTGGCTCTGGCAAAAACCAAGGGGATCAGATCCGGGCAGATTTCACACACCGATTCAAGGACTTGGGGGAAAAAATTTAGGCGGTCTTGCAAGAAGGCTCCCTGGGCAAGGGAGAACTCTGTCCAGGGACCTTTTCTTTGTGCCTCTTGGTGTTGGCTTGATTGAGCCCCTGAAGTGGACAGCGAACCAGAAGAGGAGGAAGACCCTTCAGGATCAGTTTGTTTCTCCTGTCAATCAGCATGCTCTGATTGAAACCAGCACATGCAGAACAAGAGTCATACAAGTGAGGAGGTCCCTTAGCAAACAACGCATTCCGTTTGGGCATAGATAGTGGAATTTTATACCCACACTTAACACTTTTTAAACCCTGCTGGCTTAAACATAATAAAGGCAGCAAGGGAAACAAAAACATTTTAAATACAGAGGGCTTTAAATACAGAACCAACAACCAGAAGAAATTTTTTTTTTTAAAATATGGAAAAGGAAAAAGGGAAATAAAGAGATATAGAAAGAACCATAAAGGGAAATGGACCCACACAGTTGCAGATGGAGCTCAGCTAATCACCATCCTGTGTTCGAAAACATGGCAAATGAGGTCTGAGGGATGAAGGGGAAGCAGGGCATTATGGGTAGGGGAGGAGCTCAGATATTTCAGATCCTAGTGCTGTAGTATTCAGCAGAGTTGGATCAGATCTGAACCCACAGGTTGAAGACCAAATGAAAATTACTTCAGATCAAATGCTTCCATGATGCAGACATTCTACAGACTAAAAGACCCAAGGCTACTTCACCAGATAATTCCAGACACATCTGATGAGAGGGAGATAGGGACAAACAAGGACAGGTAAATTTGAGAAGGGTGTCAAACATTAAGACTTCAAGTTCGAGTTGCTAAATAAACTGAAAAGGCAGTGATTTTGATATGCTCATTATACCAAGCGGAGTCAAAATATCTACTTAAGTCTGCAAAAAATTCTAACAAAGTGAAAAGTAAGGTTGTGATATCACTGATTAAGACACGCTTGCTGGTCTCTAGTAGGGTGCGCTGCTTTTCATCACTAGTACTGGGATTGCCTACTCCTGCCAACTCATACAGGATGGCATCAGCCTTGAGTTTCTGCAAAAGGAAAAAAGTTGGGGTGTTGGGAATTGCAGGGAGGAGGGTAATGCCATCTTATCCACCTTTGAAATAAGAATTTCTAGTACTCAAGAGTTCCTCTCTCATGGTACAATGGGTAAGGAAATATTTTAAACCCATTTGTGGGAATGAAGTACCAATACTCTACAGATACACAAGTCAAGACAATGAGAGTACTGATAAACCAATAAACGAAAAACGAGCAATCCAAACTGGCTGAAGTAAAGTTTATTAAATCCAAATTCAAGGTATAAACAGTAATGCCCAAAATAATAAAAAGACTTCACAATGCAAAAAACGGTTAAGGTAAGCGCTTTCGTTTGGCTATGCCAAACTTTTTCAAACAAAGTATCGTCATTGCCTGCTGGTAAAATAGTATGGTTACAGTGATGCAATACATTGTTGCTTCCATTAAAAACTTTAAAGAAATATAATGCATTGTAATATATACCATTCAAAACCTATAAAGTTCCCCTAAAAAATGCCCAACCTTTAGAAACAGAAAACCGGACAATTCATGATGAATAGATGCAAAATGTAGTTAAAGCGGAACACAAAACCCTAACGTATTTAAAATATAATCATCTATACGTGTTTGTAACCAAAGCGCGTTACAAACACTTTTATTCTTACCTTTTTAAAATTATGTAAGTACCCTTATGTGTGCGTGTATGCAAACAGTTCATCCGCTGATGTTAAATCACGGACTATCCAAACAATGAATGAATAAAATAATATGCACAAATTAAAGTGTGGCGTGCATTGTCAGCTATGAAAAATTTAAAATCACAAACACTACATTAAATACTTATCCTTATAAAGTTCCCCTAAAAAATACTCAACCTTAAAAAACAGAAAACTGGACATTCATAATGAATAAATGCAAAATGTTAAAGCGGAACACAAAACCCTAGCATATTAAAAAAAAAAAAAAAAAATTATACATATATATATATATATATATATATATCATCTATATGTGTTTGTAACCAAGGCATGTTACAACCACTTTTATTCTTATTTAAAATTATATAAGTACCCTTATGTGTGTGTGTGTGTATGCAAAGAGTTCATCCGCTGATGTTAAATCGTGGACTATCCAAATAATAAATGAATAAAGTGGTATGCACAAATTAAAGTGGTATGCACAAATTAAAGTGCGGCGTGCATAGTCAGCTATGTAAAATTTAAAATCACAAACACTACATTAAATACATAAGTAAATAAATAAGTAAATAACTATTGAATACATGCAATATACTATAAAATTTAGGATTTAAAAATGTTGAGAGTTTGTTAGTTTGTAACTGTAAATTGTTAATAAACATATAAACACAATAATATATGTAAATATGTATAATAGTCACAAATGAATCTAACCATATAGTGTGTAATCCAACATTATTTTTAAATACAAACATAAATGTATAAATTATATGTATGCAACCAATATAAAATTAATAAAGTGAACTATAAGTAAAGGGGATAAATAAATCTTGTGCAACTGTGGAATAAATAGAATAAGTGAAGTAAATAAGTTATCTTTCTAAAGTTTTAAGTCTTAAAATGCTACCAATGGAAATAGCACTATTTAATCCTGGCCAATTATGGGCATTAAATCTAATTTGCCATTGCAATTCCATTTTTTCTAATAACGATTGCCATGCTCCTCCCCTTATATCCAATTTTAAAATATCCAAAATAACAAATTTAAAAGAATGAGATGTAAATGTATTAACATGTTTTGCTAAGGCATTTGTTTCAATGCCATCCCGTATTGCTCAAATATGTTCACCCATACGATCTTTCAATTTCCTTTCAGTTTTTCCTACATAAAAATTAGTACAGGTAGAACACAGAGCACAATATACAATTTTTTTCACTATTACAGTTAAACTTCCCCTTTATTCTAATATCCACTCCATTAATTTTTACTGACGTACTTTCGAACACATTTGCACCTGCCACATTTGTGCATTTTCCCATATCTAAATCTTTGTGAAAACACTTTTTTTTAAATTTCTTCCCTTTTTATATACTATTGATGGAATGTAGTTAAAGTGCTGATGTAGTGACAAATCAGCAATTAATTTCCAATTTTTCATAAGAATGTCACGAATAAAGTAACTGTCAGTGTTAAAAGTAGTGATGAAACATTTAATAAAACCTTTAACAGTAACATTCTCCATCATTCATAGTGTTATTTAAGAAATTATCAGAGCACGTAATATTCAAATGCGTTTCACATGCATTCAAAATGTGTGGTTCATCTGAACCCACACATCTTGATGTTAAAATCAATTTCAACAGTTGATGTGTGATTTATTAATGGTTTAAAATAACAGTTATCACATTTTATTATTACTTCATTCATGACATTGTCTATCAATTAATTATGAATGTAGTTACAAACACATAGATTATATATATATATATATATATATATATATATATATATATATATATATATATATATATTTTAATATGTTAGGGTTTTGTGTTCCGCTTTAACATTTTGCATTTATTCATTATGAATGTCCGGTTTTCTGTTTCTTAAGGTTGAGTATTTTTTAGGGGAACTTTATAAGGATAAGTATTTAATGTAGTGTTTGTGATTTTAAATTTTACATAGCTGAATGCACGCCACACTAATTTGTGCATATTATTTTATTCATTCATTGTTTGGATAGTCCGCGATTTAACATCAGCGGATGAACTGTTTGCATACACACACATAAGGGTACTTACATAATTTTAAAAAGAATAAAAGTGTTTGTAACACGCTTTGGTTACAAACACATATAGATGATTATATTTTAAATATGTTAGGGTTTTGTGTTCCGCTTTAACTACATTTTGCATCTATTCATCATGAATTGTCCGGTTTTCTGTTTCTAAAGGTTGGGCATTTTTTAGGGGAACTTTACAGGTTTTGAATGGTATATATTACAATGCATTATATTTCTTTAAAGTTTTTAATGGAAGCAACAATGTATTGCATCACTGTAACCATACTATTTTACCAGCAGGAAATGACGATACTTTGTTTGAAAAAGTTTGGCACAGCCAAACGAAAGCGCTTACCTTAACCGTTGTTTGCATTGTGAAGTCTTTTTTATTATTTTGGGCATTACTGTTTATACCTTGAATTTGGATTTAATAAACTTTACTTAAGCCAGTTTGGATTGTTCGTTTTTCGTTTATTGGTTTATCAGTGCTCTCATTGTCTTGGCGTGGTTTTTGAGCTACATGGATTTGGCTGAGGCAAAGACTGAAACAACACAGGAGAATATGTTTGGGAACTTAACCTCACTAATTCAGAAGCTAACGGACAGGCTTGATCGATTAGAACAGCAAAGCTTGTCTCAATGTTCCAACCTTTCTCTTCATTCTAACCGTTTTATAGACATTAATGGATCGAATAATAACGGCCAACTGAACACCAGGGTTTCGACAGCATCAATAACTGAAGCGAGCGGAACAGATTCTTACATCAGAGAACAACCAAACAGACTTTCAGATACCTTTTTACCAAGGAATGATGACCTTTCTTCATGGTTAAACAATAACAGTGCGTTTGAACAAACAACAAACCTTAATCCAGGTATGTCTGAGTCCTATCAATAAAAATTGACTGAATTAGACCATGTTTTATTAAAAATCAAAAAGTTACAAATGGACAACTACTTTTCTGAACGTCTAAAGAAAAATGCAGTTACTAAAGGCTTACGCGTTTGGCGTTTTCCAACTGGCCTAGTAGTAAATTCACCACTTCATTTAAATCTGATTAAACTTTGATAAATTTGGTGTGGATTATATGAATTTGGTTATTAATGACAATAAGAAAACAATAGAAATTTTATCAAGGAAAGCAAATGCATTAGATACAGCAGTAAAAAATGACTCAGCTTTTACTATTAATGACTTTGATTACCAATGTATCTTTAAATCAATAGACAAAAAAATAAAATCTATTAGAGAGAGGAAACAAACTGGACAGAGATGTGAATGCTTATGCTAAATATATGGCCTACCCCCCACCCGCAATTTTGCAACAATGGGATTTTAAAACAACAAATATGGATAACAGGAACGAGACCCATGTAAATCTTAATACCAGTATGGATGATATCGAAACAGATCCAAACGATTTTTTAGAAGCAAGTGCGTTTCCCCCTCTCAGGAGGTCGGAACTGTTACAACAACAACAACGTCAAAAGACAGCCCAATATCAGAAAAAAATCGAGAGGTTGGGGGCTATCGAACCAACCCCACACACGAGGAACCTTCTCCAGGGGGAGGAACAATTAGTACAGGGGCCAGTGGAGAGGATACAAATGACTAACTGAACCATCTAGATGTCTCAACATCTATACTAACAAAATGAATGACTTTAAAGTGTACAATTATTCTGATTATGAGTTTGACAGCTGTATATGTGAATTGCTATCACGAGGGCTTACTTTTATACCCAATAGGAAGATGAATGTTGTGGATTCTATTATAGATTTAAAAATTTTTGTACGGAAACTAAATTTAAGCCTGTTATTTCAAAATACAGAACAAATTGTAAAACCTTTTTATGTTTCCAGTTCATACAACCCCCCCCATTACATCCTACGTTGGAGATATTTGAAAGAATTTGCGAATTCGATTTTCGGGCACTTGATTCTTCAGAAACTAAAAATATAATTTAACTAAATTTGAGAGTAAGAATTTAAATGTTAATGGAAACTAAGAATATCAGACTTATTAAACCAGGTAAGGGTGGGGGTATGACTATATTTAATATTGCCGACTATAATAAAAAAATGGAAACTATATTGAATAGCAACACATACTAGGAGCTCCATTAATGAATTAAATGGAGCGTATAGACGCATAAGGGGTATTTTGTACGACTTGTTTATAGATGGAGATATTAATATTGATGAGTTTAATTTTATGAATGTCACTTATTCTAGGACTCCAACTGTTTGGAGACCCTAAAATACACAAGGACTTAAATACACCTCCCTTCAGACCCATTGTAGATGCACAGGGCTCTATTACTACTCTGACTGCAAAATTTATAGATAATAAATTGAAACCATTCATACAGGCCGAACAGCATCTATGTAAAGATTCCTGGGAGTTTTTGTCCATGATTGGGACGACCAGTACAGTGATGATTACGTTTTTCTAACTATAGATGTCAAAGACTTGCATTCTGTTATACCACATAAGTTGGGGATGGATTGGGTGAATTCATATTTATTGAAAAAAGGATCAACATAAGACATTAATTTATATGATCAACTTTTTGATATAATTTTAAACAATAATTTTATATTATTTAATAATAATTTATATTTACAAAAAGAAGGTGTAGCTATGGGGTCTCCTTGCAAAGGCCTCTATGCTAATATAGTAATGTGTGTGGGAAGAAAAATATGTTTTTGATTCCCCCTATTTTAGCTTGTGCAAAATCTACTTACGGTTTTTAGATGATATATTTATTTTGTGGAGTGGGGAAGAAAAAAGGATAGATGATTTCTTAAATTATATTAATAAGACTACTTAATTTTTAAAATTTACAGCAGTCAAAAATAAAAACAGAGCTTATTTGGATGTACTTCTACAAAAAGATTACAATAACCAAAGTTATACATCTAAAATATTTCGAAAAGAAATGTACAGCAATAGCTTTTTACACTTCGATAGCTGTCATCCCTACAGAAGAGAGCCGTTTTTAAAGGCCAGTTTGTTCGAGCAGCAAGAATGGTTAGTAGTAGGGATGACTTCATATCTGAATGTCTTTTTTTTTTTTTTTTTTTTTTTTTTTAAGTGAGATGTTCGAATGTAGAGGCTATCCTGTGCAGCTGATAGACAATGTCATGAATGAAGTAATAATAAAACATGATGACTTATTTTAAACCATTAATAAATCACACATCAATGAATGAAGTAATAATAAAACATGATGACTTATTTTAAACCATTAATAAATCACACATCAACTGTTGAAATTGATTTAACATCAAGGTGTGTGGGTTCAGATGAGCCACACATTTTGAATGCGTGTGAAACACATTTGATATTTACGTGCTCTGATAATTTCTTAAACAATATGAATGATAAAGAGAATGTTACTGTTAAAGGTTTTATTAAGAGTTTCATCACTATTAACACTGAGTTACTTGATTCATGACATTCTTATGAAAAATTGGAAATTGATTTGTCACTACATCACCACTTTAACTACATTCCATCAATAGTATATAAAAAGGGAAATAATTTAAAAAAGTGTTTTGAAAATTCACAAACCTTTAGATATGGAAAAATGCACAAATGCGCCAGGTGCAATTATGTGTTGGAAAGTACGCCAGTAAAAATGAATGGAGTGGATATTAGAAGGGGAAGTTTAACTGTAATAGTGAAAAAATTGTATATTGTGCTCTATATGTTCTAACTGTACTAATTTTTATGTAGGAAAAACTGAAAGGAAATTGAAAGATCGTATGGGTGAACATATTCGAGCTATACGGGATGGCATTGAAACAAATGCCTTAGCAAAACATGTTAATACATTTACATCTCATTCTTTTAAATTTATTTTGGATATTTTAAAATTGGATATAAGGGGAGGAGCATGGCAATCGTTATTAGAAAAAATGGAATTGCAATGGCAAATTAGACTTATGCCCATAATTGGCCAGGATTAAATAGTGCTATTTCCACTGGTAGCATTTTAAGACTTAAAACTTTAGAAAGATAACTTATTTACTTCACTTATTCTATTTATTCCACAGTTGCACAAGATTTATTTATCCCCCTTACTTAATAGTTTACTTTATTAATTTTATACTGGTTACATACATATAATTTATACATTTATGCTTGTATTTAAAAATAATATTGGATTACACACTATATGGTTAAATTCATTTGTGACATACATATTTACATATATTGTTTATATATTTATTAACAATTTACAGTTACAAACTAACAAACTCTCAACATTTTTAAATCCTAAATTTTATATTATATTGCATGTATTCAATTGTTATTTACTTATTTACTTATGTATTTAATGTAATGTTTGTGATTTTAAATTTTACATAGCTGACTATGCACGCTGCACTTTAATTTGTGCATACCATTTTAATTTGTGCATACTACTTTTGGATAGTCCACGATTTAACATCAGCGGATGAACTCTGCATACACACACATATAAGAGTACTTATATAATTTTAAATAAGAATAAAAGTTGTTGTAACATGCCTTGGTTACAAACACATAGATGATATATATATATATATATATATATATATATATATATATATATACACATATTTTTTAATACGTTGGGGTTTTGTGTTCCGCTTTAACATTTTGCATTTATTCATTATGAATGTCCGGTTTTCTGTTTCTTAAGGTTGAGTATTCTTTAGGGGAACTTTATAAGGATATGTATTTAATGTAGTGTTTGTGATTTTAAATTTTACATAGCTGACAATGCACGCCGCACTTTAATTTGTGCATATTATTTTATTCATTCATTGTTTGGATAGTACACGATTTAACATCAGCGGATGAACTTTTTGCATACACACACATAAGGGTACTTGCATAATTTTAAAAAGATAAGAATAAAAGTGTAACACGCTTTGGTTACAAACACATATAGATGATTATATTTTAAATACGTTAGGGTTTTGTGTTCCGCTTTAACTACATTTTGCATCTATTCATCATGAATTATCCAGTTTTCTGTTTCTAAAGGTTGGGCATTTTTTAGGGAACTTTATAGGTTTTGAATGGTATATATTACAATGCATTATATTTCTTTAAACTTTTTAACAGAAGCAACAATGTATTGCATCATTGTAACCATACTATTTTACCAGCAGGAAATGACGATACTTTGAAAAAGTTTGGCATAGCCAAATGAAAGCGCTTACCTTAACCGTTTTTTTGCATTGTGAAGTCTTATTATTTTGGGCATTACTGTTTACACCTTGAATTTGGATTTAATAAATTTTACTTCAGCCAGTTTAGATACACAAGTCAACATGAGCAATACAACTCGCATGGTACAGCACCAAAACTCTGGGACATGCCTGCCAAGCAGTGAAGGCCAATAGTTCAAAATCCATGTGGAGGCTCTAACAAACCATGTTCCCAAAGGCTTGCTACTTGCACATGTGAGGCCAGCAGAAGGACAGACTAGCAGAAGGACAGACTAGCAGAAGACCCTAGTGGACCTTCATCCACCTCAATGGGTCCTACTAGAGCTAGGTTGGGGACCGTCAATCAAGAGCAACTACCAAGCACAAGCCTGGGGAAGTGATGTGAACTAAATCACTAGGCTACTGCATACATCTCTGCAATGAAAACTTTTGAAGCAAACACTAAATTAAACCATGCCTCTCGAACTGGCCAAGATGACCTTCCTGGTAAATAGTGCAGTAGGCTATGAATTTGGAAAAGGTCCGCTTGGCAGGGGCCAAATCTCTGAGAGATTAACGGTGGTTTTGAATTCCTACACTCATAAATTGCTTCAATCCTGAACTGGAAGAGTTGCACTTGTCCAGTGATACTTGGGAAATGTTCTGGAAGAAACCCATGTTGATCCTGAAGAACCAGGTTTGTAAAAGAAAAGGTGGCTGTGATAAGGCTTCTGATAACACAAGGCCTGAAAAGTACAGTTATGTACACTTACCATAATTGTAGATGTTCGACTGTATTCACTGTTGCAGTCATCACACTTGGGTTATCTGCCTGCAGGTAAGCCCTCAGTCAGCCTGAATACTAGAGTCTTGGGATTTCTGCATTAGATGCTGTTATCTCTTCCATAATGTCAGGGGTATAAAACATGTAGCCGATGACATTACATCAGTTTTACTTGCCCCAGAAGTCAGGAGCCCCCAAAATAGGAAGCAATTACATAGTGTGGAACACCTCCAGTAAAAAGTAAATACCATAGTCATAAGATATGGCCAAAAAGAGGATAGGTAGAAAGTCTAGAAAAGTCAGGGGGCAGGAGCGAGGGTAACCAGGACTGCAACAGGGAATACACTCGAACATCTACATTTATGGCAAGTGTACACAACTATACTATGTTCTTCGTCTTTCACTGTTGTAGTCATCACACTTGGGTTGATTCCCAAAGCTGAGTAAGGGTGGAGGCAGTCAAGAAGTATTAGGGCTGGCTAGCAGGCCTTGTAAGACTGCTATGTGAAATCCAGCTCTGGATTTAGAAAAGTCCGGTAAGTGGTAATGTTTGAAGGTGTGTACAGAACTCCAGGATGTCCCTGGCAGGGACTCCCCTGAGAAATGCTGTAGAAGTTGAGGTAGCCCTAGTGGAATGAGTTCTGATCCACTGTGGGGCAGATTTTCCATGGTGTTCGTAGCAGAAATGAATGCAAAGTGCTATCCATTTGGAAATAGTTTGCTCTGAAATGGTCTTGCCCTCTGCCCCAGTAGCAAAGCTGACTAGCAGCTGGTCAGATTTTCTGAAAGGCTTAGTCCTGTCAAGGTAGATCCTGAGCTGTCTGTGTACATCCAAGGAGTGCAGGATCCTCTCCCCTTTATTCTGAGGATTAGGGAAAAAGTTTGGCAAATGGATGGATTGGTTTAAAGCCACACTGGATACAACCTTGGGCATAAATGATGGATTAGTCCTGATGGAGACCCTGTCAGCCTGGAAAATAAGGAAGGGTTCCACAGTCATTAGTACCTGGCAGGGTTGGGAGCTCTCCTCGAGGGTTCTTAAATTATTAGCTCCTCTCTCAGGACCTGTTGGATCAGAGGGTGAGAAAAGAGAGGTGGCTCCGTATTGTAATGAGCCGAGATGGCAAAGGCATGAAACTTAACTGATGAGAAGGAAGTGCCTTTGTGGAGTAGCTCTGCTAGGTAATCTAGAATCTGAGGTAAGGAGGGCACAGCATTGTCCTTTCCTAGAGACTAGCTCCAAGAATAGTATCTTTTCCACTTTTCTAAATAGGATTTCCTAGTGCTAGGCCTTCTGGCCTGAAGGATGATGTCCAACACCTGTTTGCTGCGGGTTGCTGGTGGTGTGTTCAGGGAATAAGCCAGGCTGCAAGGTTCAGTGTTTGCAGCTGAGGATGCAAAACCCGTCCCTCCTGCTATGACAGCAGGGAGGGGGTCTGATGCAAGTGCCAGGGTGGCATTGCTGTTAGACTGCGTAGGAGTGGGTACCAGTGCTGGTGTGGCCAGTCTGGTTCAATAAGAATTGCCCTTGGTTTGCCCTGCTTGATCTTGAGTAGTACTTTTGAGAGGAGGGGCAGAGGGGGAAAGGCATAAATTGAGAGGTTTTCCCATGTAAAGGATAAGGCATCCACTAGCCATGTTTGGCTGTGGGGATTTCTGGTGCAAAATTTGCACAATTGATGGTTTTGGGGGGAGGTAAAGAGGTCCAGCTCTGGTGTTCCCCACCTGTTGATTACACATTTTAATGAGTTGGGTTCCAGTTTCCACTCGTGTGGGTCCAGTAGATTTCTGCTTAAGTTGTCTGCCAGTGAATTTTGTTTGCCTGGCAGGGATTGAGCTTGCAGGTGCACTTGGTTGCTCAAGGCTGTGTTCCACAGGGCCATGGCCAACCTGCAGAGTGGGTAGGAATGAGTTCTCCCCTGCTTGCTTATGTACCACATAACTATGGTTTGTCTCTTTATCAAGAGTTGTCCTGGAAGAATAAGGTATATGAAGGCTGTCACAGCATTCTGTACAGCTAACATTTCTTTTGATTGATATGCCGGTGAATTTCTCCTGGACTCCATTTGCCTTGAATGCATTTGCCTGCCATGTGAGCCCTCCATGCATAGTCTGATGTGCCTGTTGTCAGGGTTTGGGCGGCGAGGGGTTGAGTGAAATGAAGTCCCTTGTTGTGGTTGCAAGCCTCTGCCCACCAAAGGAACTCTGCCCTTAGACAAGGAATGATAGGAATCAGTGTTTCCAAGTCCTGAGAGTGTTGACACCAGAGACTTAAGTACCACTGAAGTTTCCTCATATGCAGTCTTGCATATGGAATTAGTAGAATGCATGAGGCCATGAACCCTAGGGCTTGCAGTATTTTTCTTTGCAGATAGCTGGGTCTTGGTGGCCATTAGTTTGAAGTAGTTTGTCAAATGAACCTGCTTTTCTAGAGTGAGAAATGTCATCTGGGAAGTTGTGTTCACGCGAGCTCCCAGGAATACAATCTGTTGGCTGGGCACCAGATGTGATTTATTTTCTTCATTGATGGTGTACCCCAGAGAAGTTAGAAGTCTCTTTACAAATGCCAGGTGCTGAAGTAGCAATTCCGGACAGTCTGCCTGAAATCAGATAATCGTCCAAGTATGGGTAAATTTGAATATTTCTCTGCCTGCAGTATGCAATGGCTGGAGCCAGGCACTTTTTGAATACCCTGGGCACAGTAGATAAGCCAAAGGGAAGTGCAGAGAACTGATGGTGCATAGAGCCTGCCCTGAAATGTAGATTTTTCCTGCAAGATTCCCTTATGGGGATATGCAGATAAGCTTCTTTCAAGTCTCTGGTGACTAGCCAGGAGTCCTTGGGCTAGCATATGAAGCAGCTGCAAGCATTAAGTGTAAGCATTTTCAATTTTGGGACCACCAGGGAGTTGTTGAGAATGGACAGATCCAGGATAGGGCGCCATGATCTCTTTTTTTCTGGGCACCAGGAACAGTCTGGAATAGAAACCCTGTCGCCTTTGCTCTACTGGAACAGGTTGAATAGCCCAGATACTGAGAAGAGAAAGTAATTGTCTTTGTGCCTCTTCCCACTGGTTTGGAGGAAGGTTTGGCAACCCTTTTGAGGCTGTCAGAGAGAGGAAATGGAATCTGTATCCCTGGGATACAATGCTTAGGATCCATTGGTCCTGGGTAATGGACATCCCATTTTTTTTTTGCACGCAGGGCGATTTTTCCTCCTAGGGGTGCAAGTACTTGGGCATGGCTGGGAAGGATGACAGAAAAGTCATTGTGAACTTTTTCTATAAGGGTGTGGCTTACCACTCCCTGTTTTTGAGGTGGGAGCACTCCATTGCTTAGATCTCTGCATACCCCAAGACTGAAGTCTTGGTGGTCTGTTGCCCCTGGGCTTGGACTGAGAAGGCCTGAGGGGGACTGGAAAGAACCAGTTTTTAGAAGGCCTATGCCTACTGAATCTAGGTGGCTGTACCTCTAAGAAATCTTTAACAGTTTGCATAGATTTAGCTTTTTCCTCCCACCTTTTTAAGAACTTCTGCTTTTGTGCTAAACAAATGTTCCTGGTTTAATGGAGCATCTAGTAATTTTGCTTTGACATGGTCTGGCAAGATTTGTTCCTTCAGCCAAGCATGCCTTCGTAGTACAGACCCAGTGACAGCAGCCCTGCAAGATGCTTCTAAGGCATGCAAGCCGCACTGCAAAGTATGTTTACTAACTTGGTTTGCAGAATGCATTAACTCTTGTGAATCTTTATTCTCTGCATAATCTGGAAGCAACAACATTTTTTGTTTAATTAGTTCCATAATATGCAGCTGGTACTTCAACGTGCAAAACCGGCAATTTAAAGCCCTTACGGCAAGAGTTGCAGAGGTATATACCTTTTTACCCCATCTGTCTAAAGCTCTAGAATCCCTGTCCGAAGGGGTAGGGTTTTTGGCTGTAATAGCCTAACACCTTTAGGTCCCTGGGAAATGGTCTCTGGATCCGCAGTGGGATTCTTAGAGAGAAATTTGTGAGTCAGTTACTCTCTGTAGTACCTGCCAGGCTTTCTAGGAGCTGGTGGTAAAGTATCAGGAGTTAGATTGGATTCCATGAAGACATCATCTACAATATCCAGGACAGGGAGTATAGCTAGAGGCCTGTGCTGAGGCAAGTCTAAAAATTCTCAGAGTCTCTTTTTGGACTGTGGGTAGTCCTGGCATTCCCAACAGAAAAGTAAAGCTTTGCCGAGGCTAATTATGGTGGTTGCCAAAAAAGCAATTACTAAAAAATAGAAATCAAAGTCTAGACCAACTTTACTAGAAATAGTGAATATAATGGAGATAAAACTGAAACTGGGATGTTTAGAAAAGAGACGGAGCAAACTATATAGAAAAAAAATGGGAACTGTGGGATCAATAATATGCAGAGAAGGAATGAGGTTTATGAAGTAAGATTTGAATAAGCCATATAATGCTTAACAGACAATGACTAGTATGTTTGCAACTAAAGTGGTATCAATATTTGCTTTTTATATACAATGTAAGATTGCCCAGGTCAAGCTTGACAATTTAATATGTTTACTGAAATAAAAAGTCTAAAAGACTTACTAAAAGGGGCATTTTACAGCTCTTGCTGCTATCAGTTGGTAGTCTAGAATGTGCAAATGTGTTTACAGTACAAACTGCCACCAACCTAGCCTGACAGTTTATCACATTAAAAATGTGACCTCATTTTCTTTTAGAAAAAGGACTCACTGGCAAGATGTGTAATGAGAGTCAATACAGAGATAGAAGGTTGACAGGGCATATAACTTTTGCCCCAAAGACCCAGACACTGATTATGTATGGGTAGTAACTAAGAGGAACTAGGGTTGTGCAACATGAACAGCCACAATGAGATTCTTGCTGGTTGTTTTACAGCATCAAAATACAAGTACTACTTAGATTTCATCTTGGGTCTTTTGCTCCATCTGCATGCCGACCATCAAGCCTTCCCAAATCACATTGATATTGTGGCATCACCCTAGAGATCTGCCGGGGCAAGAGCCCAAGTGGTATCATCCAGGCAGACATCAGGAGAACACCTGTACTCCCACATGCATCCAAATAGATGAGAGCCTTTTCCTGTTACGGAACAAACACTACCTACCGGGTGGAAACTTAAAACACCTGCATCACTGCAGGGCTGCCTAATGCCTCCCCAAAGTCTATCCATGTATGTGCTCTCCTTGCATGCAAGGTAATGTAGCTACCATCACCGACTTGGACACCACAGTACATGCTCACCCCAAACTGGATCCTGCTTTTGGTGGCTTGTGAGAACTTCACCTCATACCACCAGAGAATGAGGTAAAGCCGAGTTGGAAACCACCTCTCATTAAGATTCTTCCAAAAATGAAGTGCCTATGGAATACATACATGTCATTTCTACAACCCTTGAAGCATGCTGCATAACAAGATGTCAAGAAACACTCTACACAGATCATTTTCAGAATGTATGCATAAACCTATCCAACCTGAAGAACACAGTAACTGCCGTTCTTCTTCTTTGACAGGATTTTCAGTGCTTCTTCTTCATATCCAGGAGCAACAATACCATCAGAAACCTAAGTAGGAAAAAGGATAAAAAAATTTAAGATAATGTCAAGTGAGAGACTCTGACCTAAATGCACAGACTATTCCAAAGCAGATGCCACTATATATTGAACAATTTCAGTATACAGGCACATACCAACCACTGTCCCAAATCTTTATGATCTGGCATCTAACAAAAATGATTACTCAGAAACCAAGCTAAATTTTACCATAACAGTAAACATTAAGAGAATAGAGATTATGCTGCAGTAGAATCCTATTACATAAGAAACCATCACAAACAGACCACCCTTTCGGGTGGACTTCGCTTTTCAGTTCTTTCCTGTTTGAACACCACTGCAGTATTGCCTGTATCATCAACAGTTACACAGCCAGGAAATGCCCAGGCTCAGATGGCTTCCTACAGATGCTTGGAAAGATGCTACTAAACTGCACTTCGTGTTTAAGATACTAAAACAGTGGAAATTCTAAACCATGGAAGAAGGCTGTAGTAACAGTCATATGCACAGAAGGGGAAAGACCAGTTTAATACCACATCCAACCACCCATGTTTAATACCAAATCATGAGCACAGGTTGTTTACTACAATAATTGGCATACAGACCAGCTAAAATTCTGCCAAGAAAATCCTGATCAGAACAGAATTTTTTTCCCATCAGGCAAACATCTGACAATGTTATTAAAACTAACATAATATAACCAGGACACTAAGGAATTGAATACCCTGCTATTACTGGTTAAGTCTATATGCAGAGAAGGTGTTTGACTAGGTGCACTGGGAGTTTATCTATGGAAGGTTATGGAAAAAATAGCAATGTAGATTATTAAAATGGGGGGTTAAGCACAGGAATTCAAGACTGAAAATGATACCATACAAGGGTGCCTGCTCTCACAAAGTACAACTGTGTACACTTACCATAAATGTAGATGTTAAAGTGCATTCACTGTTGCAATCATCACTTGTGGGTTATCCCTGCTATTTAGCCCTTGGCCAGACTGAATACCAGAGTAAAGATTTCCCTCCTGCATTGGCTACAGGTTGCCAGGGACTGACTTCAGGTCGTCAGTTGTATAAAGCAGGGAAGCCAATGCCATTACATCAGTTTTTCTTGCCCCAACCTATAGGAGCCCTATCCATAAGGCTTGAGGAAGGCCAACCTGAGAAATGGCCATAGGTATTAGATAGGTAAGGAGGAAAGTGAGAGAAATAAAGGGGAAAGGAGGGAGGGAAAACAGGACAGCAACAGTGAATACACGCGAACATCTACATTTATGTAGAGTGTACACAACTGTACTATATTCATGTTTCACTGTTGCAGTCATCACTTGTGAGAAGATTCCCAAAGCTGAAGGTAATGAAGGTGTGGATGGAAGGATGTCCTTGGTAGGGACCCCCCTGAGGAAAGCAGTGGAAGTAGATGCTGCCCTAGTGGAATGGCTACAGACAGGTTTGGGAGTAGTTTTCCCATGGAAGAGGTAGCAGAAATGGATACAGTTGGATATCCATTTAAAAATGGTCTACTTGGAGATAGGTTTCCTCTCTGCCCCTGGGGCGAAGCTGACCAGGAGCTGGTCAGTCTTCTGAGAGGCTTGGTTCTATCCAGATAGTATCTATGTTGTCTGTGCACATCCAGTAAATGCAGGATTCTTTCCCCCTGTTCTGAGGGATAGGAAAAAAGGTGGGGAGATGTATAGCCTGATTTAGAGTTACGTCAGTGTTAGAGTATGCTCAACAAGGTATTCAGGTTGAAAGTAACTCCGCTACAAATATGTAACATAAATAAGGTATAAAATAACGCTTGCTTAAATGGAGAAATAGAATTTAGCAATATGTGATTAGCATCCACACTAAATGACTGTGGCTTGAAAAATAAGGAATTTACTTAATGGACATGTCTCCTACAGAATCAGCAAAAATGTATGCATTTCACACTGTCAGCAAAAAAGCTGACCTCTTAGAGACTTTAAAGAAGCTGCATACATCCTGTTTTTAAGACAGCGAGAGCACGAAAGAGCACGACAGAGAGAGAGAGACACGAGAGAGAGAGAGAGAGAGAGAGAGAGAGACGCGAGAGAGAGAGAGAGAGAGAGAGACGCGAGAGAGAGAGACGCGAGAGAGAGAGAGACGCGAGAGAGAGAGAGAGAGAGAGAGGCGAGAGAGAGAGGCACGCGAGAGAGAGAGAGGCGAGAGAGAGAGGCGAGAGAGAGAGGCGAGAGAGAGAGGCGAGAGAGAGGCGAGAGAGAGGCGAGAGAGAGGCGAGAGAGAGAGAGAGGCGAGAGAGAGAGCAGAGAGAGAGAGCAGAGAGAGAGCAGAGAGAGAGAGAGAGAGAGAGAGAGAGAGAGAGAGAGAGAGAGAGAGAGAGAGAGAGAGAGAGGAGAGAGAGAGAGAGAGAGAGAGAGGAGAGAGAGAGAGAGAGAGAGAGAGAGAGAGAGAGAGAGGAGAGAGAGAGAGAGAGAGAGAGAGGAGAGAGAGAGAGAGAGAGAGAGAGAGAGAGAGAGAGAGAGACGAGAGAGAGAGAGAGAGAGAGAGAGAGAGAGAGAGAGAGAGAGAGAGAGAGAGAGACGAGAGAGAGAGAGAGAGAGAGAGAGAGAGAGGCAGAGAGAGAGAGAGAGAGAGAGACAGGAGAGAGAGACCAGAGAGAGACGCGAGAGAGAGAGAGAGAGAGAGACACGAGAGAGAGAGAGAGAGAGAGAGAGAGACAGAGAGAGAGACGAGAGAGAGAGAGAGAGAGAGAGAGAGAGAGAGAGAGAGAGACACGAGAGAGAGACATGAGAGAGAGAGACACGAGAGAGAGAGAGAGAGAGACACGAGAGAGAGAGGGCAAGGGAGCCGACTGTATCCTTAGTTTGGCACCAGGCATTGAATCCTTTCCATTTTGCAGAGTATGATTTCCTGGTGCTGGGCCTCCTGGACTTAAGACCTGCTTGCTCAACAGTTGGTTGTTAGGCGCCTCTGGCGGATAAGTTGAGAGTTTACAGGTTAGGATGCAGTATTGTTCCTTTTTCTTGGGTAAGAAGCCCTTCTGTGAGAGGCAGGTTCCTGGGTGATTCCTTGATTAGACAGAGTAGCAAGGGGTACCAATGTCACCTAGGCCAGTTGGGAGCAATTAGTATAGCTCATGGCCCTTCTTGTTTGATCTTTAAGCAGCACCTGCGGGATCACTGTCAAGGGGGGGGGGGGAGATGTAGACCAACAGGTTGCCCCAGTGGAAGGAGAGGGCATCTACCTTCCAGGCTTTTGGGTGGGACTGCCTGGTGCAGAACTGGTCTGTCTGTTCTGTACAGATTTGTAGAGGTCTAGTTCTGGGGTCCCCCAAGTTTGGGTAATTGAGAAGGTCTCCCTCTGAAGATGCCATTCGTAGGGGTCCAGTACACTTCTGCTTGAGGTGGTCTACTAGGGTATTGTACTCCCCTGGGATGTACTGGGCTAGCAGATGAAGGCCCATCATCGAGGAGCATGGTTAGACAACAAAGCGGGTAGGAGTACCCCCCCACTTGACATACCACATGACTGTGGTACTGTCTGTTTTGATGAGGACCACCCCTGGTTTCAGGTGACTCTAAGGCTGCGATAGCTCAGAGTACTGCCATCATTTCCTTTAGGTTGATGTGTAGGTCTAGGTCCCTAAGGGCCCAAGTGCCTTGGGTGCACGTCTCCTAAGTGTGCCCCCCAGGCTTTGTCTGAGGCATCCGTGGTGATGGTCTTGCCTTGGGGAAGAATTAGAAAGGGTAGGCCCTTGTTCAGGGTGCAGACTTCTGTCCAGCATAGGAGGTTCCGATCTCAAGCAGGGAATCAGAGACTGTTTTAGTTCCAGAGACGGAGTGCTGGTACCACAGGTTTCTGAGGTACCATTGTATTTTTTCATGTGTAGTCTGGCCAAGAGCACTAACAGGATGCCATGTACCCCAGAGCTTGAAGGAACTTCCTTGCTGTGAGGTGTGCTCTGTAAGCCAATTGGGAGAAGTATTGGGGCAGGAAACTTTGCTTTTCTGGAGAGAGAAAGGCTCATGGGTGCATATGTCCAGGAGAGCTCCCAGGAAGGTGATCTGTCTGGTGGGCTGGAAATGGGATTTTTCCTTGTTGATGGTGAATCCCAGAGAGGTAAAGAGGGTTTGGACAAAGTTTAGGTCTTGCAGAAGCTTTTCCCTGCTGTCTGCCTGGATGAGACAGTCACCCAGATAGGGGTAAGTTTGAATGTTTTTCAGCCTACAAAAGGCAATGACAGGGGCCAGGCATTTGGTGAAAACCCTGGAAGCAGTAGATAAGCCAAAGGGCAGAGCAGAGAACTGAAATTGTTGCGAGCCTGCTCTGAAGTGAAGGAACCTCCTGCAGGAGTCCCTTATAGGGATATGGAGGTAGGCATCCTTCAGGTCCAGGATGACTAGCCAGGCATTTGGGTTCAAGCATGGGCAAGAGTTTTTGGAGTGTAAGCATTTTGAATTTTGGCACTTGCAATGCAAGGTTTAGTGTGGATACATCCAGAATAGGACACCAACTGCCCTCTTCCCTGGGTACCAGGACCAATCTTAAATAAAACCCTTTTCTGGCTTGTTCCTGGGGTACAGGCTCACTGCTCTGAGCACAGAGTTTATAAATTTGGTTTAGGGCCTCTGCCCACCGATTTGTTGGAATGTCTGGGTACCCTGTTAAGATTGGGTTCTCTTTGAAGGTGAATCTGTATCCTTGATAAATATTTAGGACCCATAGGTCATTTGCAATGGATTGCCAGTGGTCTTTGAAAAGGGAAAGCCTTCCTCCTAACCTTTGGGGGTGGGGGCAGAGGGGGGATAGGGTAGGGAGTGGACTTAGAACTCCCTGCCCTTGTGGTAGTAGAGGTCCATTTTCTTGGCCTCTGCTGTCTTTGTAGTTATCGGGGGGGGGGGGGTCTGTCCCTGCACCCTTTTCTTTGTACAGGCCTGGATTGTAAAGGAAAGGACCAGTGTTTGATCTGGGAGGCTGGACATGAAGGAAATCCTTAACTGTCTGCACTGATTTGGCCTTCTCCACTTTCTTGATCAACTCCTCCGCCTCAGATCCAAACAAGCAGTCCTTATCTAGGGGGTTTCTAGGAGTTTGGATTTGACACTATCATGCAGAGGTTGCTCTTTCAGCCATGCATTAGCCATGCATGCCTCCTAATGACTGACCGTGCAACTCCAGCCCTGCTACAAGTTTCTTGGGCATCATATCGAAAGTGGAGGGAATGCTTTGCCACTTGAAAGCTGGAGTGTAAGAATTATCCCTAGCTCTCTAGAAGTTGTACTGTCTGGCAAGGAGGACATTTTCTGCTTTAATAGTTCCAAGGTATGATGCTGATAGTTTAACATACAAAACTGGCAGTTTAGAGCCCTAATAGTCAAGGTAGCAGAGGTGTATACTTTTTACCCCATCTCTCTACAGCTCTGCTATCCTTGTCAGACGGAATAAGTTTTTTGGAGGAACTGGCCTTAGCTCCTTTGGGTCCCTGAGTGATTACCTCTGTATCTCCTGCAGGATTTTTGAATAAGTATTTGTGGGTGTCTGGCAACCTAGAGTACCTGTCTGGCTTTCTGGGTGCAGGGGGCAGTGCATCAGGTGTGAGACACGACTCCATAAAAACATGCTCTACCACATCTAAAATGGGAGGAATGGCTAAGGGTTTGTGTTTGGAAAAGTCCAGAAACTCAGCCTCCTCAGACTGGGGATAATCCTGAGCTTCCCAATAGAAATATTCCCCAAGGGTGTGTAAGGTCTCTCCAAAAGATAGGTCCTCGGGGGGTCGGGGGGGGGGGCGCAGAGGGGATGAATTCCTCTGCATCTGAATCCTCAAATGTGGTAAGGGGCTGCTTCCCATTGAAGAATCTGACTTTTTAGATTCAGACAAAGTCAGACTCTGAGAGAATCTCTGGGGAAATGTCCCTTTTCCTTTTAGCTGAAATGGTCTGGTTACCTCTAATAGGGTGATAAGATCCTCAGCCATCTTAAGAAGCTGTTGTGACTGAGCAGGCTGGGCTTGAGGAAGATGGCAGGTAAAAATTGTTTTTCTGGGAGTGGTCCAGCTTTTAGATCAGTGTTTCAATAGGCCTGGGTACGGGTGCTGGTGTCGGGTCTTTGTCTTGCATCGGTTATCTGTAAAGCCTCCTTGGAAGCTGGTGCCTGCAGAGCAGCTCCGAACCAACTGCAGGGCTGATGACCGAAAATTTGGCAGCTGCAGTCTGATCCGGTGGCCCACCAGACTTCCAAATGGGTCTCTCTAGTGGCCTGCAGAGGAACAGCATCTGGTATCAGGGACTGCGGAGGCGCATCACTGAAATCCATAGAGCTGCTGGCTGACTTCAAGATAGACTTGTCTGAAGGCCTAAATTCATAGAGCTGCTGGCTGACTTCAAGATAGAATTGTATGAAGACCTAACTTGATGTGGTCTTGTCCCTTTCTTTATCCTTTCTCTTTTTGGGGATATCCACTGTATGCTGACCAATGGACACCATTTCGTACTGTGAAGGACTGTTTTTGAAATGCCTAGCTACAAATTCTGCTCTGTGGTGGATGGTCCTAGCATTAAAGAGAGCACAGAACAGACAGCCAGGGATGTCGTGGTCTGGGCCTAAACAGGTTACACACAGGTTATGAAGTCTCGGCGTGGTATTTGTTTTCCACATCAGAGAAGATTGCTTATTTTTTCTGACATCAGTTAGTGCAAGAAAAAGGTCCCCAATGGGGTACTTAGCATTAGTCGTTTTCTACTTCAAGCTGGTAGCAGTCGACCAATGCACACGCACTCTGCTTCTGCTTTGGGCTCTATGGCAAGAAAGACTGATGTAATGACGTTTGGCTGCCTTGCTTTATACCACTGATGAGCTGGTGTCAGTCCCTGGCAACCTGCAGCCAACACAGGAGGGAAAATCTTTACTCTGGTATTCGGGCCAGTAGAGGGCTATCCAGCAGGGATAACCCATAAATGACCAACAGTGAAACACAAAGAACATCTGCAGTCACTGCAATTTGCTGTACACATGACTCAACCCAGAGAATGTGATGGGAGACTATACAGGAATAGGAGTAAAATGAAATAGAAAACAAAAACAACTTTTCTTGTAACTAAACTTCAACTGCTACTGTTTCAGACACCATCTTGTAATGTTGCCATATGGTCCTAGCAAGCATACAGTTACTTTTGGGAACCAACTTGAATACTAATGGCCACAAAGCCAAGCAGCTTAATTCACTGCAATACCTTAACCTAGAACTTGTAAAGCAGTCAACCAAGCCCAGCCTCTAAAACAGCAAACCATTCCACTCTTGACTTTTACCATCTTGGCCCACTGGTGCATTAACACAAATTCTGCCCAAGCTTCTAAGTGACCACTGTCTGGTGCAGTCTACCCACCATATCTATTTTATTAATCTGAACTCTAGGTCCCCCTTTACCAAGCTAGCTGTCCTCAAAAGTGCCTTGGTATACTTCATTGATACCCTTTTTCTATCTGGATCAGCCTTCTATGTATATAAGGAAAGAAAAAGCCAGAAAATGCCACTGGCTTGCCAGTGAAATCAGAACTTTGGTCTACTCAAAAAGAAAATCTAATATTCTCCGGCATGAAGTTATCAAACCTTAAAAGCAATAATGGCTACAAACTCAGCCAAAGCTACTTATCTTAGAAATGAGCAAGTGTCTACTATCAAACAAAAAAAAAAACTTTTGGAAAGAAATAAACAAGTCAGACTTCCAACTCTGGTCTTGCCAATAATGCCCTTAACTCTAAAATTACTCCATCAGAAGATTATAAAAACTATTCTTCCATTGAAACCATAACCAGCACAGTTGTTAAACCCAGTTATAACCAACTCAAAATAACCCTTCAAGCTCAAATGTTCATTCTTGCAAAGCATGCTGCCACCTTCCACTTCCAAGATGTTTCTGAGTAGGAAAAGTTAAAACACACACAACACTCCACCTCTACCTTCACTGTATTCTACCCCAACATCATTGAGAAGGCAGCAGACAACAAATCAAACAAATTTAATGTATTTACCATAATGGGGATCTGTCCTGGGACCCCTACTGTTCGGCATCTACTTCTTGGAGGTCCAGGCAAAGAGAAAAGGCCGGTGGCTAACCAAGTTTGCAGACAACTAAGTTGGATGCAGTCGACTCCCCAAATGATGTTAACATACTGCAAGAGGGTCTCACAGCAACTAATGACGGTGCCAAAGTCATGGCCTCAAGCTAAATGCAAAAAAAAAAAAAAAGTATCCTACCATTTGGCAAAAACACTGCCCCTACTGATTACCATATCAACGGCAACCCCCTAAACACACAACCTGTGGTGAGAGACCTGGGTACTCAGGCTGATAATCTCACATTCGACCATCATGTAGCAGCAGTGGTCAGAAAGGCTTTACTTGGTTCATCTCATAAGTAAAGGGACTGCATCCAGAAAAAGTTATTACCTCTCTACGCTCCTCCCTCAAACCAATAATTGAGTATAATGCTCCATTTGGTATGTACCCCCTCCAAACATCTGCACCAACAGGAAAGGCCACAGAAATACCTCACAAAGAGAATCCATGGCCTCCAGCACCTGTCCTATGCAGACAGGCTCAAGTCTTTATCACTCTACTCAGTATAGTACAGGTTGGTGAAAGGTGATCTGTGTCTCACCTACAAGGCAATCTCGGACCCTGCCCTAGTAGAGCTGCTCCATATTTGTAAGTCTACCTCTTTGCGCATTACCTGCTCGAAAGGCCTGAATCTAATAAGACAAAACCCGCTGGACAGACAGGTTCGTCTCCCAGAGGCTGCTCAGTCAACCTTGATGAGTGGATGGGAAACCACAAATATGTTCCAGGGTTTTCCACCTGTGTCCCTTCATTGACAGGGGTGACAGGTGCTCACTGAGGTATCGTTTTGGGCATAAACTCCTGGCTAGGTTTGTAAGGGCCCTTGGGCCATTAACTTAGTAACCTCCTATGATAGATGGGGTTAATGAATCCATCTCCAGCCACTCCCGGACTTTGGATCCAAGGTTCAGGCTCCTCTCCTTACCCATAACCCCCTCCTGGTAAGGAAACACCTCAGACTTTGGCCATACAGAATAATAAGCCTGATATACTATTACTACAGAATAATCAGAAAGACAATGGTTTATGGCACACAGCTTGAACAGTACATGACCAAGTCATGGCAGAATCTGTGCAGTCACTCCAGAAACAAAGAATGACACCTGCAAAGGGGAAAGAGGGAGGAGAAATGAAGAATGGAAGCAGACAACTCTGATCTATTGTTATGGTAAGCACATTACTTTTGTACCCAATGCTTCTTCCATCTGTTGAGAAGCTGATGGGAGAGTCACCATCTAACATAAATCTTGGTAAGTCTCACAGAAGGATATTCCAAAGGACAGCTGAACCAAGGGAAGCTATAGACATGGACTGTAAAATTAATTTATACTTAGACGTGAAAGTATGGACATTCAACTAAGTAGCTGCATCACAAATGTCAAAAATTAGCACTCTGGAAGAAAAAGGCAGTGTAGGTAACCAGTGATCTAGAAGAGAGATCCTTAGGAGACCCAGGCAGACAATATCTTCTACCTGTAGACATGGGAAAACCAGATAGCCAGCAAGAAAGGGTTACCTTGGACACTCCTTTGTCCAATTTTGCCAAAGAAAAGCAAACTGGTCAGCCTGACATTCGTAATACAATGCAAGTAAAACGTTGACTATGCACATCCAACAGACGTAGCACGTACTCCACTTTATTTGCAAAATAAGTTATGTACTCACCATAACGTTCCATGTTTGTTGCCCATAATCTCCCTTCATTCTTGCTGGTTGGATTTGGAACAGACTACTGGTTCCGACTCAGCCTATTACTAAAGGTTGAGAGTTGCCACTAGCTCGAGGCTATACCCTATCCCATGATGCCTAGGGAAGATTACCCAGATTTTGTTTGCAGATTAACATTTTAGAAGCAGATAAAGACTATGGTAGTAACTCCTAGCCTATATCTCATGATGCAAGAAGGAAAACAGAGCACAATTTTTTTTTTTAACCAACAAAGAATTCCTCTCAATCCTCCAGGAGCTAAGGTTGGGGGAAGGAGGGTGGGATGCAAGAATGAAGGTGAGATACTAAATCACCTACTGCCTTCTTTCATCTACCTACTTCTAGCAGGTGATATACACCCTAACCCTGGACCTAGTTCCTCTAACAACCCCACCCCTTCAAAAGCTACCAAAACTACCAGCCTCAAAAGCCTTAAATTAGTTACTCTAAATGCCCAAAGTTTACGAAAAAGCAACTAGCTTCCATGCCTGGCTTAACCAGAAACAACCTGACATAGTACCCGTCTCTGAGACTTGGTTAAAACCATACATCGCTGACTCGGACATTCTACCCTCTGGTTACCAAGCCATTAGATATGGCCGCATGAATAGAAGAGGTGGAGGAGTAGCCTTGATATTCTCTAACATACTCCCCATTACTCCATACAAAAAATCCCATTCCTCAATTTAACAATGCAGAACTTGACACAAGTGTGCTACAAATGAATAATCATAAATATATCTGCTTCATATCCCTCTATATTTCCCCCAGGTAACACTACTACTATAGAAGAAATCCTCCAAAGGGCCTCCACTAATATTAACCTAGAGACCTACATTTTAGGTGACGTTAACTTAGACTGGAATAAAATTAACAACCAAAATCCCACCATATCTGTCAATCTCTTCAACTTTACCCAATTTACCAACTTTATCACCAGACCCAACAAAACCAATCCTCCAGGACCCACTCTGGACTGGATCCTAACCACCCACCCCATCAACATATTAGACACAGGCATCCTCCCTGACTATTAGTGACCACCTGCCTGCCTTTATCCTCAGAGCAACCCATTCCTCCCCTCACCAGCACCAGTATATACATACTCATAACCTTACAAAACTTCAACCTTCTCCAACACCCTCAAACAAACTGGAACAACACTCCCTCTAGACAACGCCATCAATTTCAATTCCACCTTCCTAAATATACTTAATACTCAAGCCCCTCCACGATCTACGAGTCAAACCCAACCCCGCTCCATGGCTAACCAAAGAAACCAAAAAACTTATGCTACAATGTGATAAATGCTGGAAACTTTCTCAGCATAATAAACATCCTGAAAAGCTCCTTAAACATAAGCAACTCCGCAACCTCACCAGAAGACATTATCAAGGATAAACAATCATACTATATGAAACTCCAAACCAACCACTCCAAAAACCCCAAACAATTCTAGAACTCCATAAACTCGCTCCTTCAACTAGGCACCAAAATCAACCCTTGCCCTGATACTAAGACTGATCCAGAAAATTCCACTCTCTTCAACTCCTTCTTTAACTCTATAGCTGAACTAAATCCTTCCCAAATACCCCACCCTCACAAGTCAGTCACTCCACCCCAACCTCTCAACCCAACCCCCCCACCTTTGAACTTAAACAAATTTCAACCCCATACATAAAAAAAACTACTCAGCAAGCTAAAACCCTGCTCCAATGCCTCAGATACATTCCCTCTAAATTCTTAAAAATCGCTGCAGACTGCATCACCCTCCCCATTAGCATCTTAATCAGATCCATACAAGAATCTTATATCCCCAAGCTTCGGCGTGCTTCTTTTATACATCCTCTTCACAAAGGCGGTAAAAATACCACCTCAAGCTTTTGTCCCATAGCCATCCTCTCCCCTATATCAAAAATACTGGAAAAATGCATTCACGCCCAACTAATGCCTTTCCTAACCACAAACCATCTAATCTCTCAAACCCAACATGGCTCCCCCCCCGGCCACAGCACTATTACTGCTCTTCTCTCATTCTTAGACATAGTCAACCATTGCCGTGACTCTGGAAAAATCGTTTCTACAGTATATTAGACCTCTCTCCAAGGCTTTCGACACTATCAACCATACCCATCTTCTCAACCACCTTACTAATCTAAACCTCTCTCAACTCCCTGTCCTGGTTTTCAAGTTACCTATCTGATGGATCTCAAGCTGTAAAATGGAAGAAAGGCACCTCAGACTTTCACCCCACTCCTACTGGAGTTTCCTAAGGATCTATTCTTGGCCCAATGCTGTTTAACATCTTCGCCAATGATTTCTACTCGGCCATCCCAAATACAAAAACAGTACAATATGCTGACGGCTACACTTTAATCTGCTGTTCCACCACCCTCCCAGAACTTCAATCATGCACACAAACCGCCTTCTCTGCCACTGAGTACTGGATGTTGCAAAACCATCTATCTCTAAACGCTAACAAATCCAAAATACTACTCTTCACTCCCTCAAAATCCTCCCCACTTGATAAAAATTCTTTCCAAATTAGAAGTCACAACAATTCTACTATAGAAATCATTCCCTATGCCAAACTACTTGGGGTCACCATAGATGAACACCTAAAATTTGACACGCATATTCAACTAAACATCAAGAAAACACATCAAAAACTCAGCCTACTATACAGAAACATCCACTATCTCATTCCTACTAGAAAAACCCTTGCCACTACCTACCTTTTCCCCTCTCTTGCATGGTGCACCTATACTAACTTATCTGCCTCCATCTCTTCCAAAATGGAAAGTGGTTACAATAAAATCTCCAAATTTGCCATAAAAGCCAAAACACTCCTCCCACCATTGCTCTGCCCTCCACTTAACTGGATAGAACTTCCCAACCATTTCGACTACCTCCAACTTATTACTGTCCATAGACTATTTAACCCTACTCTATGCCCTGCTCTCTCCAACATCCTTGAACCTTACACCCCTTACAGGCCACTTAGATCTTCCCACTTGAGCCTCATCACAGTCTACAAACCAATCTGCCCTGCTGGATGTAGTCTCCTGTCCCTCTCCCTAGCTAAAAAATGAAACTATTTCCTCCTTCTCTACGTACTATTGACAATATTAACAACTTCAAATCACACCTTCATTCCTACTTTTTCTCTAATAGGAAATGCAATTGCACCATACCCACCTAGCCTTCTTCTCTCTACATTCTAAATTATATTTTCCCTACTTCCCCTTTCCCTACTAAACTCCTCCAGAAATGACTCACTCTTCAGTGTTCTCACATACATTTTGTATATATTGTACATAGTTTGCTCCCCCTGTTCTCCTTTCCTTATCATTTGTACCTGTTCTGTCATAACTACCCAAACAAGACACATTTTCTATACAACTACTGGAAATTTTTCCCTCTCAACACATGACTTATATGCAAAGTTACCAATGTACCAGTTCATGTCTTTGATTTTTAATGCATCTGCACCCTCAACATTAACTGTAACTTGCTTACCTTATGTATTTGCATCTCGAAGAGTACTTTAATCTGAATATCTAATGTTTACTATGTAATGTGGAGCTTTACCAACGTACCAGTTCATGTCTCAATCATGAACTCTTAACTTTAATCTGAAATTTTAATGTCTACTATGTAATGAGGAGCTTTACCAATTTACCAGTTCATGTCTCTGATTTATAATGTATCTACACCCTCTATATTAACTGTATTTTGCTTAGCTTATGTATCTGCATCCTAAATTGTTACTTTAATCTGAAAATCTAATTTCTATTATGTAATGTTGGAGCTTTTCTCCCCGGGCCTCCACTGAAAATGGGCTCCTGAGCCCAGTGGACCCCCCCTCCCGGGTCAAACGGAAATAAAGAATATGGACAACAAACATTGAATGTTATGGTGAGTACACAACTTCTTAATGCTTTGTCTCATCTCGCCTTCATTCTTGCCGATTGGGACAGTGTCCCCAGCACCTTCTTTCTTGGTTGGCTCAAGGGAATAAGCTCTTCAGAACAGTGAAACCAAATAAAGCCATGTTCCGGGAGGCCACGTCTACTTTGTAAAGAGAGATGAAGGTATGAGGATTGACCCAAGTGGCTGCAGCACAGATTTGAGTCCAAAGGTAATCTGGCCTGCAAAGCGGCCAAAGTCGACATAGCTCTTGTTGAGTGGGCCCCAATTCTTCCTGGCAATAGTTTATGTTGAGAATTATATGTGTAGGTTTACTGAGTCAGTAAACCATTTTGACAAAGTAACTTTAGATACTGATGCACCTTTCCTGTTATCTGAGAAAGACAAAATGGTCAGATTTCCTGAATTTGTTTGTTCTATGCAAGTAGAAACATAACCGTCTGTGGACGTCCAATTGGTGTAGCTAATATTCTGCCTTGTTGCCAAAATTTGGAAATAAAGCGGGCAGGTCAATGGACTGGTTCAAACTGGCCACAGAACATACCTTTGGAAGGAATGAAGAATTTGTTCTAAGAGAGACAATCTTTGTGAAAAACCAAATATGGAGTGCAAATGGACAGAGCTTAAAGTTCTGAAACCCTCCTAGTTGAAGTAATAGCCATCAAAAAGGTTGTTTTCCAGGTCAGAAATTTCAGTTGGCAAGAGGAAGCTGGTTCGTGTGGTGGGAGAATCATGAGTAGTCATCACACAATTGAGATCCCAAAGAGGTGGTGGTTCCCTTACTGGTGGTAAAAAAAAAGTAACTCTTAGGAAAGCTTTGCACAACATGAAAGACATTTTTGATCCCATGTCTCCTATGTGGTAGTTAGAAACGGCAGCCAATTGTATTTGTATGGTAGCTGCTGCTGCGCCTTGATTAAAGATTTCTGCTAAGAAGTCTCTAAGATTGTACTTAGAGGGGCTGTGAAGGGGTCAATTCGATTCTTGCAAGTCCAACAAGAAAACCTTTTCCCATTTACTAGCATAAAGCTTTCTAGTTGTCTTATGAGATGAAACTAGAAAGTGTCTCACGGCCGGGGAAATGTCTGGAAGCCTGGATAAGACTGGAAGTGGAGCAGTCAAGCTGTCAGTTTGAGGGTATGAATACAGGGATGGAGCATTCCTGATTGATGAATAAGATCTGGTACCAGGTCCAGAATCCACGGCACTTCTTGGAGATGAGGCCATAGGAAAGGAAACAAAATCTGACAAGGCCAGTACAGAGCAATGAGAATTAACCTAAAACTCATCAATCTGACATTCTGTAGAACCTTTGGGATTAGTGGAAAGTATAAAGTCGTCCCGGGGGACCAATCGTGAACAAGTGCATCTCTTGGGGACTCCCTGGAGGGGAGATTAGGGCAAGGTAGCTGCAGCATTTGGCATTCATGGGCATGGCAAAAAGGTTGCAGCAAGGCTAAACCCACATGCAAAAGATTTGGTTCGCAATTTGTTTCAGAAACCACTCGTGAGGCATTAGAATTGCTCTGCTTAATTTGTCCGCTATCATGTTGGATTTCCCCAAGATGTGTGTTGCAATCAGAAAATGATGAGAAGAAACTGGCCACTGCCATACTCAAGCCACTGGACACAGGGGGTAAGATCTGGTTCTGCCTTGTTTCTTGATATCACACTACAGGTTGAGGGAGAGTGAACAGGCTGCCTAGAGTTACCTGCATGGTTAGAAGCCACTAGCATAGGTCCTTCTTGCAGGAGTCTGATGAAAATCTTGTGCGACATGGGTAACTCCTGCATGGACCATTGGACTCTCATATGTAGCCGTGCTAGAGGTACTAATGCAATTGCAGCTGCCATCGTGCCCAAGACTTTTAGAACAAATTTTGCCTGTATCTTCCTTTTCGAGAGCAAGATGGACACTTAATGACACAGTGTCTGTATTCTGTCGTGAGGCAACTTTGCTACCATGCCTTAAGTCTGCTCCTACAAATGTAATATGCTGTGATGGCAACAAGGCAGATTTTTCTAAATTTATGGTGATGCCCACTTCCGAGCATAAATGAATGGTGGTGTCTCTGGCCTTGGTAAGTAGATCCTCAGTGGTGGCGGTCAGGAGCCAGTCGTCTAAGTATGGAAACACCCGGAATCCTATTCGCCTCAGGTAAGCCAGGACTACTGCCATGCATTTGGTAAACACTCTGGGGGATGTAGTGAGACCAAATGACAGAGCTATGAACTGGTAATGACTGGCTCCCAGCCAGAAGCGTAGATATCTCCTGGATCGCCTATCCATGCTTATATGGTAGTAACGCATCCTATAGATTGATGGAGCACATCCAACTGTCATGTCCCAGAAAAGGGAGTATAGACTGCAGTGTCACCACCCTGAACTTTGGTTTCTTCACTGACTTGTTCAGTCTGACTTGTTCAGTCTGCTGAGATCCAAGATATGTCTACAGTCCTGTTTTCTTGAGAACTAAAAAGAACCCAGAGTAAGTTCTGGATCCGATTTGGTCTGCGGGGACTTCTTGGATGATGCTTTCTTAGCAACCTTTGTATCTCTAGGGTTACCTGATCCCTTTGACAAGGTGAATGTCTGAGACTGATTTTGATTGTGGGGGTGGGTTGGAGAAGGGTATAATGTATCCCCTGGATATTATAGACTGTAACCATTTGTTTTGAGTGATGTTTATCCAGGCTTTGGGGTACAGTGATAGTATGCCCCCGACTGCCTCCAGAAATGGGCAGGCAGGCCTCCACTTATCTGTCGGCCTGATTTTGCTGACCCCCCCCTCTGCCACGAGGTTGGAGTCGTCCATTATCATTTCCCCCTCTGCCCCTGGGGAAAAAGTCACCATGTGCGAACAGTGAAGCTCTTTGGGTTTTACAGAACCACATTTTACCACCCTTCTGGCCTTTGGGATAAGGCCTGTTAGGAACGGAAAAACGTACTCTCATGGTAGACAGTTTTACATTCTTGTTTGCACCTGGTCGGAGTCTCTAACTTTTGGCCCAAACAAGGACGAGCCATCAAAAGGAGCGTTTATAAAGGAAGACTTGAAGGGTTCAGCAAACTCACAAAGATGCATTCAGGAAGGTCTCCTCAGAGCTATTCCTGTGCCTGCTGCCCTACTCGCTCCATTGGCTGCATAAGAGATGAGCCGCATAGAGGAGTTGACCACAGAACTCAAAATTGCAAGCTGAGAGGTCACCTTGTCTGACACCCCTGCAGCTGTACAACCTTGGAGTGCATCTCCTAGCTCCTTCAGGAGATCCCTCTAGAGTCTGGTAAAATGAGTTAGTAGTTCAGTGACCCGAGAGTAAAGGTTGCTGATGAGAACATGCACTTCCCATATCTGTCCATCATTCGAGATTCCTTATTCGGATGGACAGATGAGGTTTCCGCCAACTCCTTTTAGGTGGCCACTGCCACCAAAATAGCATCAACTGGGACACCTCTGGATAAGAATTCCCTATCAGATGGAGCAGTTATAAATTTGTTGGGTCTCCCCGGAACAGGTTCCACTGATTCTGGAGAGCCCCACACCTTTCGACTGACTACACACCAAGTAGCTGATCAAAAGGCAGAGACGCGCAAGAGGTGGAGGGTCAAGATCCAAATGCCTCCAGGTATACGGATTAATCTTCAGAAGGGGTAAGGGACTTCCAGCCGCCTCTCTGCTTCAGGACCTCTAGGATGTCTGAAAAGGAGACATCCTCAGAGAGTGACCGTGGGGATCCCTTCAGAGTCCTCTAAATCCATATCCGATTGACAGACTCCTCAGGGGAGTCTAGAGGTTTCCTCTTACAGGTTCTCTTCTGAGGGACCTCCACAGAGGGGGTCCTCTGGGTAAGTTTTCAGAAGAGAGTGACTCACCCAATGAGGCATCCTGGGGCATCGGTTCTCTATGCCTGAGGGGGGTGGGATGGTACAGAGGCAGACGCCGGCACTTTTGGGGGAAGTGCCTGGATCTGAGGGTGGAGCCGTGAGGGGTGACTGCACACTCTTCATGACCTTGAAGGCACCACGATCCAGACCAAAAGCCTCTGGTTCCAAAGAGCCAGGAGACATTCCACCACGATCTGGACCCGAAAAAGCCCCCGGTTCCAAAGAGCCAGGAGATGTTCCACGAGCCAAGGAGGTGGGCTCAGAGGCCCATGTGGGTGTGGAGTTCACCTGCACTGAAGCCCCGAGAGGTAGATTTGGATCAGACAAAGGTCGGACCAGACTCTCCTCCCTGGACCCTTCGACAGAAGACTGCACCAAAGAGGTCAGAGCAGAAGTCGGAACAGAGAACCCTGGGGGAGGTCTAGGGCCCAACGGTTCCACCACAAGCACATCCAAGCACTCTGGCTCTGAAACCACTTGGGTTGGAGGAGGAACAGAAGTGGTCGTGACAGTCATGGGTTCCAATTCCTTCTAGGCTGGACTTGAAAGGATCTTGGCCAGCGCCAGAATCCAAAGTAGCCTCCTGACCACCCGCTCCATGTCATCTGACAGGCTCCTGGAGGAACGAGAGGAGTGGGTTGAGGATCTTAGGCTACCAGTAGAAGAGGTGACTGAGGTACAGAGGAGACCGGCTCCAAGTATGGCTCCTAATCGGTTCCGATACTGCTGGTTGAACCGTAGAAGTAGCTTCATTGGGCCTGAAACCCTTCGGTTCCAAAGTCATGTCCTTAAGACTACTTCTTTGCCGGCTCAGACAGGAGCCAAAGCAGCAGCTCTCTTCGTGGATTTGTCAGATCTTGGGGAATAAGATTTAGAGGTCTGACTTCCCTCTAATGCCTCAGTAAAAGGACCCTTAATCCCCTAACGAGTTTGTTCTTGCGTTCCTGCAGGATCCTGGAGCTAAAACCATGGCAAAGAGTAGGAGTCCTGAAGGTGTACTGCACCTAAGCAACAGACACAGCTGGTGTGTCAGTCAGTTATAGGCATCTTTTGTGTACAGGAGTCGCACTTCTTAAAGCCTGACTGCTTCACTTCTTTCCTGTCCTTGGACATAATTAGCAAAAGATCCACTACAACAGCAGCCATGCAGTCCAGGAAAAGCTGACAGGCAAAAACAAAGGCTACTAAACTCTAACTCAGTTTTAAGAATACACAAGTAGGAAAAGACCAGTAATTAATCAAAAGTTGTATTTTTTTTTTTAACATGTGGGGAGGAGAAGGGACTAGAGCAGAGGTCTCTAACTTAAGTGACTACCCCTTCTAGCCAGAGGAGACATGTCTAACAAACAATGAAACCTCTATAAGGGAAGGAAGTAGAAAACAGGGGGGGGGGGACCCCTCCAACTTAAACTAGCTGAAAACAGACAAAAGACGACCCCTTCAACTAACTAAGGCTTTAAGACGGGAAAGGGTTTGCAGGCCTAACAAATGATGGCTAAGCACAATAAAGAACAAGCTCCAACTATAAAAGTAGCACAAACTAATCCTAAAGGCTCTAGAACTACTCTACAACAATATTTATATAAAAAAACACTAAACAGTATCATAGCCAAAAAAAGAATTTCACTTAGCCTGAGCCCAGTGAGAAGCACCAGATCTAGTTTAGTGGCAAACGAGACCTGGGTAATCTTCCCTAGGCATCATGGGATAGGATATAACCTCAAGCCAATGGAAGTTCTCGAGCTTTAGTAATAGGCAGAGTCAAACAGATCCTCAGTTCCGAACCCAACCAGCAAGAATGCCCAACCAGCAAGAATGAAGGTGAGATGGGACAACATAAAATCAGGGAATACAGGAAGGTTGATAGACTGGTTGAGTGAGGATTCAGAAGCCACCTTAAAAAGAAAAATACTATTCTTGAGGACAGCCAAGTCAGGAACTTTACAGGAAAGAGCATGAAGCTCCAGTTTTCCAGGAAAGGCATTTCAAATCAACTGTGGCTGCAGATTCAAAAGTGGTTCTCAAAGCTTGAAGAATGGCACTATCCCAAGGATGCCAGGATCTCTTTAGGGGGGTGGGGGCACAGCAGAAAGATGACCCTTAGGAAGGCCTTACACAATTTCAATGAATCAACAGATAAATGGTTTCCCAGAATGTGAAAACTGGACCTTGCCTTTAGAGTAACTAGAATCCCTGTGAAAAAGGGAAGCCAAACAGTATAAGACAGCAAGGAGAGGAGATGAAAAGGATCTATATTCCTACTAGAAGCCCCCCCCCCCCATCACATTTTTCCATATCTTCCTGGTCAAAAGCTTCTGTGGCTAAGTCAGAATGTGCACAACTTGGGATGATGGAAGCCTGGACAGTCTAGCCATCATCAGAACTAGAGAAACCTTGCAGTCAACTTGAGCATCACTACGCCCAGGTGAGGATTCTGAGTGGTCAGAATATCTGGCGCAGAGTCCAACACCTGTATGCAAATCTGATGAGATGAGAGGAAGGGAAACCACATCTGTTGAAGACAGAAGGGAGCAATGAGGATAATATTGTAGCCTTGCTCTACATTGTCTTCTGCAGAAACTTTGGGATAGGGAGTGAGAAGACAGGCACAAAGGAGATGAAGGGGCCAGATGCAGATCAGAACATCTCTTTGGGACTACTCACAGGGAACCAGGGCAAAGTACATGCTCCATTTGGTGTTGGAGTGTGAAGTAACAAGGTCGCAGCTCAGTAGGCCCCAACAGCTGATAATGTGATCCACTACTACTAGATTGAGGGACCACTCATGATGAAAAGAAAAGTACAGTTGTGTACACTTACCATAACTGTAGATGTTAGAGTGTATTCACTGTTGCAGTCATCACATTTGGGTTATCTGCCTGCAGGTAGCCTTCAGCCAGCCTGAATACCAGTCTCTTTGGATTTCTGCGTCGAATGCTATCGCTTCTTCCTTGACATCAGGTCGACAGGGGTATAAAACATGAAGCAGATGCCATTACATCAGTTTTTCTTGCCCCAGATGTCAGGTGCCCCAGTAGGAAGAAATTAAATGGTATGGTAAACCCCCATCAAAAAGTCAAATACACAAGAAAAAATAAATATACCAACAGGGAGAGGTAGAGCCAAGAGAAGTCAGGGGGCTGGAGGGAGGGTAACCAGGACTGCAACAGTGAATACACTCGAACATCTACATTTATGGTAAGTGTACACAACTGTACTATGTTCTTAGTGTTTCACTGTTGCAGTCATCACATTTGGGTTGATTCCCAAAGCTAAGGAAGGGAGGAGGAAGTTAAAAAGCATTAGGGCCAGCTATTAATCCCCGCAAGACTGCAGTGGCAAATCCAGCTCTGGATTTAGAAAAGATAGGCAAGTGGTAATGCTTGGTGAAGGTATGTACTGAGCTCCAGGTAGCAGCTTCTAAGATGTCCCTGGGTAGGGACTCCTCTGAGTAATGCTACAGAGATAGATGCAGCCCTGGTGGAATGCGATCTTATCCCCTGTGGAGTAGGTTTTCCATGGTGCTTGTAGCAGAAATAAATGCAATGGGCTATCCATTTGGAAATGGTTTGCTTTGAAATGGCCTTCCCCTCTGCCCCTGCAGCAAAGCTAACTTAGCAGCTGTTCAGATTTTCTGATAGGCTTAGTCCTGTCTAAGTTGTCTGTGCACGTCCAGAGAGTGCAGTATTCGTTCCCCTTTGTTTTGTGATTAGGGAAAAAAGAAGGCAAATGAATGGGCTGATTTAAGGCCACAATAGACACCATCTTGGGCATAAAGGAAGGATTAGTCCTGAGAGAAACCTTGTCCGCATGGAAGATAATGAAGGGTTCCACTGCCACGAGGGCCTGTACTTCAGACACTCTTCTAGCTGAAGTGATGGCTAGAAAGAAGGCTGTTTTCCTGAAAGGAATTTCAACTCTGCAGTAGCAGCTGGCTTAAAGGGGAGAAGAGTGAGCTTTTCCAATACAAAGTTAAGGTCCCAGACTGGTGTAGGAGCCCTCCGGGGGTGGGGGTCTTAAAATTTTGGCCCCTCTAAGGAACTGCTTTAGCAAGGGGTGATAGAAGAGGGGTGGCTCAGTATTATAATGTGCTGAAACGGCAGAGGCATGAATTGTAACGGACGAGAATGATAGGTCCTTGTGGAGCATTCCCGTTAAGTACTGTAGAATATGAGGTAAGCTGGGCACCGTTGTGCCCATCCCCTGACCCTGGCTCCAGGAACAGTATCTTTTCCACTTTTCAGCATAGGATTTTCTAGTACTAGGCCTCCTTGCCTGCAGAATGGCATCCAGTACCTGCTTACTGAGGGATGCTAGAGGAGAGCTCAAGGAATTAAGCCAGGCTGCAAGGTTCAGGGTTTGAAGCTGAGGGTGCAGAATCTGGCCTGCCTGCTGGGACAGGAGGTAAGGGGTCTGAGACAGGTGCCATGGCTGTAGCAGTGTCATACTGAGCAAGAGGGGGTGTACCAGTGCTGGCGTGGCCAGTCTAGTGCAATTGGTATTGTCCTTGGCTTGTCCCGTTTGATCTTTAGTAGAACCTTCAAGAGGGGAGGGGAAAAGGCATAAACCGAGAGGTTTTCCCAGGCAAAGGACTGGGCATCCACTTTCTAAGCTTGACTGTGGGGAGCTCTGGTGCAGAATTTGTTCAATTGGTAGTTCTGAGGGGAGGCAAACAGGTCTACCTCTGGAGTCCCCCATTTGTTCCTCAAAAGGTTGAATATTTTTGTTTCTAGTTTCCATTCATGTGGGTCCATGAGATTTCTGCTCAAGTCGTCTACCAGTGAATTTAGTTTGCCTGGCAGGAACTGTGCTTGTAGGTGTACTTGGTAGCTCAAGGCTGTGTCCCACAGAGCCATGGCTAGTCTGCAGAGAGGGTACAAGTGGGTTCCCCCCTGCTTGTTTATGTACCACATAACTGTGGTGTTGTCTGTCTTTACCAATAGTTGTCCTGGAAGAATATGGTCTTTGAAGGTTGTCAGAGCATTCTGTACAGCTAACATTTAGTTTTGACTGATATGCAGGTGCATCTGTCTCAGGTTCGATTTGCCCTGAAAGCACTGGCCCTGCCATGTGAGCCCTCCATGCTTAGTCTGATGCGTCTGTTAGGGTTTGGGTGGCAGGGGGTAGAGGGAAAGGGAGTCCCTTGTTGTGGTAGCAGGCCTCTGCCCACCAGAGGAATTCTGTCTTTATACAAGGAATGACAGAAATCATTGTTTCCAGGTCCTGATAATGTTGACACCATAGGCTTTTTAGATACCATTGGATTTTCCTCATATGCAGCCTTGCATATGGAATTAGTAGAATGCAAGAGGCCATGAACCCCAGAGCTTGCAGTATTTGTCTTGCAGATAGCTGGGGTTTTGTGGTCAGTAGTTTGAAGTAGGTAGTCAAACTTGTTTCTCTTGAGTGAGAAATGCCATCTGGGAAGTTGTGTTCAAGCTAGCTCCCATGAATACAATCTGTTGGCAGGGTACTAGGTGAGATTTCTTTTCGTTGATGGTGTACCCCAGTGAGGTTAGAAGTTTTGCAAATGCCAGGTGTTGTAATAGCAAGTCCTGGCTTTCTGCTTGAATCAGACAATTGTCCAAGTATGGGTAAATTTCATTACTTCTCTGCCTGCAAAATGCAATGGCTGGAGCAAGACACTTTGTGAACACCCTGGGCGCAGTAGATAAGCCAAAGGGATGTGCAGAGAACTAAAAGTGCATGGAGCCCACCCTGAAACGGAGGTATTGTCTGCAGAATCCTCTTACTGGGATGTGCAGGTATGCTTCCTTTAAGTCTAGGGTTGTCACCCAGGCATCCTTGGCTAGCATAGCAAGAAGCTGTTGAGTTGACATTTTGAATTTTGGAACCACCAGAAAGGTGTTGAGAATAGAGAGGTCCAGGATAGGACGCCAGTTGTCTTTTCTGGGTACCAGAAAAAGTCTTGAATAAAAACCTTGTCCCCTTTGTTCTGCTGGGACAGATTGAATAGCCCTGATACTGAGGAGAGAGAACCTGCTCTGTTGGGCCTCTGCCCATTGATTTGGGGGTAGGTCTGGCCAACCATTTGGGGTTGGTAGTGTGTGGAAGTGGAATCTGTATCCTTGGGGGAAACTATGTTCAAAACCCATTTGTCCTGGGTAATGCGTTCCCAGTTTTTTGCATGAAGGGTGAGCTTTCCTCATAAGGGAGCAGGTAGCAGAGCAGGGCTTTTTAGGTTTAAAGTTAAGTCACTGTGCCATTTTTCTGTAGGGGGGTGGCTTACTACTCCCTGCTTTGGAAGTGGGAGCCCCCCATTGCTTCAATCTGTGCATAGCCTGAGACTGTAGCCTAGGTGGTCTGCTGTTCCTGGGTTTGGACTGAAGACCTGGAAAGGACCAGTTCTTTGAAGGCCAATGCCTAGTGAATTTGGGAGGCTACTTGTAGGAAATCTTTAACAATTTGCATAGATTTAGTTTTTTCCTCCATCCTTTTGAGAACTTCTGCTTTGTTGCCAAAAAGGCAGTCTTGGTTTAAGGGAGCATCCAGTAATTTAGCTTTAACATGATCTGGCAAGTTTTGTTCCTTAAGCCAAGCATGCCTTCTAAGTGCAGACCCAGTGACAGCAGCCCTGCAAGATGCTTCTAAAGTGTCCAAACCACATTGCAAAGTATGTTTACCAACTTGTTCTGCAGAATGCATTAAATCTTGCAGTTCTGTGTGTTCAGCACAGCCAGTAATCATCATCATCATTTTCTGTCTAAGTAGTCCCATAATATGCTGCTGATACTTTAACATATGAAAAATAGAAGTTATGTTCTTACCATAACGTTCCATGTTAGTTGTCTTCTTCTCGCCTTCTTCTTGCTGGATGGGTTCGGAGCCGACCTCGGCTCCGACTCGGCCACTCTAAAAGCTCGAGAGTTGGTTCCACCGGCTCGAGGCTCCCCTTATATCCCACAATGCTAGGCGAGAGTTACCTCAGATCTCGTTTGTAAGCTAACCCAGCTTATATCAATAACAGTATAACTGTGAAACAGAATCCACCTCTAACAGCAGGAAGAAAAGGGTGACCTATATCCTGAAACAAGAAATATGCATAATAGCATATGACTAAGAAAGAGGTGGTAGAAAGAGAGGTCACGATCACAACTCCTCTAGGTCTGTCCAGGCCAGGGGGAAGGAGGGTGGGACGCAAGAAGAAGGCTAAAAAGAAGACAACTAACATGGAACGTTATGGTAAGAACATAACTTCTATATGTTAAGTTGTCTATCTCGCCTTCATTCTTGCTGGATGGGACCGCGTCCCTAGCACCTTGTCCCGGGTGGCCTAACGGAACAGACTCCCGAGAACAGTGGAACCAAAATTAGCTCTATGCTTAGAAGCTAAATCCAACTTATAGTGGGAAATAAAAGTGTGAGGAGTAGCCCAAGTAGCCGCTGCACAAATGGTGTTAATAGGCAGTCTGTCTTGGAAGGCTAGAGAAGTAGCCAAAGCTCTGGTGGAATGGGCTTTAGGTTTATTAGGCAGTTTTTGGTGTCTAATCTCATAAACAAGGGTAATCAGAGATGTTAGCCATCTGGATAATGATACCTTTGAAACTGGAAGTCCCTTTCTGCTTTCCGCATAGGAGACAAACAGCTGATCAGATTTTCTGAATTGTTTTGTTCTATCCAAGTAGTACCTTAATTGACGATGAACATCCAGGCAGTGTAATTTTTGTTCAGACCTATTTGAATACTCTGGGAAAAAGACAGGGAGGTCAATGCATTGGTTTAGATTTGATGTTGAAACCACCTTAGGCAAAAAGGACGGGTTAGTTCGTAAGGAAACTCTGTCCTTATGGAACACAAGATAAGGAGAATGACAACTGAGTGCTTGAAGTTCTGAAATTCTTCTAGCTGATGTGATAGCCACCAGAAAGTTTTCCATGATAATAACTTCAAGGAACATGAAGCTGCAGGTTCGAAAGGGGAAAGAATCAAAGAAGCAAGAACTAAATTTAGGTCCCAAGGAGAAGGAGGATTTCTTACAGGAGGTCTGAGAAGAAAAACTCCTTTCAAAAAGGCTTTGCAGAGTTTGTGGGACATTAGGGCAGATTCAGAAATACCCACATGGAAATTAGAAATAGCTGCCAATTGAACCTTAAGAGTAGATGGAGATGAACCTGCATGGAAGAGTTCAGCTAGAAAATCAAGGACTAGTTGGATGGAAGCGGTGAAAGGATCTATGTCCTTTCCTTGTGCCCAATATGAGGCGCTTCCACTTACTCAAATAAATCTTTCGAGTGGAAGATTTATGGGAAGCTATCAATATATCTCTAACAGAGTGAGATAATTGAGGAAGCCTGGCTACGGTTGGAACTGGAGGAACCAAGCAGTGAGGTTCAAAGAGGGAAGGGAGCGATGAAACTGACCCGACTGATGGATCAAAAGATCTGGAACTAGGTCCAGATTCCACAGTCGCTCAAAAGAAATCGATGTAGAAAGGGGAACCACACTTGTCGAGGCCAGTAAGGAGCAATGAGGATCAATGAGGCCTTCTGAGCGATAGCTTTCTGTATTACTTGAGAGATCAGTGGGAAAGGAGGAAATGCATACAGAAGTCCCCGGGCCAAACTTGGACTAAGCGCCCTGCTGGGTTGGCCTGGTAAAGGGAATAGAGTGAAGTATTCTCTGCACTTGCTGTTTTGGGGAGTAGCAAAAAGATCGCAGCAAGGCTGACCCCACTTGAGAAATATCTCTCTCACTACAGAGTCTTTCAGGGACCACTCGTGAGGCATGAGAATAGCTCTGCTCAACTTGTCCGCAATGTGATTGGACTTCCCGGGGATGTGCGTTGCTATCAGAAAACGCTGAGAAGAAATCGCCCATTGCCACAGTCTGAGTGCTTCCCGACACAGGGGGTATGATCTGGTTCCGCCTTGTTTGTTGATGTACCACACTACAGACATATTGTCTGTCTGGATTGCAATCGTTCCCAAGGGAAGAGAGTCTTGAAGGGCTTGCAACGCTAAAAGCACTGCTCTCATCTCCAGAACATTTATGTGCAAGTGGCATTCGTTTGGTTGCCATGTGCCCTGGACTGTCCTGCCCTGACAATGCCCCCACCCCGATCAGGAGGCATCCATTGTCAGAGTAGCAACCGGAGGAGGTGGAACAAATGGTCTTCCCAACAGGAGCTGGGGGGAAGACATCCACCACATGAGATGCTTTTTGCACGCTGCGTGATCATAATGGTGTGAGACATTGGAAGTTCCTGGTATGACCATTGAGAAAAGAGCATCCACTGAAGGATCCGCATGTGGTATCTGGCCAATGGGAGGAGAGGTATGGCCGCTGCCATGATTCCCAACACCTTTAGAACTAACCTGGCTTTGGCTCTGTTGTTGTTGAGAAGAAGTGACACCAATTTTTGAATGTCTGATATCCTTTGGTTTGTTAGTGTTGCAGACATGTTTATAGTATCTAAATTTGCGCCTATGTAGGTAATAGTACGACAAGGCGACAAAACAGACTTTTCGCAATTTATTGAAATACCCAGTTTTTGACAAACGCGAAAGGTATAATCTCTGGCCATTAGAAGGAGATGCTTGGTGGGAGCTGTGAGGAGCCAGTCGTCCAAATATGGAAACACCTGGAATCCTTGTCGTCTCAGGTGAGAAGCTACCACTGCCATGCATTTGGTAAACACCAGGGGCAGTGGGTGAGACCAAAGGGCAGGGCCCTGAATTGAAAATGACTGGTTCCCAGCCTGAAGCGGAGGAATCTTCTGGAGCGTCTGTTCATTTTTATGTGATAGTACGCGTCCTGAAGGTCTATAGAGCACATCCAGTTTCCTTTTCCCAATAGCGGAAGAATGGACTGCAGCGTGACCATCCGAAATCTTGTTTTCTTGACTGATCTGTTCAAGATACTGAGATCCAAAATTGGTCTCCAGTCCCCTGTTTTCTTTGGAACTAAAAAGAACCTTGAGTAGATTCCGGATCCTTGTTGGTCTGCTGACACTGGCTGAATAGCTCTTTTTGCAAGCAGTTTTGAAATTTCCAAAGCTGCTATATCCCTTTGAGCGGGTGGAACATCTGGAAGGGATTTTTTTGACTGATTTGGAAAACGAAGAAAGGGGATAGAATAACCTTCGGAAATGATGGACTGTACCCATTTGTCTTGAGTTAGGGATAGCCAGGCTTCTGGGTACAGTGACAATCTCCCCCCGACTCCCCCGAAAGAGGGGCAGTCGGGCAACACCTCAGGGATGCTGAAAGGGCTTGTCAGGAAAGGCTTCCCGATTGCCCTGGTTCTCGGACCCCCTGCCCCTAGGGCGACGTCTACGTTGTTATTCCCACCTCTGCCTCTGGTAGGAAAGCGACTCTGTCGTCAGGCTAAGTCCCTTGAGATTGTTTACGAACCACATCTTTCCACCCTTCTGGCCTTTGGGGTAAGGCCTAGAAGGAGTAAAACGGACTGACGGCAGAAAGGGTCTTGCCATCAGTTTCGCACCTAGTCAGGGTTTCTTTCACTTGAGGACCAAAAAGAGATGTTCCATCAAAGGGGAGTTAGTGAAAGACGCCTTGAAAGGTTCCAAGAAAGTTGCATAGCCGCATCCAGGCCTCGTACGAAGGCTACCCCTGTTCCTGGCTCTGCTCGCTCCATCGGCCGCATAAGAGAGGAGGCATGGAGGAGTTGGAAATGGAATTAAGGATAGCCAGCTGCGTGTTCATTTTCTCTTGGAAACCCGCAGCTGTAGGGTCCTTCAACATTTCACTCGCTTCCCTTGACCAAGTCCCTTTGAAGACAGGAGAAACCTTGTCCGCATGGAAGATAATGAAGGGTTCCACTGCCATGAGGGCCTGTACTTCAGACACTCTTCTAGCTGAAGTGATGGCTAGAAAGAAGGCTGTTTTCCTGAAAGGAATTTCAACTCTGCAGTAGCAGCTGGCTTAAAGGGGAGAAGAGTGAGCTTTTCCAATACAAAGTTAAGGTCCCAGACTGGTGTAGGAGCCCTCCGGGGGTGGGGGTCTTAAAATTTTGGCCCCTCTAAGGAACTGCTTTAGCAAGGGGTGATAGAAGAGGGGTGGCTCAGTATTATAATGTGCTGAAACGGCAGAGGCATGAATTGTAACTGACGAGAATGATAGGTCCTTGTGGAGCATTCCCGTTAAGTACTGTAGAATATGAGACAAGCTGGGCACCGTTGTGCCCATCCCCTGACCCTGGCAACAGGAACAGTATCTTTTCCACTTTTCAGCATAGGATTTTCTAGTACTAGGCCTCCTTGCCTGCAGAATGGCATCCAGTACCTGCTTACTGAGGGATGCTAGAGGAGAGCTCAAGGAATTAGCCAGGCTGCAAGGTTCAGGGTTTGAAGCTGAGGGTGCAGAATCTGGCCTGCCTGCTGGGACAGGAGGTAAGGGGTCTGAGACAGGTGTCATGGCTGTAGCAGTGTCATACTGAGCAAGAGGGGGTGTACCAGTGCTGGTGTGGCCAGTATAGTGCAACTGGTATTGTCCTTGGCTTGTCCCGTTTGATCTTTAGTAGAACCTTCAAGAGGGGAGGGGAAAAGGCATAAACAGAGAGGTTTTCCCAGGCAAAGGACTGGGCATCCACTTTCTAAGCTTGACTGTGAGGAGCTCTGGTGCAGAATTTGTTCAATTGGTAGTTCTGAGGGGAGGCAAACAAGTCTACCTCTGGAGTCCCCCATTTGTTCCTCAAAAGGTTGAATATTTTTGTTTCTAGTTTCCATTCATGTGGGTCCATGAGATTTCTGCTCAAGTCGTCTACCAGTGAATTTAGTTTGCCTGGCAGGAACTGTGCTTGTAGGTGTACTTGGTAGCTCAAGGCTGTGTCCCACAGAGCCATGGCTAGTCTGCAGAGAGGGTACAAGTGGGATCCCCCCTGCTTGTTTATGTACCACATAACTGTGGTGTTGTCTGTCTTTACCAATAGTTGTCCTGGAAGAATATGGTCTTTGAAGGCTGTCAGAGCATTCTGTACAGCTAACATTTAGTTTTGACTGATATGCAGGTGCATCTGTCTCAGGTTCGATTTGCCCTGAAAGCACTGGCCCTGCCATGTGAGCCCTCCATGCTTAGTCTGATGCGTCTGTTAGGGTTTGGGTGGCAGGGGGTAGAGGGAAGGAGTCCCTTGTTGTGGTAGCAGGCCTCTGCCCACCAGAGGAATTCTGTCTTTATACAAGGAATGACAGAAATCATTGTTTCCAGGTCCTGACAATGTTGACACCATAGGCTTTTTAGATACCATTGGATTTTCCTCATATGCAGCCTTGCATATGGAATTAGTAGAATGCAAGAGGCCATGAACCCCAGAGCTTGCAGTATTTGCCTTGCAGATAGCTGGGGTTTTGTGGTCAGTAGTTTGAAGTAGGTAGTCAAACTTGTTTCTCTTGAGTGAGAAATGCCATCTGGGAAGTTGTGTTGAAGCTTGCTCCCATGAATACAATCTGTTGGCAGGGTACTAGGTGAGATTTCTTTTCGTTGATGGTGTACCCCAGTGAGGTTAGAAGTTTTACAAATGCCAGGTGTTGTAATAGCAAGTCCTGGCTTTCTGCTTGAATCAGACAATTGTCCAAGTATGGGTAAATTTCATTACTTCTCTGCCTGCAAAATGCAATGGCTGGAGCAAGACACTTTGTGAACACCCTGGGCGCAGTAGATAAGCCAAAGGGATGTGCAGAGAACTAAAAGTGCATGGAGCCCACCCTGAAACAGAGGTATTGTCTGCAGAATCCTCTTACTGGGATGTGCAGGTATGCTTCCTTTAAGTCTAGGGTTGTCATCCAGGCATCCTTGGCTAGCATAGGAAGAAGCTGTTGAGTTGACATTTTGAATTTTGGAACCACCAGAAAGGTGTTGAGAATAGAGAGGTCCAGGATAGGACGCCAGTTGTCTTTTCTGGGTACCAGAAAAAGTCTTGAATAAAAACCTTGTCCCCTTTGTTCTGCTGGGACAGATTGAATAGCCCTGATACTGAGGAGAGAGAGTGAACCTGCTCTGTTGGGCCTCCGCCCATTGATTTGGGGGTAGGTCTGGCCAACCATTTGGGGTTGGTAGTGTGTGGAAGTGGAATCTGTATCCTTGGGGAAACTATGTTCAAAACCCATTTGTCCTGGGTAATGCGTTCCCAGTTTTTTGCATGTAGGGTGAGCTTTCCTCATAAGGGAGCAGGTAGCAGAGCAGGGCTTTTTAGGTTTAAGGTTAAGTCACTGTGCCATTTTTCTGTAGGGGGGTGGCTTACTACTCCCTGCTTTGGAAGTGGGAGCCCCCCATTGCTTCAATCTGTGCATAGCCTGAGACTGTAGCCTAGGTGGTCTGCTGTTCCTGGGTTTGGACTGAAGACCTGGAAAGGACCAGTTCTTTGAAGGCCAATGCCTAGTGAATTTGGGAGGCTACTTGTAGGAAATCTTTAACAGTTTGCATAGATTTAGTTTTTTCCTCCATCCTTTTGAGAACTTCTGCTTTGTTGCCAAAAAGGCAGTCTTGGTTTAAGGGAGCATCCAGTAATTTAGCTTTAACATGATCTGGCAAGTTTTGTTCCTTAAGCCAAGCATGCCTTCTAAGTACAGACCCAGTGACAGCAGCCCTGCAAGATGCTTCTAAAGTGTCCAAACCACATTGCAAAGTATGTTTACCAACTTGTTCTGCAGAATGCATTAAATCTTGCAGTTCTGTGTGTTCAGCACAGCCAGGAATCATCATCATCATTTTCTGTCTAAGTAGTCCCATAATATGCTGCTGATACTTTAACATATGAAAATTGCAATTTAAAGCCCTAATGGCCAAAGTAGCAGAAGTGCATACATTCTTACCCAATCTGTCCAAGGCTCTAGAATCTCTATCAGAAGGGGTAGGATTTTTGGCAGCAGTAGCCTTGATGCCTTTTCGTCCTTGGGAAATGGTCTCTGGATCTGCAGGAGGATTATTGAAGAGGAACTTGAGAGTCAGGTACTCTGTAGTACCTGCCAGGTTTTCTGGGAGCTGGAGGTAAAGTGTCTGGGGTAAGGCTAGATTCCAAGAAAGCATCTACAATGTCCAGAACATGTGGGATAGCTAAAGGCCTGTATTGAGGTAGGCGTAAGAATTCCCTAAGTCTCTTTTTGGACTCAACGGAAATGCTCCCTAAGAGTATGCAAGGTGTCACTGAAAGAAAAATCTTCTGGAGGGGATGCAGAGGGAATGGAATCCTCTGCATCAGAATCCTCATAAGGAGATAAGGGCAAATCCTGGTAATCAGAAGGAGCAGAAATATCAGACTCCTGGTCAGAAGAATCAAAGAAAATCAGTTCTAGGTCTCAGAGGGGGAATGCTGGCTTCCCCTAATTAAGGTAATAAGGTCTTCAGCCATTCTAAGCATTTGTTTTTTAGGCATATGGGCCTGAGCCTGCTGTTTGGTCATCGGCTTTCTAGGCATAGTGCGAGTTTTTGGCCTGGATGAAAACGATGGCGTCAGTTTAATATGAATGTCTGTAGGCCTGAATACACCCTCAGAAGCCAGTGCCTGCACAGCGTCTCTGGACCCATCCAAGGCAGAGACATCCGCAGGTTCCATACTCGAAGAAGCATCTTGCGGCATTCCGGACTCCAAATGGGTCTCAGTAGAGGCCTGCGAATCTGAAGTAGCGGGTATCAGGGTCTGCGAAAGCACCTCAATGAGTACCGGCGGATTGGCAACTAGCTTAACGGAAGTGTAGTCGGCAGTTTTGGAGCTATTCAGTCAGTCTTTTCAGAAGATCGGTAGTTGGATGGCTTAACGAAGCCATTTCGGAGTACACAGAGTATGAAAGTAATTAGCTGCAAAAAATAGCCCAACAACTAATAGTTCAGGCGTTGAACAAGGCACAAAACTGACAATGAGGGACATTGTGGTCTGGGCCTAAACAAGGGATGCAATAAGAATGAAAATCTCTGAGGTATTTGCTTTCCACAGATAAGACAATTGTTAACTTTTACGGACATCGGTTAGAGCAAGAAAAATGATCCCCAATGGGGTACTTAGCTTTTTTGAAGACTTCGGTCTGAAACTCAAATAAAAATTTCAGGAGTCTGCCAACCGGCACTTGCGAACTGCTTCTGCTTCGGGCACCACACGGCAAGAAAGACTGATGTAATGGTGTCGGCTGCATGTTTTATACCCCTGACAACCCATCAAGGAAAAGGCGACAGCATCAGACAGAAATCCGAAGACTCTGGTATTCAGGCTGGCTGAGGGCTATCTGCAGGCAGATAACCCAAATGTGATGACTGCAACAATGGACTTCAGTTATGTGCATTGCTATCAAGCAGTGTGAAGACATCACCCACTACCAAAACCTCTTGGCCTCTTCCTCTTGACACAATGGGAAAGAACGTGTTCCCTCTATGTACCAGACCACCAACATTGTCAGTCTGGATGGGGGGAGTCTTGGTAGGCCTGCAAAGCTAAAATGACTGCCCCTATCTCAAGGATACTGATGTGAAGATCGGCCTTTGAGAGGTACCACATGCCTTGGATGCCTCAAAAAAAAAAAAAAGCCCCCCCCCCTTGCAGCTGACATATCAAAGGTTACTGTCACATGGGGAGAAGGGTCAACAAAGAGCAGACCCCTAAGAAACAATTTAGAGAGACCAGCCATCTTTGAGTTTTGCAAGCCTAAGACACTGAAAAATTTATGGGTTGACATCCATTGATCACGGAACTGCAAAGGTTCACTGTAGCACCCTCATTCCACTGAGCACAGATGTATAAATGAAATAATGCGGGAGGCTTCTGACAGTGTACTTGATACTTGCTGCTGAAGTGCAAGAATACTGGATTCCAGTAGTCTGGCTATCTGCAACTTGGTATCCAAACTGGCTCCACTGAATTCTTTAGTATAAACCAGCTAAAGCTTGGATGTGCCTTGTTGTTAGTTATTGCTAGTTGTGAGCACAGGTGGAGCAAGTCGTCCCTGGCTTGAAGGAGATTCCTGGTGATGGCAGTTCCAAGCCAGTTGCCCAGATGTGGGAACACTCAGAACCTCCAGCAGCCCGAGAGAGGAACTGCAACCACAGCCATGCACTTGAACATCCAGGGGCTGTGATGAGATCAAAGAGCAAGGCTCTGAACTGGAAGTGACTGGCTTTTAGCCAGAAGTGGAGAAATCTCCTGGAACATCTGTCCATCTTTGTGTGGTAATATGCATCCTGGAAGTCTACAGAGTACATCCAGTTGTCCTCTCTTAATGGTAGGGTGCACTGTACCATGACCATCTAGAACTTCATCTACTTTGCATACTGATTCAAGTGACTGAGGTCCAAAATCTTCCAAAGTTCCTGTTCTTTGGTTCCAAAAAAGAAGACAGTAAAACTCCAGATCAGTGCTAAACTGGTGGGGCATCCTGGATCCTTGTCTAGCAGCTTTTTTTATTTTTTAAAATTCTAGTGCTGCTGCCTTCCATTCAAAGGGTGGCACACTGGATATTTTCTTGAGTAGGAGGGTTGAGAAAGGGAATCGTGCAACCTCTGGTTATAATTCTCTGTATCCAAACATCTCTGGTGCTGAATGGCCATGTCATGGGGTGCAGGGATAAGCACCCACCCAACCTTCCTGCACGCTTTCAGAGACTTGTCTCCAACTGTAAGCCCAAAAGGGTGGATCCATTGAACTTTTAATTCTCCCTACAAGGTGTTCAGCAAAGCTATAGAGATGCATCTAGTCATGCCGTCTGACAGCTATACTGGTGTCTGCTGCCCTTGACATGCCATAAAGGATATTTGATACAAGTGGCACTGACATGTTCAAAAAGGACTGGAGAGCAGCCAACTGCATTGACAGCTTTCTCCTCCAGATAAGGACCCATAGAGGGATTTGGATGGCTCCTTAGTCAAACCCCTCTGGAAATGAGTTATGTGAGCCAGCAAAGGTAGCTGAAGCATATACCTGCTTCCCAAGCCTGTACAACTCCTTGGACTCCATGTCAGGGGGATTTAACAGTGGAGGTCTCCTCAGCGAGCTTTTCCTTGGTTGCCACCACAACCACCATGGAATCCACTACAGGACCCTTGCTCCAATACAGACTGCCTTTAGGAGACAACAATATCTGGGGTCTAGCTTCCAAAGAATGGGTTCAAATGCATCTGGTTCCTTTCATGTTAGCTTCGAAACCAGATCAAGAGGTACATGGGCCACTCCCAAAGGCCTTAAGGAATATGGATTCCTCCTGTGAGGCAGCTTTAGTAGACTCACCCCTTTTGCCTGAAGTTCAGGAATCTCACTGGAGACATCAAGGGGGATCTAGGGAACCCTTCACTTCATCGAAATCAGTATCCTCTGTCAAGAGACTCCTGTGGAAAGTCCATGCATCACCCTCTTGCAAGAATGCTTCTGCTAACCTTCTCCAGTGGAATGGTCTGGTGAGAATGCCGATGAGGAGACCACGATGTGGACCTTACTCAAAACTGAAGTGATTAGGTTACTGACAAGGATCAGATCTGAGCAAGGAAGCATGCCATCTAAACCAAAAGCAACTTTCTCGAAGATCTCAAAATGAGAAGCTGAAACCTGGCATGAAGCCATCCCAGTAGGATCCAGAGACTCCAACATGGGCTGGCCCCAATGACCACTCTGAAATCTACTCAGAGAACATCAGAGTATAGCCACCCCAGCTCACAGGTCCTCAGTTGACTAGATCAGTGACATGGTCAGAGTGGACAAGGACCAAGCCTATGGATCTAACAAACAAACCCGTAAAATGCTCAGATCCAAGGGTCAGATTAGGGAAGAAGCTACGATCTGATAAAGCCATGGATAGAGGCCTAAGTCAGTAGAAGCCCCAGCTGGATCAAGGTCCTGAGGAACTTGGATCATTCTGTCAACATTCTTTTCAGATAAGCATCTGGAGGACCATACAGGTCTCTGTGTTGAAGCCATGAAAGGGGTCTGGACATTCTATGAAAGGATCTTCCTTGAAGGAAAGGCAATCTGAGCCTAGAGATACTGGTTCTAATGACAATAGTGGTTTTGCCGACAACAGTGGTTCTGGCAGTGGAGTGCGGGGTCCAATTGCAACCGAAGTGGGGACCAAAAGTTACTGTAACTTCGGAGCTGGGCCAAAGGGACCAGACTGATCTTGGAACTCTATCCCCTACTCACTTGGAGGCAAGGGAAGACTAAATGTGGAAGGGCAACTTTTATTGCTGAGGCAAGGAGAAGACACTTAACAGCTTGTAGCCATGGTACCAAAAGCAGTGCAAATTAAACATGCTATCTAAATAGGAGGCCCTTAATGCACACATTTAGTGCGAGTATCTAAGTTTGGAATTTTGTGGCAAAAAAAAAACACATTTTTGAAACCAGAATGCTTCAACAGCAAAAAATATAACCACAAGAAAAGGGCAGCAACAATTAGCTTTCTACCAAGTATGGTTCAAATGAACATAGACTCAAACAGGTGCCAAAACAGCAAAGAAAAAAATCTTAATATAAACAGCTGAAGGGGAGGAAGATAATCACTTGGTATATTATAAATACCAATCAACTTAACTGTCAACCCAATGCTGAGCCACGATCATACCTAAAGTAGCAGCAAACAAGCTTCAAGGTATTTTACTACTAGAAGGCATTATGAGTAAGGGGAGGAGACAGAGGCTTGGATCCAAAGTTTAAGAGTGGCTAAAGTCAGATTTGGTAACACCAGCAGTTGAGGAATGGAGAAAGAACATCAGATCCCCAACTTTATTTATAACCTCTCTCATCACAGGAATTGTTCCACCAGCTCTGAAACATGCATTCATTATTTCCCATGTTTAAGGTACCTCAGCCCAAACCCTTTAACTCACTGACCTATCTCCACTCTCTGCCCTCATGCATAAAGTACAGTTCTTTATAAACACTCATAGCTATGGACTTCAAACAGATTGGCTTCAGGAATGGTTTTAGCACAACCACTGCTACACTCTGCATCTGACACCATCTGCAGCAACGTAAATGACAGTTTCCTTACAGCTCATTGACCACAATATTGTGCTTCCTAAGCTACAAATTCAACTTGAGGGAGAATGTCACTTCTTGGATCCAGTTACCTTGACAGCAGGACTAGGTTTAATCCAACAACCAGCTGTCCACTAAAGGAGCACAAAATCAGGTGTATACCCCAAAGCTCTATTTTACAGCTTTGTTTATACACGAATATTAAATGAAACAAAACTTGCGTACTTGCCATAATGATGCATTTCTGTTGTCCATTTTCACTGTTCAACCGATGGGTCTCTGCCACTTTTACCACATTCACAAATCAAGCTCTAGAGCTCATCCCTTTACCCACAATGCCCCACTCTCCTGGTATACCTCAGATCCTGTTTGCTGACCTGTGACATGTACTTGACAGTCTACTGTGGAAAAGGATACAAGACAGCATACAGAAAGGCTGGAACTCAAAGCAGGGCATAGGCAAGTTCCCAACAGAAGATGGAAAACTGACAGCACAGATTCATCATTATGGGGGGTATGTAACTTTTGTATCTCAGGATGTCATTTTCATTCATTCCTCAACTGTCCCCAGACTGAGGAACCTTGGGTGGTCTTCATGGAAGGATATTGCACAGAACAGCAGAATCAAATGCTGCCCTATTTCTGGACTGCACATCTAATTTGTAATAAGGAATAAATGAATGAGAAATGGACCAAGCGGCAGCTCTGCAAATATCTATGGAAGCTCCCGAGAAGGCTGATGGCTAAAGATCTCGTGGGAATGTGCTTTGGGGGGCTTAGGTACACCTAAACCTCTCTCTTTATAAAAAGACAGTATATGCAATCAGTTAGCCATTTGAAAATGAACAAACCGGCAGTACAAAGGCCTCACCAAACCAGGAAGCACAGGAATACAATAAATAAAAACTTGTGGTTTATTTATAAAAATAACAAAACGTATACACTTTTTTTTTTTTTTTTTTTAACAAGTGTAAACTTCAGACAAGTAAATAAAATCAAACTAAGGTTTAAATACACGACATTCTGATTGGATAAAACCAGACATCACAGAAAAATAAACCCCTCATTTTCCATGATATCCTAAAATGTTCAAACATATAACAATTAATAAATGCATATTAGTGATAATGAATAAGTTATACTAAGAAGTTGTTATAATGAATGTTGAATAATGAATGATACCTTTAAATACATAAAAAAAAATCATATCCTATAATAAATCTTATAAAATATGTCTCTACAGTCAGAAATGGTTCTGTGCTTTATATTTATGCAGTTGTCATGCTACCTCTTCAACTATTTTATTTCTTTCAAGGGCTTAAGTTTTAATACTGGTGTGATAGAAGTCATTTCATTAATACCTGGCCACTTATCAGCATGCAATAAGTCTGCCATTTAAGTTCTTTTAATTCCAAATAAACACCCCATGGTCTCTTTTCTTTTATGTCCACATGGTGGATGGCCATGAACCTAAAATTATGGTTAGCACATTAGCATGAATATGTCTTGCCAGGGCATTATTCAAGTTGTTCTTTTTAATGGCATATACGTGTTCGTAGATTCTGTGGCTAAATTTCCTGTTTTATATATGTAAAATACTGGACATAGGTCACATATAGCCACATATACTACTGCTTTTGAGGTACAATTGTATCTACCTTTGATACTATATTCAAAATAAATAGTAAATGAGTCGCCAGCCTTGATTTTATAATATCAGTTGTATGTTCCACATTTATGAGTGCCCAAATGGTTGTGTACATGCACATGATGTCCAGTCTTAAGATTTTAGATTCTTACCCTTCCTATATGTTATTGTTGGTTATCACCTAAATGGGTTCAAATATCCATATCTTCCATGATGATGTCCCAATTTTTCTGAAAAGTTCATTTTAAACTAGAAGAATCTACACTAAATGCTAGTTTAAGATTTCAGGAAGGTATTGCTGTTTCTTCTGCTAGTGCTCTGGTCTAAAAGAATGTTTTGTTGAAGATTAGGTAACTTCCAAATTCAAAGAATGTCTCCTCTGTAGGAACTTTTGTCCAACGGGGAGTTTTGTGTAGTGTCCAACAAAATAACATCACAATTCGAGTGGTCACTGTCCAAAGTGTTGCTGTTAACCATGGGTCTGAGATGGCCTAGTTCCCTCTTTTCTGTGACCTCTTATTAACTCCAACAGGTATGCCCCTTTTCAAAAACACAGTTTTTAGGTTAATACACTAACTCAAAATCCTCGTCCCTCGACATCATCCGAGCAGCTCTTACTAATTGGCCTTTGATCACTGATCCCTTTTGGTGCTCGGGGTGTTGAAGAATTATATGACGTCTTCTGTTGGCTTCTTGCTATTACTTGCATATACATGCATGCATACCACAGTATTTAATTATTTATTGCGATCACCTAGTCTTATTACTGTATTGTACTAAGTACAATAAATACACGGAGACAACCGCTTCAGTTAATACGCTTTACGGTTACATTTTCCTTTCGGATCTTACAAGCATGCAACACAGATGCTGTCCACTCTCTACAGCAAATTCCCAAAGCTTGTTTATACACACACATATTTATACCAAAAAGTCTGATATTTTTTCTCAAAGTCTGATGTATAACAGTGTTCCCTTGTCCTTGGTTCTTTGTAGTTTGATGATCCATGGAAACTCAGTCTTGCATTATCTGAAACGTGGTGTTCCAGCACTATCTGAAACTTGTTGTTCCAACTTTATCTTGCTTGATGTTACACCTCTTTACTTTGTTGATGTCTTTCCAGCTGCCATCTGCACAGTTATTTTTACAGACTGTTTATCAATAGCATACTCCTTTACATTGATGCCAATATCCAATGAAGCTATGCCAGCACACTTACTACTTTTTATTTTTCAGCATTTTATACTATTCCTAAATTAACCCTTTTATATTTCATATCATTCTTGCAGCTTTTTATTCAAACTAATAATCATGCTAGCAACAGTTACTATTATTCTTTCAGGTCCCACTTATTTTATTTTTTTTGGAGGAACAGACTAACCTTTAAAGAAAATATTACATTTGTTTTGTCAGCATACCATGACTCGAGTTATTGCAACTCGTTGTATCCTTATTTTTGTGTTATTGTCTACACACTACCATTTTTGCATGATGTCTTCCCTTGTCAGAACCGTTACATTTTTGAGGTAATGTACACCATCTAATAGAGATAGGTCCATTTACTGAAATGTTTACATCAGTCTTTGATTTTTTTTTCTTTACTTTTATGTATGCCTGACCTTGTTCAGCTAACCATGCTGTTATAGTTGTATCTTCCCAAAGGTACATGCTGTATATGCTTGTACAAAAGAAATTGTCTTATGTTCCATTTTGTGTAGCATTTTTTTAGCTAAGTTTTATTTGTGAAATATTGTAATTCCCTCTGTTTTGATATTCAGAATGATGCAAATGAAAAGCAGATGTCTGTGTTGAATGCTGCGTGTCTCGCAGCTGCATTTTTATCTGTAGTCCTTGAAGCATGTTCCAGACACTGAACATTCAGCTTGTCTCAAGCTGTACCAGAATATATGCATGCTAGCAAACACAAATACGTCTTTAACTAACTATATTATTTCTACATATATTATAGCAACAGATATGTATATGCATCTAGCTAGCAAACAGATGTGCACATGCACTTATACATTTTAAACATATCACTGTATACATTCTCTGTTTTATTTTAAATCTAAAACTGTCTATATTAGTATGTACTTTTTAGTTGAGTTATATTGCTATTAACTAGAAACACACTGGGAAACAAAACCTTTAGTTTTCTTTTAATACAGCAAGTTAACAGTTTTAGAATGTCAACACAATGATGAGCATTACCAGTCATGAGCTGTATTTTGCAGTTGCTGAATATGACTTTATACAGTGATGTCCTATACTGCAAAGGCATTGCAGTCTTTTTTTTTTTTTTTTTTTTTTGAAAAATCACAAAGCTTTGACTTGTTACTCTGTTTTTGCATTTGTATATACATGGCTGTAATGTACACTTAGTCCAGTTTACAAACCTAGCAGTAAACTGAAGCCTGCTAATTACATTACTTGAAAAATTAAAACGTATTTTTGGTAGTAACACTTTGTACTTTTATTTGAGTCCCTTTTGCAGTACTGTTTACACAGTTAGTGCAAAACTGAAAGTATGCCTTCCCCCTGTAGTATACATTATGTTATTGCAGTATTTGATTTATGCTGTGAGAATCAAATGTATGCTTGTCTTTTGGCTGTTACATACTCTGCGACACTTTGGTCTTACACATTTGCTTTTTGATTTGATAATTTTTTTGGCCATTTTCAAAAACAGAAATTTTTTTTACAATGCTTTTGCTGTTGCCTATACTGTCAAATTTGTAGTAGGAATTGCTTTTACCCATTTTGAAAAAACGTTTACTGTTACTACTAGCTATTTGTACCCTCCCTTTTTGTAAAGGGACCTGCATAATTTATTTTAACTGCATACCATAGCCCATGTATAGACTGTACTGTGTAGTATTTACTTGCAAACAGATTAATGACATGTATGCAGAACTGTGACATGTTATTGCAATTACTAAACAGGATTTTGTAGACTTTTGTGCTTTTTGCTTAATGTTGTACATGAATACTTAACAATAATGTTTTAGAAAAATGTAAGCCATTTGGCCTGGCAACCAGTCTTGTTTCCTTGACCTTATAAATTTCAGTGCCAGTAACATTTTATGTTATGCAACATTTCTTGTAACTATCCATTTCCAGCATGGAAAGATTTGAGCTCACATTTTTTTTTCTGTGCATTCCAGACACTTAACCCACAACTCCTTCAGCACTTACTCGTACCTTCAGTCATTTGTTAATATACTTGCAACTTGATATCAGAATGCAGTTGTAATGAACATTAACTATGCATAATATTGCTTTTGAATACTGTTTTTGGAGTCTTTGCTATATTTTATGCTATTATACAATTACAAAATATTGTAAGAACCAAGAGATATTGACTTAACTAACATGCTTACAACAGATATATTTACATGATTCACAATTGCAGTTGTCTGCCTTTTGCTCCACTTTAGGTGAAAAGAAAATACATGCATGTCAGTATTGTGACATGTCTTTACTCAGTTTAACTTTTTATTTGATTTTTATACTCTAGAACGGTTTTATTTGAAATGGTTTTAAAATCACTAAGTGACTTGCTTTAACTGAATGACAGTTTCTGCTGTGTATGCTTAACAATTTTCAAAATATAGAATAGTACATTGTAAATTATTTTTCATCAGCGTAGTTAACTGCTGTTGTGTTAACTCTTTACTAACCAGACTATATTTGTCATTATTCTGTTCTGCTGACTTTAAAGCTCTTATGCACTTCTGAAAAATTGTTTGCATACGTTGTCTGAACTTTCTGAACTCACTCAGACCGTGTCTTGGAAGTTTATTAAATCTTTGTCAGTTCACCATGAACCTAGTCGTATCTGTTTTTATCTATTTTGTAATGTGCAGTGATTTTATGCCACTTTTGTTTAGCAAGATGTACAGAAGATTCTGTAAATAACTGACTTGACTGATAGTGCAACTCTGAAATTAACATTTTACATGTGGTGACAGGACATAATGCATCTAGTTGTTTACCATTACTTTTATGGCACTGCACACAGAAAGTTTCATATGACTTGCACAATAAACGTTTACTGTCATACAAATTATGTTGCTGTTTAAGACAGCAGTCAAATGTACATAAAGCATTGACATGAACTTTACCTAGTAAGGTACTACATGTGCTACAGTTATGTTTATAGCAATCTTTAAATCCATACCATTACAGGTGCTGGACTATTATTACTGTCTACTTGAAAGGTAGTCTTACACATTAACAGTTTTTTTGTTTATGGCATCCATGCTGTAGAATGAGAAATAAAAAGAGAATTACCAGTTTCTGTGTGGAAGGTGGCCAAGTCTTCCGTCGAGAAAGCATGGAAAGTTCCTCGTTGATTCTCCCAAAAGGTGGTCAAACACAGCTGGCAGATTCAGCTGTGTGAATGTACAGGACCTGTGGAACTTGCAGAGATGCAATGTTCTGCTACCGGATACTGTGCATAAAGAGGTGGCAAACGTTTGCACTACAACTGGACGTACTGAATAAAATGAAAAAAGCTGTAGTTGCCACAAGAAGAAACCATTCGGTCCGTCAACTGTGGCAGGACACTGAATTATAGGACGTCTTCTGTTGGTTTCTTGCTGTTACTTGCATTTACATGCATGCATATCACAGTATTTAACTATCACAGTATTTAACTATTTATTATCAGCTAGTCTTATTACTATATTCTACTAAGTACAATAAATACACGGAGACAACCGCTTCAATTAATACGCTTTACAGTTACATTTTCCTTTCAGATCTACAAGCATACAACACAGATGCTGTCAGCTCTCTATGGCAAATTCCCAAAGCTCATTTATACACGCACATTTATACCAAAAAGTCTGATTTTTTTTTTTTATCAAAGTCTGATGTATAACAGTTTTTTTTGTACAACAGTTTTCCTTTGTTCCCTTGTCCTTGGTTCTTTGGAGTTTGATGATCCATGGAAACTCAGTCTTGCATTATCTGAAACGTGGTGTTCCAGCACTATCTGAAACTTGATGTTCCAACTTTCTTTGATGTTACATCTCTCTACTTTGTTGATGTCCTTTCAGCTGCCATCTGAGCAGTTATTTTTACAGACTGTTTCTCAATAACATACGCTTTTAGATAGATGCCAATATCTAATTAAGCTATGCCAGCACTCTTACGACTTTTTATTTTTCAGCATTTTATACTATTCCTAAATTAACCCTTTATATTTCATATCATTCTTGCAGATTTTTATTCAAACTAATAATCATGCCAACAACAGTTACTATTATTCTTTCAGGTGTGAGCTACTGTAATGAAAAACAGTTAGATTATTTTTTTTTCTATAAATAGTAGTGGCATACCCCTCCTTGTTGATTTCATCTTTGAAAAGGTGAACATCCAAATAATCCATGTAGTTGAGATTAACAACCCAAGTAAAATGTAAAAAAGTGGTGGTTGTATTAATGTATTGTAAGAATTATTCAAGTGTTTCTGGGGGACCCTCCCATACTAAACTGATCATCTTGGAAGCTATGGTACATTTTAATGTGGGAGTGATAATCTGAATGATATACAAACTCTCTCTCCCGGTATGCCATGAGTGAATTGACAAAAGCCCCACCACATGCTGACCCCATGACACCAGTTTGCAAAAAAATATTTGTTATTGAAGATAAAGAAATTGTTAGTTAATACAACTTCTAATAGTTCCAAGTTGAGATTAACCTTGTACTATGGCATCTGGCAGCGACCTGGATACCTCCCCAACCAGTACCTGCTATCGTTCAGAATGAAGGAGACTGATACTGGGTATTTAACTGCTCTTGTTATGCTGTTAATCCAGAGGATGGACAATTTATACCAACATATGGGCATTATTAATAATACTACTATTGGGGCTTCCAATGCTCACAGAGAATTCCAACACATGGAATCAGCATCTAGGCAAGGAGACTACGTGCAGCCACATAATCCGGAAGTAAGAGCGAGAAGGAATGAACACGCACAACTGGGCTGCTGTACATGAACAGAATGGCTTCAGGAAGGATATTCCGCAACTAAATGACTGGCTGCGATCTGGACTTACCTTCAATAGTGGAACTGGACACAATTTTAATTCAATTGAAGGTAAGCTCAACGATTTTGACACCAAACATTTGTGCTGCAAGAAATTGCAGCTGTAAAATACTTATTTGAGAGAATTATTAGGCTGAAAGTCATTCCTAAAGGCCTGAGATTATGGCGCTTTCCATCCAGATTAGTTTACAACTCTGCTCTTCACCTTGATTTATTACAATTATTCAATAGATGTGGACTTGAGCTACTGGAATTAGTGAAAAATAATTCAAGTGACATTGATGTTTTATTTAATGAGTTGACTGTTTTAGACAAATCCATCCGTGATGATAGGGAATATAACTCAATGAAATATGAGCACCTTAGAATTTACAGTAGTATTGACCAGCATATAACAAACTGAAAGCTGGCAAGCTAAATAAGACAGATAGGGATGTTGATTATGCAAATGGAGTTGTTTATCCCAAGCCTCCAGGTACACAGAAAATTCAGAAATACTGTTATTGGTAACAGGAACCTTCCCTTTGATTCTTTCACTGATTTGGAAGGTGAGGGAGGCATGGTAGAGAGAGCAGATGACTTGGGCCTTAACTTTGACAAAAGGTATCCCAAACTGAAGAGAAGTGAGAATAAAGAACAAGGTGAATTATAAAAGATAGCAGCCTCAGGTGGGGTTTCAAGGGGCCCGGCCCAAAACCAGAAACCGGAGGACATAAGTGTGCATCAGGATAGCATTTTATGTAACACAGTTGTAAATGAACTTTTTAACCGGGAACAAGTTGAAACCTCTCTAGTTTCGGACAACAGCATTAATGACTGTACATGTACAGTGATTTTGAACCAACAGAAGGACTTTGCTGGATACAACTATTCAAAATTTTACATAGATGAGTCAATTGCATATTTACTTTCAAAAGGGATGAAATTTGTTCCAGCTAGAAAGTTCAATATCATTGATACTGTTACAGACTTGAAAATGTACCTGAGAAAGTTGAATTTCACCTTACTGTACGAGAATCATGTTCAAGGATGACAACCATGTTTTTAAGATTAGTCCAATCTACAATCCCCCCTTACACCCTAAACGTGCAATGTATGAAAAGTTGTGAGAGTTAGACCTATATAACTTACATAGACATATAAATCCAGCATGTCAGGATTTCATGAATGTCAACTCAGAAGAACAGAACAGTTTAAGATTACTACAAATGCAAGACATAAGGGTCATGACACCAAATAAGGGTGGGGTGGGGTCGTGATTATGGATACATCCTGGGATTCCGGATATTGGCATAAGAGCTACCGCCAGGACACATCACACTTCCTAAAGACTGTGGTCTCCTGTAAAGTGGAAAACGAGGCGGTGAACAATGCTCAGCAGCTGAAGGACTTACAAATGCCTTTGCCGTCCTGCAGCGCATAAAGCAAAACCAAGCAATCCAAAACCAAAGGTACCAAAGGGGTACGGCCCTAAACAAAAGGCCACTAAATACAGACAAACTAAAATACAAATACACAACAACAGCTTAAGAACACAAGATAGAGCAAAACTCTTAAAAGGTAAGACACCCTTGATCACTATAAGTAAAAAAACTAAGAGAGCTAAACTTAAAAAAATCCAAAACCAAAGAGAAAAAGAAAAATAAAGAAGAACAAAATCTCATCCATAAGAGGAATTTTAGGGAAAACCTAGAAAAGACTCCAGAAGGGCCCAGTGTCTCTGAACTAGTATGTGATGATCCAGTGCTGAATGAACAGATATTGCCAACATACTGGCTGACGGGTTCCAGTGGAACCTCCCCTCCCCAAAGAGGAGGCTCCCCTGCCAGGGAAGCAGCCCCAAACATCTCCAGCCAGCCCCAGAACTGAACTCCTCTCAAATGGAAGCTCTCATGGGACCTCCAAATTGCTCTCTCCATGTGAAAACAGTGCTCTAGCAGAGACAGTTAGGACAGCTAGGACAGCTGTTTACAAACCTGTATAACACTCTGGATCTCTTGATGATGCCAGGGGTGAGTGGCGCACTGTGGTCCCCACTTCACAAAGTGGTGCCTGTGCCCCCACTGGAAATAATGACCCTCCATAGCCTTGCAACGTCTGCAAAGCAACCCCATGGATAGGATAATAAACTCATAATAAGAGACATAGGAATTGCAGCTTTTGGATCCAATCCTTTTTGATTTCTTCAAAGGCAGATCATCTTTTCCTAAACTTGACTATTTTGACTTTTCACCACAAAGACTTTGATGAGAAATGAGTCCAAGGCAGTCTGGCACGATCTGGCGAGAAGGCCTTGATACAATACCCCACAATACACTCATATCAAAACAAAAACCTTATTAAATGTTAACCCATACCATACAAGATGGGTTGGGCTGCAAACTGGCTGAGTGACAGACAGTCACCAGAGTTGCTGGGGTCAGAGTCAGTCTTCCTCCTCAAGTGTCAAGTAGTGTGACACACAGGGGTCCTGGCTGCACTCCACTTGGCATTGCATCTACTTTTTCAAGCAACAAGCAAACACAGAGGGTTATAGCTGACAAAAAGATGTGATGACTGCAAAAGCCATAGCCATAAAACAAACAACACACAGATAGATATCAGAATTCAGGGGTCTCTCAGAAACGATAACTGGTGCAGAGCCATGGCCTAAGTTAGCAAAAAAAAAAATGCATAGTCATATTCCTAAAAAAACAACAAGGTACCCTAGCTCTACCAAATAGGTGGCAATCTGAGCACAGAAGAGAAGTTAGTCAGACCTGGTGTGGCGGGTTGTCGTAAAGTGTCATTAAAACACCCATGTAGCTAAAGTAGTTAGGAAGACCTTCTACATTGCCCACCTTATCATGAAGGGATTCTCATCTCAGATCAGGAAGGTCATAGTCTCCCCATACTCATCACCATCAGACCAATGATTGAGTACAATGCCCCTCAGAGGTGTTTGCCTAACATACAAAGGCCAGTCAAAACCCAGATTTGATGAATATACTTCACCTCAAAAAATCTAGATCATAGTTCAAACCAAAGACTCCTATGCTGTGAATAAAAATCCGGTATAGAGGACCAGCACCACCGGCTGGCCTTGTTCAAGAAGAAATCTTGGATGGGAGATGGGAGGATATACCCCAGGGATTACCCTCCTGTCACTGCTCAACAGAGGCACAGCAAAATAATGGGTATAGTTCCCCATGCAGATAGCCTAGTATGAACCTATGAACCTATGAACCTATCTATGTACACTCAAAATGCAAAATATACTTAACACTGAAAATTATAGGGTGGTTTCCCTTAATGAACTCAATGGGGCTTATAGGAGAATCTATGGGCAACTGAATGATTTGTTTTTGGAGTGGAGAATAGACATTTCTTTGTACAACTATTTGAATGTCATCACCCCAAGAATTCCAGTATTCTTTGGTAGCCCTAAATTCCACAAGGGCCTCTTGGACTCCCCCATGAGGCCTTTAGTGGATGGGTAGGCACTCAATAACAGCTGTATGTGCCCAGTATTTAGATGGAGTTGAAAAAAAAAAAGAAAACAAAACAAATAAATAAATAAATAAATAAAAAAAAAAAAAAAAAAAAGAAACCCAGATATGCAACGACTCCTGGACTTTTTTTTAGAACACATTAACAGAATGTGATGAGAAGGACCTACTGGTTACTACAGATGCGAAAGATTTGTACACAGTCATTCCGCAGACCATAGGTTTAGATAGGGGTAATAAAATGTTATTAGAGCACAAGATGGATCAAGACAAAGTTTGACACCATCTCTCATGTGCTTCTACTTTCTAAACTCTCCCATCTTAATCTCTTCTCTTCGTCTATCAAATGGTGCTCCAGCTACCTCTCAGCCAGGGAACAAGCTGTAAAATGGAACTACTGCACTTACTCTTTCCTTCGCACCCCAACATGTGTACCTCAAGGCTCTATTTTGGGTCCTCTACTATTTCACATTTTCATCAATGATTTCCACCAAAAGATTCCCAATGCTAAACTGGTGCAATACGAAGACGACTCCGCTATCATCTGCTCAGCCAAAACTCTTCCTTTACTAATAAACCTTACGCAAGAAGCCTTCTCCTCCACTGAGTCCTGGATGCATCACCTAGCCCTAAATGCCTTAAATATAAAATAATAATCTTTACTCCTAGACATACTGCTGCTGACAAAACAACCTTCTCTACTTAGCCTAAACAAAACTACTGAAATCGTTCCCCATACAAAACTTCTGGGCACTCATAGATGACCAGCTAAAATTTAATATCCACCTACAAACCAATATTAAAAAGACTCATCAAAAACTTGGTATGTTTTATCGACACAGGCGCTACCCTTTCTCTGTCTTCTAGACAACTATCTACCACCTACCTCCTACCCTCCCTTTTGTATGGAGCTCTGCTACTCTCTAACCTCCAATCATCCCTAAAATCTAAACTTTCCTCACAAAAACAAAATTTCAAAATTTGCCACAGGATCCAAATCCTCTACTCACCATTGCAACTCCCTACATGCTCTAAATTGGTTGGAACTCCCAAGCTACCTAAATTTCATTCAACTAACTACAGCACACAAGCTAATTTTCAAACCTAACTGTCCACCACTCTCCTCTTCCCTAAAACTTCACCAGTCACATAGAACACTTAGATCCACAAATCAGAACCTCTTGAACTTTACAAGCTTTTACATGCACCAGGGAAACTTCTATTATCATTCTCATTGCCAGATTATGAAACTCTTTCCCCCTTACATTAAAACTACCCCTAACCTACCATCCTTTAAAACCCTACTCCACTCTCACCTCTACTCCCTCTGGGAGTGCTCCTGTACCCATCCTACCTGATATTCCTGATACCTATCCCTATTCTAGTCTACTCTAATCTCTGCCACTGCTTCAATTCATCTCTCTAAAATGCCTTTGCCTAAATACATGTAGAGTATTAAATGAACATAAATTTGCTTTTGTTAATATCTTATAAGTGATCGACTCAGCTCATACTTTTCAAGAAATGTAAAATCGTGCCTTGCTGCTTATTGAATGTTAAACTGTTCTCATACGCTGTACTAATACATAGTATATTGTCTTTCTGTCTGGAGCTTTTCTCCTCGGGCCTCCATTGAAAACGGGCTACCTTGGTCCAATGGACTTTCCCGGTTAACAAACTGAAATAAATAAATAAACCTCATCTTGGAACTATTAGAAATTGTATTAACTAACAATTTCTTTAACAACAAATATTTTTTGCAAACTGTTGTTGCCATGGGGTCAGCTTGTGGTGGGGGCTTTTGCCAACTCAGTCATGGCATACTGGGAGAGAGAGAGTTTGTATTTCAGTCAGATTATCGCTCCCACATTAAAATGTACCATAGCTTCCAAGATGATGTCAGTTTGATATGGGAGGGTCCCCCATAAACAAATTCTTACAATACATGAATACCACCACTTTTTTACATTTTACTTGTGTTGTTAATATTAACTACATGGACTATTTGAATGTTCACCTTTTCAAAGATGAAATAAATGGGAGGTATGCCACTACTCTCCAACTCTGTTCTTCATTACAGTAGCTCGCACCCAGAGCACCAAAAGAGATCACTGATAAAAGGCCAATTGGTAAGAGCTGCTCAGATGGTGTTGAGGGACAAGGATTTTGAGTTAGTGTATTAACTTAAATACTATATTTTTGAAAAGGGCATATCCGTTAGAGTTAATCAATAAAATAACAAAAGAGGTCACAGAAAAGACGGAACTTGGCCATTTCAAACCCATAGTTAACAGCAACATTTTGGACAGTGACCACTCTAATTGTGATGTTATTTTGTTGGACAAGACACAAAACTCCCCGTTAGACAAAAGTTCCAACAGAGGAGACATTATCTTGCACAAAACATTTTTTTAGACCAGAACACCAGTAGAAGAAACAGCAATACCTTCCTGAAATCTAACTATCACTTACAATGTAGATTCTTCTAGTTTACAATGGATTTTTCAGAAAAATTGGGACATCCTCATGGAAGATGTTGGTATTAGAACCCATTTAGGTGATAAACCAACAATAACATAGGAAGGGTAAGAATCTAAAAGATCATCTTAGGAGTGGCCATCATGTGCATGTACACAACCATTTGAGCACTCAAAAAATGTGGAACATGCAACTTGTGTTATAAAATCAAGGCTGGTGATTCATTTACTATTAATAAATTTGAATATAGTATCAAAGGTAGATACATTTGTTCCTCAAAAGCAGTAGACTATATGTGACCTATGTCCAGTATTTTATATAGGTAAAACAGAAAGAAAATTTAGCCACAGAATCTATGAACACGTATATGCCATTAAAAAGAACAACTTGAATAATGACCTGGCAAGACACATTCATGCTAATGCTGAACATAATTTTAGGTTCATGGCCTTCGACCATGTGGACATCAAAAAAAAAAAGAGACCATGGGGTGTTTACTTGGAATTAAAAGAACTTAAATGGCAGACTTATCGCATGCTAAGTGGCCAGGTATTAATGAAATGACTTCTATCACACCAGTATTAAAACTTAAGCCCTTGAAAGAAATAAAGTAGTTGAAGAGGTAGCATGACAAACAGCATAAATATGAAGCACAGAAACATTTCTGACTGTAGGGACACATTTTTATAAGATATGAACTTATGTATTTAAAAGGTATTATTCATTCATTACAACAACTTCTTAGTATAACTTATTCATTATCACTAATATTATGCATTTATTAATTGTTTCTATGTCTGAACATTTTAGGATATCATGGAAAATGAGGGGTTAATTTTTCTGTGATGCTGTCTGTGGTTTTATCCAATCAGAATATGTTGTGCATTATTTAATACCTTAGTTTGATTTTATTTACTTGTCTGATGAAGTTTACACTTGTTAAACGAAAGCGCTCACGTATACGTTTTGTTATTTTTACAAATAAACCACAAGTTTTTATTTATCGTATTCCTGTGCTTCCTGGTTTGGTAAGGCCTCTGTACTGCCAGTTTGTTCATTTTCGTTTGTTTTCTTTTTGGTTTTTATCATCAGTTAGCTATTTGCTTAGAGTCATTTTAGTAGCTGTATCGTTACCCAAGAACAAATTGGGTAAAGCAAACGAGATTTTCTGAAATCCCGTGAACTGTACCCTCAGTAGCTGATGTATACAAAGATGTAGCATATAACCACAGATAAATTAATAACCAGACTTAAGTTGGATTTGGACGTTATCTTGGGTAGAAAGGATGAATTTGTACACAAGGAGACCCTATCTTTATGGAAGACTAGTATGAAGGTCTTGCAGACAGGGCTTGGAGTTCAGAAACTCACCTAACAGAGGTTAGAGTGACCAGAAAATTTTTTTCCAGGACATAACTTAAGGTCAGTCTTAGTTGAAGGCTCACAGGGAGACTGGGAAAGAGCTTGTAATACATCCCAAGGGGATATAGGATTTTTAACTGGGGGATGGAGTAAAAAGGTACCCAGGGAAACCAGGGAAGAACGAGTCTTTCCCAAGTGAAAATTGTAAATGGTCACTAGTTGATCTTTAACAGTAGGGGAAAGTTACTCTGCTATCAAAGATGGAGGCCAAAAAGTTGGGAACTGCTGTGATAAGAGTAAGGATTCAAATCTCTCTGAAGGGCCCAGATTGAAAAACTTTTCCTCATTTACTCTTTCAGAAGCCTTCCACTAGGAAAATTCTGAAGGATAAGAGAATTTGTTGGTCCACAGAAGAAAGCCTGGGCTGTCTAGCCATCACTGCAACTGGAGAAAACGCTGGTAACTTCAGGCTGTTGATGTCTGGAAGGTGCATCCCTACTGGGTGAGATAAGAGGTCGGGATGTGGGTGCAGTACCCATGGAGAATAAACAAGAGGAGGCCAGGGGAAGGAAAACCAGATCTGACAAGGCCAAAAGGGTGCAGAGAGGAGGGTTTCTCTTTTCAAATGGGATGCTTTCTGCAAAAATTTGGGAATTAGTGGTAATGGGATACAAGCAAAGGAAGACCGGAGGGCCAGTCGTGGACTACAGCATCCCTTAGTGACTCCCCCCTGTACATGGAACTAGGGCATAGAACCTGCTGCACTTGAGGGGAGAAGCAAAAAGATTCTAGCAAAACTTACCCCCATCGACGACAAATCTTTTCTGCCACTCGGACCTCATGTGAGGCATCGAAATGGACTTGCTTAGTCGGTCAGCACACTGGTTTTCCCTGGTATGTGCATTGCCAAAAGAAAGTGACAAGACCTCACCTGCTGCCACACTATCACTACCTCTTGACACAACAGGTAATGCCCACCCCCTCCCCCCTTTTGCTGACATACCAGACTACTCATGTTGTCTGTATGTACTACAATTATCCCTTAAGTAGAAAGTACAGTTGTGTACACTTACCATAAATGTAGATGTTCGAATGTATTCACTATTGCAGTCATTACATTAAGGTAATCTGCTGACAGGTTGCCCTCAGTCGGCCTGAATAACCAAGTCTTGTGTCCTGCGTCAGTTGCGGTCTCCTCCTTCATGACGTCAGGTCATCAGGGTATAAAACATGCAGCCGACACCATTTTATTCAGTTTTTCTTGCCCCAGATGTCAGGTGCCCCCCCAAATGGGGAGCAAAAAAAAAAAATAAAAAAAATATGTGTATATATATATATATATATATATATATATATATAAAAACAAATAGTAAATATATAAATGCATTTTTAGAAAAACTTTACCTTCAACTAAAAGCAAATACACCACAAAGGCTTTTGAGTACAGTGAAGGAAAGAAAAGGTATAGAATGGGGGATGGCAAGTGGGTAACTCGGACTGCAACAGTGAATACACTCAAACATCTACATTTATGTTAAGTGTACACAACTGTACTATGTTCGTGTTTCACTGTTGCAGTCATTACATTTGGGTAGAATCCCAAAGCTATGGATGGGAGGATGGAACTATAACAGCATTAGGAGCAGCTATAAGGCCCTGCAGGACTGCAGTGGCAAAGCCTGCCCTGGATTTTGAGAAGAGTGGTAAATGATAATGCTTTGTAAAGGTATGAACAGAGCTCCAGGTAGCAGCTTCTAGAATATCTTTGGTTGGGACCCCTCTGAGAAAAGCTGAAGTAGACAGCCATGGTGCAAATAGCAGAAACGAATGCAGTGGCGTATCCATTTAGAAATAGTCTGCTTTGATATAGCCTTCCCCTCTGATCCTGCAAATACTACCAGAAGTTTGCTCAGACTTTCTTAGAAATTTGGTCCTGTTTAAATAGAATCTTAGTTGTCTGTGTACATCCAGTGAATGCAGAATCCGCTCCCCTTTGTTCTGCGGATTTAGGTAAAATGTTGGCAGGTGAATGGTCTGGTTAAGAGCCACACTGGATACCACCTTAGGCATAAAAGAAGGATTGGTCCTGAGGGACACCCTGTCCGGGTAAAATATAAATGAAACGCTCCACTGCCATGAAGGCCTGAACTTCTGAAACCCTTCTTGCTGAAGTGAATGCCAAAAGAAAAGCTGTTTTCAAAGATAGAAATTTCATATCCGCAGTAGCTGCTGGTTCAAAAGGAGGCAGGGTGAGTTTTTCAAGTACAAAACTGAGGTCCCATGCAGGAATTGGTGCTCTTCTGGGAGGCCTTAAATTTTTAGCCCCTCTAAGATACTGTTTAAGCAGTGGATGAGAAAAAAGGGGAGGCTCTATGTTGTAATAAGCCGAAATGGTAGAGGCATGGATTTTTATTGAAGAAAAAGATAGGCCCTTGTCAAGCATCTCAGTTAAATATTGTAAAATCTGAGGAATATTGGGCTTTGCTGTGTCTATTCCTTGTGATTGGTTCCAAGCACAAAATCTCTTCCATTCATCAGCATAAGATTTTCTAGTACTAGGCCTTCTGGCTTCCAAAATAACAGATTTACTGAGGTGTGGTTTGAATAAGTTGATTAGCCATGCTGCAAGATTCAGAGTTTGGAGCGGAGTGTGCAGAATTTGATAGTTCTGCTGAGACAGCAGATTAGGTATTTGAGGCAAGTAATAAGGAGGAAGATGTGACATGTTCCTTAGAAGTGGGTACCAGTGCTGGCGAGGCCAGTCCGGAGCAATTAGGATCATTTTTGGTTTTTCCTGTCTGACTTTTAGTTAAGACCTTGGAGAGAAGAGGCAGAGGGGGAAAGACATAGACTGAGGTTTTTCCAGCTGAAGGATAGAGCATCTACTTTCCATGCTTTTTTGTGATGAGCTCTTGTACAGAATTTGTCCAACTAATAATTTGGGGAGAGGCGAATAGATCTATGTCTGGGCTCCCCCATTTCTGTGTTAAGATGCTGAAGATTTGTGGATCCAGCTTCCATTCGTGCGGGTCCATAAGATTTCTGCTTAGGTAGTCTGCCAGAGTATTTTTCTTTCCTGGCAGGAATTGAGCTTGGAGATGTATTTGGTAAGTCAAGGCTGTGTTCCACAAGGCCATGGCTAGTCTGCAAGGGTAGGAATGTGTACCCCCCTGCTTGTTTATGTACCACATAACTGTGGTGTTTTCCGTTTTATCAGTAGTTGTCCTGGATGAAGTAAGTCCTTGAAGGCTGTCAGAGCATTCTGAACAGCTAGCATTTCTTTCTGGTTGATATGCAGATGCATTTGATTGGGGCTCCATTTGCCCTGAATGCATCTCCCTGCCAGGTGGGCCCCCAAGCATAGTCTGATGAGTCTATAATTAGGGTTTGGGTGGCAGGGGGTAGAGTGAATGACAGTCCCTTGTTTTGGTGACATGTCTCTGCCCACCAAAGAAACTCCTGTTGTAGGCAGGGAATGAGAGGAATCATTGTTTCCAGGCTGTGACAATGCTGACTCCATAAACTTTTTAGGTACCATAGAAGTTTCCTCATATGTAGTCTCGCATATGGAATTAGTAGAATGCAGGATGCCATGAACCCTAAAGCCTGCAGAATTTGTCTTGCAGATAACTGGGTTCTTGTTGCCATTTGTTTGAAGTATGTTGTCAGTTGCCTTTGTCTGGCGTGAGGTAAGCCATCTGGGCAGTTGTATTCAAGTTTGCACCCAGGAATGTAATGATTTGAGAGGGTACCAGTTGTGATTTCTTTTCATTTATGGTGTACCCTGGGCATGCTAGAAGCCTTTTTACAAACGTCAGATGTTGAAGAAGAGTGTCCTTGTCCTCTGCTTGAATGAGTCGCCCAGATGAGGATAAATTTGAATGCTTCTTTGTCTGCAGAATGCAATTACTGGTGCCAGGCACTTTGTAAAGACCCTGGGCGCAGTAGATAAGCCAAAGGGCAGTGCAGAGAAAGTACAGTTTTGTACCCAATACACTGCTGCAGTCATTACATTTGGGTTATCCTGCCGTCAGGCAGTTCCCCAGCCGGCCTGAGTTCCAAAGTCTTGGTCCGGCATCGGTCGCCGTCGCCTCCTCCCTGAGGTCAGTGCGACAGGGGTATACAAGATGCAGCCGACGCCATTTTTTTCAGTTTTTCTTGCCCCAGATGTCAGGTGCCCCTAAATAGGTAGGCAATTCCAATTGCTAATAAAACATACATAAGAAAAGCAAAAAACAACTTGCAGCTACCAGCAAATATTCCCCATAGGTAGTAAGGGTAGAAGACATAGGCACGTACCAGCCAGTAAGAGGGGAAGGAGAGAGGGTAACCTGGACTGCAGCAATGTATACACTCTAACATCTACATTTATGGTAGGTACAAAACTGTACTATGTTCATCGTGTTACACTGTTGCAGTCATTACACCTGGGTAGAATCCCAAAGCTGAGGAAGGGTGGCTGGTTCTATAAGGCATTAAGGGTGGCTATAAGGCCCTGCAGCACTGCAGTGGCGAAGCCAGCTCTGGATTTAGAGTACAGAGGCAGATGGTAATGCTTGGTGAAGGTATGTACAGAACTCCAAGTTGCTGCTTCCAAAATGTCCTTGATAGGTACTCCCCTGAGGTTGGCAGTTGAAGTGGCTGTTGCCCTGGTGGAGTGAGATCTAATGCTGCTAGGAACAGGTTTTCCATGGTATGTGTAGCAGAAACGTATGCAATGTCCTATCCATTTTGAAATAGCCTGTTTTGAAATGGCTTTTCCCTGTGCTCCTGCAGCATATGCTACCAATAATTGCTCAGATTTTCTGAAAGCTTTGATTTTGTCCAAGTAGAAGCATAACTGCCTGTGAATGTCCAAAGAGTGCAGTAATCTCTCCCCTTTATTCTGTGGTTTAGGATAAAAAGTTGGCAGGTGAATAGTTTGGTTTAGAGGCACACTGGATACCACCTTTGGCATAAAAGTAGGGTTAGTTCTTAAAGACACCCTGTCCTGGTGGAAAATGAGGAAAGGTTCCACTGCCATTAGTGCCTGTAATTCTGAAACTCTTCGTGCTGATGTTATTGCCAGGAGCAGAGCAGTTTTCCAAGAGATATATTTTAATTCTGCTGTGTTGGCTGGCTCAAAAGGAGGTAAAGTTAGCTTCTCCAAAACAAAGTTGAGGTCCTAAGTTGGAGTAGGTGCTCTATGGGGCAGTCTTATGTTTTTAGCCCCTCTGAGGCACTGTTAACAGAGGATTAGAGAAAATTGGTGGATCCGTGTTGCAATGAGCAGAGATGGCAGAGGCATGGATCTTGATGGAGAAGGACAGTCCTTTGTCCAGCATCTCCAGTTAAGTATTGTAGTATCTGAGGAATGTTCGGGGCAAGAGGGTCAAGGCTGTGAGCTTGGTCCCAGGCACAAAATCTCTTCCATTTATCCGAATAGGCTTTCCTGGTACTAGGCCTTCTGGCCTCCAGAATGACATCCATAACAGCTTTGGAGAGAGGCATTGCTTGCTTGACTAAGGAATCTCCCATGCAGCTAGGTTTAAGGTCTTTAGCTGGCTGTGTAGTATTTGTTTGTTGTGCTGAGTCAGCAGATGTGGGATACGAGACAAAATCCAGGGTGGTTCTTTTGTGCTAAGCTCCTTAAGATTGGGTACCAGTGCTTGCGTGGCCAGTCTGGTGCAATCAGGATCATCTTTGGCTCTTCCTGCCTAGCTTTTATGAGTACCTTTGGCAGGAGAGGTAGTGGTGGGAAAGCGTATACTTGTAGGTTCACCCAGCTGAATGAGAGGGCATCCACTTTCCATGCTTGTGGATGGTAACTCCTTGTGCAGAATTTTTGTAGCTGGCAGTTTATTGGGGATGCAACCAGATCTATGTCCGGGCTCCACCATTTCTGTGTTACTATTCTGAATATTTGTGGATTCAACTCCCATTCGTGGGGATCCATGATGTTTCTGCTTAAGTCGTCTGCCAGTGTGTTTTTATCTCCTGGCAGGAATTGTGCTTGCAGATGAACTTGAAGGTTTATAGCGGTGTTCCACAAGGTCATAGCTTGTCTGCATAGAGGGTCTGAGTGAGTGCCCCCTTGCTTATTTATGTACCACATAACTGTGGTGTTGTCTGTCTTTAGTAGTAGTTGCCCTGGATGCAGCAGGTCCTTGAAAGCTATAAGCGCATTTTGTACAGCTAGCATCTTTTTGATTGATGTGAAGATGCCTTTGTTCTGCAGGCCACGTGCCCTGAATACATTTGCCTGCCATGCTCCCCAGGCGTAATCCGATGCATCTGTTGTCAGTGTTTGCCTGGCTGTGGGTTGTGTAAAAGGCTGTCCAGTGTTGAGGTGACAAGCTTGAGCCCACCATTGAAACTCTTGTTGAAAGCAAGGGATTAGTGGTATAACTGTTTCCAAACTTTGACAGTGTTGAGACCATACATTCTTTAGGTACCATTGTAGTTTCCTCATATGCAGTCTGGCATATGGAATTAGTAGTATGCAAGATGCCATGTAACCCAAGGCCTGCAGAATTTTTCTTGCAGGGAGTTGGGTCTTCGTTGCCATCAACAGAAAGTATTGAGTCAGTTTGTCCTTGTTTGTCTGGCGTGAGATGAGCCATCTGGGCCATTGTGTTCAAGCTGGCACCCAGGAATATAATCTCTTGTGAGGGCACTAGTTTTGATTTATTTTCGTTTACTGTGTACCCCAGGCAACTTAACATTTTTACAAACGCCAGATGCTTTAGAAGAATGTCCTTGCTCTCTGCTTGAATCAGGCAGTCATCCAGGTACGGATAAATTTGAATTCCTGTCTGCAAAATACAATTACTGGTGCCAGGCACTTTGTGAAGACCCTGGGCGCAGTAGATGAGCCAAAGGGCAGTGCAGAGAATTGGTAGTGCATTGAACCAGCTATGAATCTGAGGTATCTTCTGCAGTTTTGTCCGATAGGGACATGCAGGTATGCCTCTGAGGTCCAAAGTCACGAGCCAAGCTTTCTTGCCCAGCATGGGAAGAAGCTGCTGTAATGTCAACATTTTGAATTTCGGAACATCCAGGTAAGTGTTTAGAGATGAAAGATCCAGAATGGGCCTCCAGGCTTTGTCCTATCTGGGTACCAGAAAGAGTCAAGTAAAATCCTTGTCCTTGCTCCTGTGATGGTACCTTTTGAATAGCTCTCATATCCATGAGTGCTGTGATTTGTTTTTGAGCCTCTGACCACTGATTTGGTGGCAGGTTTGGCATTCCTTTTAACCTTGGCAGAGTGTGAAAGTGGAACCTGTAACCTTGAAATACAATGTTGAGAACAGATTTGTCTTTGGTGATCATTTGCCAATTGTGGTAGAAGAGAGCCAGTTTTCCTCCCAAGGGGGCTGCCAAGAAGGATTTGTTTGGCAGATGTAGTGGGAAGTCTTTGGAGCTGTTTTTTATATACTTGGGGCCTGTCTTCCCCTTCTTTCTGGCCTGATGCAACCCACTGTAGAGGCCTGTAAGTACCTTGTGTTTGACCTCTACCTCTTGGACGTCTGTATCTTCTCCTTTGAGGTCTGTCTAATTGCAAAGGACCAATTCTTAGTTGACCAGTTTCTGCTAAATCTAGGAGGATGAACCTGTAAGAAATCCTTCACCGTTTGCATAGATTTTGCCTTATCCTCCATTTTCTGTAATACCTCTTCTGCCTTAACTCCAAATAACACATCCTGCTGCAAAGGTGCATCCAATAATTTTGCTTTAACATGATCTGGTAACGTATGTTCTTTTAACCAAGCATGTCTTCTAATGACAGAGCCTATAACTGCTGCTCTGCAGGAGGCCTCTAGAGAATCAAAACCACATTGCAAAGTATGCTTTCCCACTTGTTCAGCTGCATGCAATAAATCCTGCATTTCTTTAAAATTAGGAGGATCTGATTCTGGAAAAAATTTTTTTTTTGTTTTAACTGAGACAGTAAAATTTGCTGATATTTTAGCATGTGAAACTGGCAATTTATAGCTCTCATTGCTAAAGTTGCAGACTTATATACTTTCTTTCCCCATCTGTCTAATACTCTGAAATCTGTCAGAGGGAACTGGATTCTTGGCTGATGAGGCCTTAACTCCTTTGGGTCCCTGAGAAATAGTTTCAGGGTCAGCTACAGGGCTTTTATGCAGAAATTTATGAGAGTCAGGGACTCTGTAGTATCTGTCAGGTTTAACAGGGGCTGGAGGTACGGAATCAGGATTTAAGCTGGATTCAGTATACACACCATCCACAATATCTAACACTGGAGGAATAGCAAGGGGTCTGTGTTGAAGTAATAAAAGGAAGTCTCTGAGCCTTTTCTTGGATTCTGAATAATCCTGGCCTTCTCAGTGGAAATGCTCCCTCATGGCATGTAGGGTTTCCCCAAAGGAGTAGTCCTCAGGCGATGAGGCTGATGGAATTGATTCCTCAGCATCAGAATCCTCATAAGGGGGTATAGAGTATCCTAGGTCTGAGGATGAATCAGAAGAGATGGACACCTGGTCGGATGAGTCATAGTCTGCATCCTGTCTAGACCTTTTATCAGGAGGGGGATGGGACACCCGGATCAGAGTGATTAGGTCTTCGGCCATTTTTGAGCATTTGTTTCTTAGGCATGGAGGCCTGTCCTGGAGAATGCTGCATTTGTTTCTTTGACTTTAAAGAAGGCTTAGACTTAGCTGAGGGTTTAATGCTCAACTGAGTAGGTCTGAAGACACCCTCTGTAGCTGTGGGTTGCTCAGCTACTCCAGATCCCACTGAAAGGTTAGTCTGGGTAGGCTGAAGAACTTGTTTGTCCGAAGGCCCAGCCATCTCCATGTGGGAGTCAGAGGTGGCTTGAGGTTCTACAGAAGCAGTCATGAGGGGCTGCGAAGGCACCTCGCTGATAATCGGAGAACCGGCGACTGGCCTAGAAGAGGCTTAGTCATCAGTTTTGGGCCTCAGATGCCTATCCTTGTCTTTGCGCTTTTTGTGTATTCTGGTCATCAGAAGTTCCGACGGCATGGTATAATTGAATTTTCTACCAAAATAATGTTGGGCAAAATCAAACCGACATTTAAGTGCGCTTGTTAAACCTACCACAAAACCTACAACCAGTGACGTTGTGGTCAGGGCCTAGGCATGGGATACAATAGGAATGGAAATCCTTGTGGAGGTATTTGCTTCCCACAAGAAATACAGTTATTAACTTTTACTGACATCGGTCTGAGGCAAGAAAAAGTTTCCCCAACGGGGTACTTAGCTTTGTAGACTTCGGTTCTGGATTCGGAATGAAAATCTCAGGAGACGGCCGACCAGCACTTGCGAGCTGCTTTTGCTTCGGGCACCGCGCGGCAAGAAAGACTAAAGAAAATGGTGTCGGCTGCATCTTATATACCCCTGTCGCACTGACGTCAGGGAGGAGGCAACAGCAAGCAGCGCCGGACCAAGACTTTGGAACTCAGGCCGGCTGGGGAACCGCCTGACGGCAGGATAACCCCAAGTGTAATGACTGCAGCAGTGTAACTGGTAATGCAAAAAAACCTGCTTTGAAGTGGAGGTATCTTCTGCATGTTTCCCTTATTGGGATATGCAGGTATGCCTCTTAAGTCTAGAGTTACTAGCCAAGCATTCTTGGCTAGCATAGGCAGTAGCTGTTGTAAAGTCAGCATTTTGAATTTTGGAATGTCCAGGAACGTGTTCAGAATCGATAAGTCTAGTATTGGGTGCCATGAATCATCTTTTCTGGGTACCAGGAAAAGTCTTGAATAAAAACTTTGTCCTTTTTCCTTTTCTGGTACCGGTTGAATAGCCCCCATATCCATGAGGGACATGACTTGTTTCTGGGCATCTGCCCACTGACTTTATGGCAGATCTGGCCATCCGTTTTGGAACTGGCAAAGTATGGAAATGAAATCTGTACCCCTGGGACACTGTTTAAAACCCACTTGTCCTGGGTAATTAACTGCCAATTTTGAGCATGAAGTGCTAGCTTTCCCCCCCCAAGGGGGCTGCCAAAAGATAAGTGCTTGGTGATGGTAGAGGAAAGTCATTGAGACTGCTTACTGTAGGGTTGTGCTTTGTTTCCTCCAGATTTGAAGGTGGAGGCACCCCGTTGCTTTGACCTGTAAGAACCCTTTTGATTGATATCTGGAGCCTTCTGAGCGCCTGGATTTGCCCCGATTGGCTCTGTTGGATACAGGAAATGACCAATTTTTAATAGGCCAGTGTCTACTGAACCTGGGTGGCTACACTTGCAAGAAATCTTTTACAGTTTGCATAGATTTAGCTTTGTCTTTCATTTTCTGCCTCATTACCAAACAGAGCATCATGCTGCAAAGGGGCATCCAACAATTTAGCTTTAACATGATCAGGCAGGTTTTGCTCCTTGAGCCAGGCATGCCTTCTAATCACAGATCCAGTAACAGCGGCCCTACAAGAGGCCTCCAAGGAATCAAAACCACATTGCAAAGTATGCTTTCCAACCTGTTCTGCTGAATGCAATAAATCCTGTAACTAATTTTCCACACAATCAGAAATCAACATAATTTTCTGTTTCAGTAAGCCTATAACATGCTGTTGATATTTAAGCATATGAAACTGGCACTTTAAAGCCCTGATTGCCAAGGTTGCAGACGTATAAACCTTCTTACCCCAACTATTCAGTGCCCTGGAATCTCTATCAGAAGGGGTAGGATTTTTTGCTGTAGAAGCCTTTACACCCTTGGGACCCTGAGAGAGTCTCTCAGGATCAGCAGCAGGATTTTTGAAAAGAAATTTGTGGGAGTCAGGAACCCTGTAATATCAGTCTGGCTTACTAGGAGCCGGAGGCAGGGAATCAGGAGCCATACTTGATTCCGAGAACACATCAACAACAATGTCTAACACAGGAGGCATTGCCAAAGGCCTATGGTGAGGAAGAAGGAAATCCCCAAGCCTCTTTTTTGATTCAAAGAAGTCCCGACTCTCCCAGTGAAAATGTTCCCTTAAAGTATGCGAAGTCTCTCCAAAAGAGTAATCCTCAGGAGGAGATGCAGATGGGATGGATTCCTCTGCATCACAATCCTCATAGGGAGGAATAGAAAATTCCTGATCAGAAGAGGAATCAGAAGAAATGGAAACCTGATCTGAAGATTCATAATCAGTGCCTTGCCTAGGCCTCTTAGCGGGGGGGGGGGGCTGATCAAGGTAACCAAGTCCTCAGCCATTTTGATCTGTTTTTTAGGCATAGGGGCCTGAGCACGTGGCTCATGCATCGTTTTTTTTAGACAAAGAAGTTGTTTTTTTACCTTGTTTTTGTTGCTGGCGGCGGTTTAATATAAAAATGTTGAGGTCTGAAAACACCCTCAGAAGCCGGTGCCAGCTCAGCAGCTCCGGACCCATCTAAGGGCGAGATATCCCCGGGTTCAATACTCTAAGAAACTCGTGGCATACCCGACTCTGAATGGGTCTCGGCAGAGGCCTGTGACTCAAAAGTAGCGGGTATCAGGGGCTGCGAAAGTGCTCACTGGCTTAGGAGAAGCTTAGTCGGTTCTGGACCTAGACAGTCTCGTTTTCTTTGCATTTTTTGTAAACTCCGGTAGTCAGATTGTTAACTGATGACATTTCAGGATAGTTAAATCTTGAACCAAAATATTTAGAAACAAAGATATATAAATGCTTTTACTAGTGCGTTGGTTAAATTTAGCACAAAACCGACAGCAAGGCACGTTGTGATCAGGGCCTAGGCAAGGAATACAGTACAAATGAAAATCCTTACGAGGTATTGGCTTCCCACAAGTAATGCAATTATTAACTTTTACTGACATCGGTAAGGAGCAAGAAAAAGTTTCCCCAACGGGGTACTTAGCTTTAATTTGAAGACTTCAGTTCTGAAACCCTAATACAAAAATTTCAGGAGTCTGCCGACTGGCACTTGCGAACTGCTTCTGCTTCGGGCACCGCGCGGTACGAAAGACTGAATAAAATGGCGTTGGCTGCATGTTTTATACCTCTGACGTCATGGAAAAGGAGACCGCAACAGACGCAGGACCCAATACATTGTTAATCAGGCCGACTGAGGGCAACCTGCCAGCAGATTACCCGAATGTAATGACTGCAACAGTGAAACACGAAGAACATCATCTTGAAAAGCCAGCAATACTAGTAGACAGCTTTCATCTCCAGACATTGATGTACAAATTGGAGTCTTCTGGTTACCATGCACATTGGACTGTCCTTACCATGAAATGCCCTCCTACCCAATTTGGGAAGCTTCCATGGTGACTGTGGTTACTGGCTGAAGGAGAACAATGACGCCATCAAAGATACTCCTTGCAAACTCTGGAAATCTTCACTGGGTTGCTAAGAGAATGTTGAAGTATAGACCACTGTACTGAGAGAGTCCACTAGGGCACGAATGCGATACCTGGCTAATGGGACTAGTGTTTAATCGCTGCTGCCATCGATCCTAACACTTGGAAGACTAGTCTTCCTGTCAGAGAAGGGGAGATCACATTGACCTGAGATTACGAACTCTTATCAGTGGGAGAAAAGCTGCCTGGTTGGTCGTGTCTAGACGAGCTCCTATGAACTCCAGAGTCTGAATAGGTGTAAGCTTTGATTTGATTTGGTGTAGTTAACTGTGATGACCAAATGAAGACAAAATTGGAGCAAGTAACCCCTCACTTCAATCAACTGAAATCAGATGCCTAAATAGATGTCAGGAGCCAGACGTTTAAATATGGAAACATCCCTAATCCCAGCAGTCTCAGGTGAGATGCTAACACCACTATGCATTTGGTGAACTGGGGGGCTGTAGTGAGACCAGAGGGCAATGTTCTGAACTGGTAATGGCTGCCTCCCAGCCAGAAGCACGGGTATATTCTGAACTGCCTGCTCACTTTGAGACGATAGATCAAGATGCGCACTATCATAGGTTTATAGGTGGGTACTAGGCTAATGACCCTGGAGCCTTTACAAGCCTGGCCCATAGGATTACCCTGGCATAGTGTCACCTGACCTTCATTATCAGTGCCTCTGTCGAGCACAGCCACTGGATTTATCCCCGGAGAGAATTTTCTATTTCCCATCCACTCAAGATTCCTCTTGAAGAGGGCTGGTGAGGTGCTCTGACATGTATAGGAAGTCTATTGCATAGCATTGGCAGTCTCTGTGTTATGAACCTGTTCCCTCCAGCATGTTCTGTTGATTGTGGTAATGCGGTAGAGGACTCTGGACAGTGTGGTGCGGAGGGACTGGGATTTCTTTAGATGTAACATTTCTAACAGAGCTGGGTCAGACAAGGCTTTGTAAGTCGAGCAGAGATTGCCTCCAAGTAGGTGATAGGAGACAGAGAATAGTTGGGGGGGGGTTTTGAATCTTTCCATATAGGACAAGTTTTTAAGGCCTAGGATCCTCTGTGAGGTACTTTTGCAACCTCTCCAGTTGTTGCAGGTGTCTAGTGAGGTACATGCCAAATGGGGTACTGTACTCGATGACTGGCTTAATGAGGGAAGAGTAGAGGGAGACAATGACCTCTTTCTTCCTGGATGCAAAACCCTTAGTAATGAGATGTGCCATATAGAAGAATTTCTGACCAAATTGGCAATGTGATGGTCAAAAAGAGAGGTTGCCGTCAACCTGTGTTCCCATATCTCTTATAATGCCTTCTGTGTTCAGTGGTTGGTGCCTAGTTTAGTGAGTTTTTCTATGATTCCTGAGTGGGGAATAGTATCAAAGGCCTTGGCCAGATCACAGTAGGCTGTATGAACCACCTTGCCTTCATCCACAGCTCTGGTGACTTGACTCAAAGTTGTCAACCAGATTGAGCAGGCATGATCTATCCTTCACAAAACCAAACTGTGCGAGATCCGGAGTTTGGAGATTCCCTGTATCCTCGTTTATTAGGTCCATGATGATGCGTCCCATAGCTTTGCATATCAGACTTGTCAGGCTAATGGGGCAATAGTTCCCAGGGTCTGTAATCACTCCTCCTTTGTGAAGAGGGATGACTCTAGCAGTGCACTATTCAGTAGGGACAAAGCCTGAGGTGCGGCTGTGGTTGAACAGGGCACACAGGTGATGTGCCAGTTCACTCTGTAGTTCATGTAGAACACAGGCAGGGATATTGCCAGGTCCCATAGAAGCTGTATTCTTGGCCTTGGACAGTGCTGTTTTAACCTGTGCAGCAGTAATACAGGGTGCCTGGCAATCTACTGGTATTGTGATTGATCTGGGGGGGGGGGGGGTGTGTGTGTAAAGTTGGCACTGAATCTGTCACCCAGTATATTGGCAATATCTGTTGGCTCAGTACAGGAGGTACCATTCTGCAGTAGCTCAGAGAAAATCTGGGGATTGCCGTGGAGATTCTTTACACAACTACAGAAGGTCTTGTGGTTGACTACTATCTGCTGCAATCCTGTTTTCATAGCTAGCTTTACAGGATTTGATGAGGGAACTCAACTTTTTGTTGAGGCAGATAAGGGAGTTTTCCCAGTCTTGGGACTTCACCTTATTCTGCATCAGTTTCCTCCTCCTGTTGTAGAGTGTTTATGGTAGGGGACCACCAGATTGGCTTCCTTTTTTGGAGGCGAGCGTCTTTCTTCTACTGGGTATGGAAAGACCCATGCATTTGTGTAAGTGTTCGTACAGTGTGTTGGTGTAGGATTCGGCGATCATGCAACTATTCTCCATTTGCATGGGTACCATGAAGTTAGCCACCTCTATTTTAGGAGCCCAAAGTTAGCTTTGGAGAAGTTTTTCATGGTGGTTACCTTTGCAAGGGTGGGAGGATGTTTATTTGCAAGGTGATTAGTTTGTGGTCGGATCTAACCAGGGAGCACATCCAGTCATCCTTTTGTAGTTGAGATGCAATGGACTGAAGCGTAACCATTCAGAACTTCGGATCTTTTACATACTGGTTGAGTATGCAGAGATCCAGAATTGGTCAAGTCCCCTATCTTCTTTGGCACTAAAAAAGACTAAGTTCAGATCCTTTGGTTAGGGGGTTGAGACTTTCTGGATGACGTTTCTAGAAGCTTTTCTATTTCTGAGTCTGCAGCCTCCCTCTCACTGGGTGAACACTGGGGATTTTTAATGATTGTTGAAGGAATTTTGGAAAATGGTATGAAATAATCTCTGGATAAGATCTTCTGTACCCATGTGTCTTTTGTACTGGATGCCCAGGTTACTGGGTACAGAGATAAGCACCCCCCCATGACTGCCTCCACAGTGCAACAATCGGGTAAACTTCATGAGTACTGTTAAGGCCCATCGGAGAACCATCTCCAACACCTCGGTTCTGTGGGCCACCTCTGCCATAAGGGTGGCATCTTCCATTGGAGGCCCCCTTTGCCTCAGGAACCATCTCCTAGTGATTCCTGAGAAGGCCCTTGTGACTTATGGAACCACATCTTTCTACTACCTTGCCGACTCCTGGTGAAGGACTTCAGAGGAGTAGAAAAACGAATCCAAGCACCTGACAGGGTCTGTCTTGTTGACTTCTGGAGTGTGGTTCTTTAACATTGGGGTCAAAGATGATCCAGAGGGAGCATTAATGAAGAAAGTCAAAAGTGCATCCAGGTGTGCCTATTTACCACTATGCCTGAACCCGCTGCCGCAGAGGTACCTTCAGCCGCGCGAGAGGTCAACTTCATGGATATATGGAGATGGACTATAGTGTGGCTAGTGCTGAAGTTTTTTTCTAGTCTTCCGCATACATGTACCCTGAAAGATTTGGAAAGCTCCTTGATCAAATCTTTGTAGACTGGTGAAATGTGTAAAATAGTTCAGCGACCAAAGGGCAAAGATTGTGGAGGCCTAAACGTGCTTTGCAAACCTGTCCAATGCCCTCAATCCTCTGTTAGGAGGGTGAACAGACGAGCTCTGTTCTGCAAGTTTAGTGGCTGCCATCACCACCATGGCATCTATAGGGGACTCCCTAGCTCCAGTGGGCTCTATTTTTAGGAAGAGCTAGAAACTTGTCAGATCTCTTAGGGATAGGTTCCTTTGTATTGGGTTCCCTCCATATTCTGTATGAAATAAGATCGCTTTATCAGCCAAATGGACCACCCAAGATGTAGCCAGGCCAGCCCTGGAAGCCTCCAGAAACAGCGACTTCTCTTGGGAAGGGATATCTGAGGGCTATCCACCTCTCTGTTTAAGTTCTAGAATCTCTTCAAAGGAGAGATCAGGTGGAGATGTGGAGGACGTTTCCCTTTCACTGAAGTCAATGTCCTCAGAGAAAATCCTGAGTGGAATCTGGGTGCCTCCTTTTGCATGTTCTTTTCCGAGGGACCTCATCAGTAGGACGGTCTGGTGAACGATCCCAAGAAGGTGGGGAGTCCTGTATGAGGACTAAAGGTGTGCATGTGGTGGCTGTCTCAGTGGCATAGACATGACAGGATCATTGCTCAGTAAGTGGAGGAAGACTAGGATTTAAAGGGCAAGGATGCCCTTTCTCTGGGTAAGGGAAGCCTCCTCCACAATCTCAAAACCAGAAGGTCCAGGAGAAGACATCAGTCAGTTGCACAGGCAATGGACCTTTAACTCCATGGAATCACACCTTGAGAAGGGAGTCTGAGCTAAGCTATCCAATGCTGAAGCACTGACTGGCAAGGATGGCTCTGACAGCCTCAGTTGATACCAAATCTCAGGAGTCTGCGCTTCAGCTCAAAGTCTTCCTGCTCCAAGGAGATCAGAGCTGGTCAACCAAGGAAGATGGTCAGACTGCAAGAACATGCAGTTTTTGGATTAGACAAGGACATCTTCCAAGATCTTGGATCAGAAGGGCTCTAAAACCACTAGCTGGTTCACCGAAGTAGCAGCGATGCGATGTTGAGATGAGGGTAGGCTCACAGGTCTGATGGGAAATGGAGCCAGAATGATCTTCATCTGATTCCTGAGAAACTTCATCATCCTATCAACCTCTGCCTCAGACAAGATACTAGAAGACCCAAGGGACGTAGTAGTCAACAGTGGCTTGGAAGACTTTTTAGGGGTGTCCTGTAATACAGGTGAATAGAGTACTGAAGATAACAGATTCAGGGTGAAGTGGAGATCGGATCAGAGAAGACTGATTTCTGTGCCACAGGATCCAAGGCAGGTGTCAGATCTTATTCTTCGATCACTTTGCTATAAACAGATTTCTGAGCCACTGGCTACAGAGATTGAGCAGAGGTCCATTTCCTGCACTCTTTCTTCAGGAGCCAAGTCAGGCTTCCCTTTGTTTTACTAGAGGGGGTTTAAGCCCCAGCAGAGACTAACAGCAGAAGGAAGCAAGCCTTTCCGAACAAGCTTATTCCTTCTGTCACTTAAGGCACAGGAATTGAACCCTGAACAAATTGAACAGTCTTGTGGGCAGCATCCAAATATTCATATTCCTTCTGCACATCTGAGTTAGGGATCTTATGCCCACAGGATGTGCACTTTTTAAATCCGATAGACTTGTCAGACATAACTATAAAAAAATGAAAAGGGAAACTTTTTTTTGAAGAAACACTGAAATACCAGCAATGGTATTAAAAAGATACCCAAAAATGGGCAAGTAAAGAGGAAAAAGCATACCAATGATGGTACAAAAGTGTACCCAGAAGTGGTAGAAAGTTCTAATAAGAGGACAAGAAAAAGGGAAGATACAAAAAAGGATAATGCCCTCTCAACTGACAAATGCTCAAGGAGCAGAAATCCACTTCTGAATGATGTGGCAGCAAACAAAATCTGAGGTATACCAGGAAAGTGGGGCTCTATGGGTAAAGGGAGGAGTGACAGCTGGATCTGCGAGTCTGGTGAAAGTGGCGGAGTTGGATCCAATATCAGATCAGACTCATCAGTTGAGGAATGAATGAAAAAGAGCATGAGCCTTACTCTCTATGCAGATTATACTCCAGGTAAAATGGGTCTATATTACATGATCGAACAGTGAAATGTTCAAACACGTAATAGACCCCCCTAAATATCGAACCGTCAGAATGTCGAATGGCTCAATGGAGATCTCTGTACAGTGCAGACATGTAAGCTTTCCATTGTCTGCATTGTAGTGCGATCTCGGAGTTGGTATATTTAAGTAGCGGTGGGTGCAGGGGGGCTTGCCACCCTGCTTAGAGCATTTTAATGGTTTGGGTGGTTTTTTTGTCGTTCAACATTACGGCGTTTCGATATTTAGGGGTCGATTATTATGTGTTCGAACAATTCACTGTTCGATCACGTAATATAAATGCAGTAAAACTATGTTCGCCCAGTCCTACAATTTCCTATCTTTGCCAAAGGTCTGAACAAAAACTCAAAGTTGTGCCTTTTTCCTCCTTTTAAAGCTTCTCAACTTTCTACCCTTACCAACTCAGACAATACTATTTCATTTGTAATGGCATAAATACTTAGATGTATCCCTTGACTTTACCCACAGCATTAAAAAGTCCCAACACAACCAAGTCTGCTACAGGATATCATATCCACTTCCTAGTGTCAGCAAAGCACCGACTAGAAAATCCTTTTCCCTAAACTAGAATATGGTCTTCCTGTACACTTACTCTACATTCTGCTTATAACACTGACAAGTCGCTGAGGATAAAACTGCCTATGCAGATGCCTGCATACACCACTGTAACCTCCTAATGACTAAACTGGCTCTCATTACTGAAAGGCTCATTTATCTATATACCTTACCTCTGAAAACATCCAATAATAGAAGTCCTACTTCCCAAAGAATTCCTAGGAAAACTATCTCAACTATTTCCACTGAACAGCATTCTTGCAAACAGGCACAGCTCCTTGGAACAAGTTACCAGCAGAAACAAGGCATCGAAATACTCATTTTTAGTACCATTGTGCACCTCTTCTAGGAAGTGGTTAACACTTTAGGGATAATGGATAAACTTTAAAACTCGTGATAATGCTTACAGATTTCTTTCACCATTTTATCTGTCTAACTCCTGCCTGTGTTTTCCTCAGTCTCTAAATCTCACTTGCATTTGCCCCTTGGGAAATTCAATTTTAAACCTTTAATAAGAAATTTCAGGTAGCCAAAAAAATAAGTTATGTACTCACCATAATGTTCCATCTAAGTAGTTACACTTTGCAACCTGTGGGTATTCGGATCCATATCGGATACGAGCCGGCTATCAAGCATCTGCTCCAAGCTTCTCCCCTTACCCATAATCCCTCACATCTCCTACCTTCCCTCAGATCGAGTTTGCCACTAACCAAACTACTAGCAACTTAGTAACATCAACTTAAAACAGGTTCGGGGGAAGGAGGGAGGGACGGTTGCAGAAAATGAAGTATAACTACTCAGATGGAATGTTATGGCGAGTACATAAATGAAGTTAGCTACTTCAGATAAAGTTATTTGCAACCTGTGGGACAGAGTCCCCAGCTACCAAAACTCCTGAGAGGCCCTCATGGAAGGATATTCCTGAGCACCGCAGAGCCAAAAGATGCTCTCCCTCGAGATCAAATCCAACTTATAAGAAATAAATGTATGTGACCTTGCCCAAATCGTTGCTGCACAGTTATCCTCCAGAGAAACCCTAGACCAAAAAGCAGCAGAAGTTGCCATAGATCTGGTAGAATGAACTTTAATAGGACCAGGTGGGGATAGGACTTTATCCCTATAGACTTGCAAGTATACATTGTGTAATCCATCTAGCTAAGGAGACCTTGGAAATGGCCTTGCCCAAAAAGGGTCTGGAAAAAGACAGGAATAATTGGTCAGACTTACTGAATTGTTTAGTCCTGTGTAAATAGAAACAAAGCTGTCTATGAACATCTAGCAAATGCAGCTTATATTCACCCTTGTTTTGGAAATTTGGAAAGAACACATGCAGATTAATCATCTGGTTAATATTAGATTCAGAAACAACCTTTGGTAAGAAAGAGTACGTACGAAGTGAAACCCCGTCTTTATGAAAGATCAAGTAAGGGGGCAAGGCAGACAAAGCTTGGATCTCAGAAACCCTTCTAGCCGAGGTAATGGCCACTAGAAAGGCCGTCTTCCAAGACAGGAATTTCAAATCTACTGACACTGCTGGTTCGAATGGGGGTGCCACCAACGCCTGTAAAACCAGGGTAAGGTCCCAAGGAGGGACGGAATCCTTAACCGGGGGACGCAAACGAAAAGTACCTTTTAGAAAGGCTTGCACAATCTCAGAGAGACCAGAGCACTCAGATTTTCGCCAACATGAAAATTAGACATGGCTGCCAGTTGTACTTTCACTGTAGAGGAACTAGCCCCTTGTTGGAAAATATAGGACAAACTCCAACACTGCAGGAACCGGGGCTGTAAAAGGATCTAGGTTTCTCCGAGAAGCCAAAATACAGCAGCGTTTCCATTTGTTACGATGAACTTTCCTAGTGGAAGCTTTGTGGGAAGCCACCAAAATACTCTTTACTGAAGATGATAGGCCGGTAGTCCTAGTGACCAAGGGAACTGGAGCAACCGAGCAGTCAGCTTGAGGCTGTCCAGATCGGGCAGACGGATGTCCGTGGGATGAGAGATGAGATCCGGGCAGGGATCCAGAATCTGTGAAGGAGTTAGAGCACGAGACCAGAGAAAGGGGAACCACACTTGACGATGCCAGAACGGGGTAATGAGGATTGCTCTGCACCCCAGTCGGTAAGCTTTCTGAAGAAACTTCGGAATGAGAGGTAGCGGGGGGGATAGGCATACAGTAACCCAGGAGGCCAAGCATGGAGGAGAGAGTCTCTGGGGAAGTCCCCTGGTGAGGGCATCAGAGCGAAGAACTCACTGCACTTCGCGTTGGAAGGAGATGCGAAGAGATCACAGCAAGGGTGACCCCACACAAGCAAGATCTCCTCCACTACTGACCGTTTCAGAGACCACTCGTATGGCATCAAAATAGCCTGTCTGCTAAAATGTTGGAGAATCCCGGGATGTGCGTTGCAATCAGAAACCGACTGGTGGAGATCGCCCACTCCCACATTCTCATGGCAAAAAGGGTAAGATCTGGTCCCTCCTCATTTGTTGATGTACCAAACAGACATGTTGTCTGACTGAAATGCAATTGTCCCTGGGGGAAGAACATCATGAAAGGTTTGCAACGTTAAAAGCACTGCCCTCATCTCCAGAACACTGACATGCAACCTGGTCTCAGTCTGGGACCACATGCCTTGGATCATCCTCCCCAAAAAGTGCCCCCCACCCGAGCTGTGAGGCATCCGTGTTCACTGTGATTTGGACTGAGGTTAAGAAGGGACGACCTGCTAAGATTTCCAGTGAATGGAGCCACCAAAGAAAAGAAATCTTGCAGGCTCTGCTGATTGGTATAAGGTAGTCCATGGGGAGGTCTAACCAAGACCACTGAACTGCCAGGGTCCACTGAAGTACACTCATGTGAAGGAGCGCACAGGGAAGAATTGACATTGCTGTGGCCATGGAGCCTAGGGCTCGGAGAACGTTGCTCGCTGCAGGCGCCCTGGGGCAGAGGATCACTGACACATGGGCCCGTATGTTCTGGACCCTGTCCAGAGTGAGAAAAACTTGCAATAGAGTGTCCAACCATGCCCCTATGAATTCTAGTGTGTGTGTCGGGTTCAAGCGGGACTTGGAGATGTCGATGGTAATCCCTAGATTGACTGCAAGATGCAGGAAGGAATCTCTGGCCATGCAAAGTAGATGCGTGGTGGCAGGAGTGAGGAGCCAATCGTCTAGGTAAGGAAACGCCTGAATTCCCTGAAGTCTCAGGTGAGCCGCTACGACTGCCATAACCTTGGTAAACACCCTGGGGGCTGTGATGAGACCAAAGGGTAGGGCTCTGAGCTGGAAATGATTGGCTCCCAGCTGGAAGCGAAGGAATCTCCTGGAGCTTCTGCAAATCTTGATGTGGTAGTAAACGTCTTGGAGATTTATCGAGCACATCCAGTCACATTCTTTGAGGCAAGGTAGAATTGACTGCAAGGTGACCATCCGAATTTCTGCTTGGCTACAGACAGGTTCAGGGTTGACAGGTCCAATATGGGTCTGAGGTCCCCTGTCTTTTTTGGCACTAAAAAGAACCTGGATTAAATGCCTAATCTAGACTGATCTGGTGGGCCGGTTTGATGGCCCGATTGTAAAGCAGCTTTGAAATTTCTTGCGCTGTGGCCTCCCTTTGAGCGGGTGGAGCATCAGGGAGGTGCTTTGATTAGATGGATGGGGCAATGTACGGGATGGAGTATCTCCTGTATATTATTTGGAGCACCCAATTGTCTGTCGTAATGGACTCCCAAGCAGTTTGGTGCAATGACAATCTTCCCCAGACTGTCTCCAGAGTAGGACAGTCTGGCAACCCCTCAGGGTTGCTGCACGGGTCTGTCCGAAAAGGTCTCCCTAGACCTTGGGCCCCCTCTGCCTCTAAGGGACGAGTTGTCCTGAGTGTCCCGGGAAAAGATTTCCGGAACCACATCTTTTTCTGCCCTCTCTGATTCCTAGAAGAGGATCTTTGAGGGCTAGAGAAGTAGACTCCTACGGCAGACAGAGTCTTCCCGTCCTTCTCACTCTGGACCAGGGTGTCATGAACTGTCTTCCCAAACAGGGAGGAACCATCAAAGGGAGCATTTGTGAATGACGCCTTGAAGGGGTCCGCGAACTAACAGAGTCTAAGCCAAGCATGCCGCCTTACAGCTACACCGGTCACAGCCACCCTAGCCGCTCCTTCCGTGACATGGAAAAGACGATGCATGGACGTGTTGGAAATGGATTTCAGAGCCAAGAACAGTTGCTTGTCTCCCGGCTGGAGCCGATGTCGAGGTAGTCGTATCTAATGCAGAAAAGTACAGTTTTGTACCTACCATAAATGTAGATGTTCGAGTGCTAATACAGCTGCAGTAATCACAGATGGGTTTTCTGCCGTCAGGCAGTCCCTCGGTCGGCCGACTTCCAAAGTCTTGGTCCAGCGTCGGTTGTAGTCGCTTTCTCTTCTGACGTCAGTGAGGCCAGAGTATATAAGACACAGCCGACGCCATGTTCTTCAGTCTTTCTTGCCCCAGATGTCAGGTGCCCCCAGAAGGAAGGCAATACATAAATAATGCATATATGCATATACCAGCAATGTAAAATAAACCAAAATCAGTGGTTGCAAGCAAATAAAACATAGCAGGATAACCCAGTCAGGTAGTATGAAGAGGTTGTTAGGCCCCATGCCTTTACCAAGTGGGGAAGGAGGGAGGGAAACCAGTACTGCAGCTGTATTAGCACTCGAACATCTACATTTATGGTAGGTACAAAACTGTACTATGTTCATCGTGCATACAGCTGCAGTAATCACAGATGGGTAGAGTCCCAAAGCTATGCATAGGGTGGTAGGTACTAGGAGGAACTGGGTTGAGCCAGAATGCCCTGCAAAACAGCAGTGGCAAAACCTGCTCTTGTTCTGGAATATAAAGGTAGGTGGTAGTGTTTTGTGAAGGTATGTACAGAACTCCAAGTGGCTGCTTCTAAAATATCTTTGGTAGGAACTCCTCTGAGGAAGGCTGCAGAGGTAGCTGTGGCCCTGGTGGAGTGTGATCTGATACCTGTAGGAACAGATTTCCCATGGTAGGAATAACAAAACCGTATGCAGTGGCCTATCCACTTTGAAATAGTCTGTTTTGTAACTGGCTTCCCTTGAGCCCCTACAGCATAGGACACAGAGTTGTTCTGATTTCCTGAAGGACTTTTTTATGTCCAAATAATAACGTAGCTGCCTATGGATGTCTAAAGAGTGTAGCAGCCTTTCCCCTTTGTTTTGAGGGTTGGGGTAAAAGGTAGGAAGGTGTATGGCTTGATTTAAAGCTACCCTGGATACCACTTTAGGCATAAATGATGGGTTGGTACGAAGGGAAACCCTGTCCTGATGGAAAATGAGAAAGGGCTGCACCACCATGAGGGCCTGTAGTTCAGAAACCCTACGAGCTGAAGTGATAGCCAGAAGGAATGCTGTTTTCCAGGACAAATATTGCAAATCTGTTGAGGCAGCTGGTTCAAAAGGAGGCAATGTTAATTTTTCTAGTATGTAATTAAGATCCCACGCTGGTATTGGTTGCTTCCTTGGTGGTCTTATATTCTTAGCCCCTCTGAGGAACTGTCATAAGAGTGGGTGAGAAAATAAAGGAGGATCCGTGTTGAATTCTGCAGAAATGGCTGAGGCATGGATTTTTATGGAAGAAAATGAAAGTCCACTGTTCAGCAGCTCAGCTAGATACTGTAGTACCTGAGGCAAGTTCAGTTTTCTAGGGTCCTGGCCTTTTTTCTCATTCCAACAGCAAAACCGCTTCCATTTTGCGGAGTAAGCTTTTCTAGTCGATGGCCTTCTGGCCTCCAAAATGACATCCTGCACCTCCTTGGAGAGTAGGGTCTGTTGTGGTGTTAAGGAATTTTCCATGCAGCGAGATTGAGTGTTTTCAGCTGACTGAAGAGTTTGTAGCTGTGCTGAGTCAGCAGAAGAGGCATTAGAGGCAGGGACCAGGGAGGAGTATGTGTTAGGCTCCTCAGGAGTGGGTACCAGTGTTGCCTTGGCCAATCTGGAGCAATCAGTATCATCTTCGGTTTGTCTGTTCTTGCTTTCAAGAGCACCTTGGGCAGAAGAGGCAGAGGTGGGAATGCGTAAACTGCCCATGCTGTCCAACTGAATGAGAGGGCGTCCACTCTCCAGGCCTTTGGATGAAATGTCCTCGAGCAAAACTTTTCCAATTGATGATTCCTGTGGGAGGCAAAAAGATCTAGGTCTGGCCTCCCCCACGCTTGGATTATTTCTGTAAACACCTGAGGATGTAACTTCCATTCGTGTGGATCTGTCATATTTCTGCTTAGATTGTCTGCCAGTGTGTTTTCCAATCCTGGCAAGTACTGTGCTTGAAGTTCGATTTGCCTTTCCAGAGCCAAGTTCCAAAGAGTCATGGCTAGTCTGCACAATGGGTATGAATGTGTTCCTCCTTGTTTGTTTATGTACCACATTACTATGGTGTTTGTCTTGTTCTTATCAGTAATTGCCCTGGATGCAGGAAGTCCTTGAAAGCTGTAATTGCATTTATTACTGCTAGCATTTCTTTTTGATTGATGTGAAGGTGCTTTTCCTTTTGGGACCATTTGCCCTGAATGCACCTGTCCGTCATGTGCACCCCCCCAGGGGTAATCTGAGGCGTCTGTGGTGATGACTTGCTTTGCTTGAGGCTTGCAGAATGGGAGGCCTGTATTTGCTTGACATGCTTGGGCCCACCATAGAAATTCCTTTTGCAAACATGGAATTATTGGTAATATTGTTTCCAAGCTGTGACTGTGTTGAGACCATAGGTTTTTTAGGTACCATTGAAGTTTCCTCATATGCAGCTTTGCACATGGGATTAAAAGAATGCAAGATGCCATGAATCCCAGAGCCTGCAGGATTTTCCTTGCACTAAGCCTGGTACTTTTTGCTAGTATTTTGAAGTACTGAGATAGTTGCCCCTGTTTTTCTGGCGTAAGGTAGGCCATCTGGGTGTTGGCACCCAGGAAAGTTATTTTCTGAGATGGTGTTAGCCTTGATTTCTCTTTGTTGATTGTACATCCCAGAGAAAGCAGTAATCGTGTCACATATGCCAGATGTTCCAGAAGTATGTGCTTGCTGTCCGCTTGGATCAGGCAGTCGTCCAGATAAGGGTAAATTTGTATCCCTTGAAGTCTGCAGTAGGCAATCACTGATGCCAGGCACTTTGGCTTATCTACTGCGCCCAGAGTATTCACAAAGGGCAATGCAGAGAATTGATAGTGGATTGAACCTGCAAGAAATCTGAGGTATCTTCTGCAGCTTTGTCAGATTGGGACATGCAGGTATGCCTCCTTGAGGTCCAATGTTACCAGCCAAAACTCCTTGCCCAGCATGGGAAGAAGCTGCTGTAATGTGAGCATCTTGAATTTTGGTACGAGTAGAAATGTGTTTAGGATGGATAAGTCCAAAATGGGTCTCCAGTCGGTTCCTTTCCTTGGTACCAGGAAAAGTCTGGAATAAAAACCTTGACCTTGTTCGTGAGTAGGTACCTCTTGAATAGCTCTCATGCTTATGAGCTTTGAAATTTGCAGTTGTGCCTCTGCCCTTTGATTTTGTGGCAGGTTTGGCATGCCTCTCATTTTTGGAAGAGTGTGAAATTGAAATTTGTAGCCTCTGTTTATAATGTCCAGGATCCATTTGTCTGTTGTGACAATATGCCAATTGCTTGCAAATAATGCTAGTTTCCCTCCCAAAGGTGCTGCCAGCTGAGACTTGCTTGGCATGGACATGAGGGAGTCATTGGGTTTGCTTCCTGTATTGTTGAGCACTGTCTTCGCCACCTCTTGGTGCTGGAGTTTGCCATTGTCGGCCTCTATATGATCCTTGTGATTGCCCTCTGCCCCTTGTGCGTCTGTATCTACCTCTTTGGGGCTTGTCAGAGGCTGGAAAGGACCAGTTCTTTGAAGGCCAATTTCTGCTAAAACGTGGTGGTTGGACCTGTAAGAAAGCTTTGACAGTTTGCATAGATTTGGCTTTTTCTTCCATTTTCCGTAATATCTCCTCAGCATTAGTACCATACAGCACATCCTTTTGTAAAGGAGCATCTAGAAGTTTAGCTTTCACGTGATCAGGCAAATTTTGTTCCCTAAGCCAGGCAGGTCTGCGAATGACTGATCCTGTAGCAGCCGCTCTACTTGAGGCCTCTAGGGCATCATAACCACATTGTAAGGTGTGTTTACCCACTTGCTCTGCACTATGCATCATATCCTGTAACTCCTTTAAATCTGGTTGTTCAGGTTGAGACATTTTGTTCCTTAATTGAGATAACAGGAACTGTTGATATTTAAGCATATGGAACTGACAATTTAAGGCCCTCATGGCTAGGGTGGCCGAGGTATATACCTTTTTACCCCACCTTTCTAAAGATCTTGATTCCCTTTCTGCAGGAAGTGGATTCTTGGCAGTGGAGGCCTTCAATCCCTTGGGACCTTGTGAAATGGTTTCAGGGTCAGCATTATGGCTTTTGAAGAGAAATTGGTGAGAGCTGGGTACTCTGTAATACCTATCAGGTTTGACTGGTGCAGGAGGCAGGGAATCCGGGTTAAGACAAGCCTCCGAATAGACATTATCCAGTATGTCCAAAACAGGGGGTATAGCCAGAGGTCTGTGTTGAGGTAACAAAAGAAATTCCCTAAGTCTTTTCTTGGAATCTGAAAAGTCTTGGCCTTCCCAATGGAAGTGTTCCCTCAAGGTGTGCAAGGTTTCCCCAAAGGAAAAATCCTCAAGAGGGGATACAGAAGGAATGGACTGTTCTGCATCAGAATCCTCAAAAGGAGAGTAAGTGTGTTCCTCTCCATCAGAATGTTCTGATAAAATGGATCCCTGATCCGAAGAGGGAGAATCTTCCTCCACTCTGGGTCTCTTGTCTGGAGGGGGTTGAGAACCTCTGATAAGAGTAATTAAATCCTCAGCCATTTTAAGCATCTGTTTTTTAGGCATGGGACCAGGAGATGGGCCCTGTGCAACAGGCCTCGTGGGATGCCTGGCTGCTTTGGATTTAGTAAAGGCCTTAATAGAAAAAGAAGATGAGGGCCTAAATACACCATGGGTGGAGGTGGACCTGTCCACATTAGTAGGCTCAACATTAGCAAAGGTTTCGGTTGTAGTCTGGGAAAGGGCCGAGGTCCCAGCGGTCTCGGGTACAGAGGACACCGCCAAAGGAGTGTCGTCGGTAGTCAGGGACTGCAAAGGCGTCTCGCTGAGAACTGGACCACGTGTAGCCTGTTTTGGCGTGGTGTCGGCGGGGACCGCGGGCCTCGCGTGTCAGTCCTTTTCCTTGCGTTTTTGGACAAAACGGTAGTCGGAGTGTCCGACGACATTTTATAATCAAAAGCTTTACCAAAGTAGTGCTGGGCGAACTCCGCCCAACACTTAGTGCGTTTATTGAAGGTAGCACAAAAGCGACAGCCCGAGATGTCGTGGTCTGGGCCCAAACAAGGTATGCAGAGGGAATGGAAATCCTTATGCGGTATTTGCTTCCCACAAGAAATACAATTATTAACTTTTTCTGACATCGGTCTGAGGCAAGAAAAAAGTTTCCCCAATGGGGTACTTAGCTTTAACGAAGACTTCGGTTCCAAAATTTTCGTAATTCAGGAGCTGGCCGACCGGCGCTTGCGAACTGCTTCTGCTTCGGGCACCGCGCGGCAAAAAAGACGGAAGAACATGGCGTCGGCTGTGTCTTATATACACTGGCCTCACGGACGTCAGAAGAGAAAGCGACTACAACCGACGCCGGACCAAGACTTTGGAATTCGGCCGGCCGAGGGACCGCCTGACGGCAGAAAACCCATCTGTGATTACTGCAGCTGTATGCACGATGAACATCTGGCAGCAGGCCCTTAGCTACCAGTTTCGCCTTCCTCTCTTTTAAGGCCCTGGGGTTGAACCCTGCACACACTACATGGCAGACTAAGGTGGGGAACGCCCAGGAAAATAACAGAGTGTGGCAATCAGCAGGTGAAAGCTTGTGGCCACACACGGTGCATTTTTTTTTAAATGTTGGTTTTGGCTGGTAAGCCATCATCACATTCCACTCAGCCAAACACAAAGCGCACACACACACAAGGGTTGGTTAGGCCTACACTAACTCAGAAAAACACTTCTAAACTACCTTTTTTTTTTGACAGCAAACCGACGAAGGGGAGGGAAAGGGTTGACCACAAACAACTACATTCACACACTAAACAAACCAAAAGTTCCACTTACTACACCCAACTTGGAGCTATAGAGACAACGATGCATACGCATGAAGCGGCAAATGAGATCTGGGGGAAGGTAGGAGATGTGAGGGATTATGGGTAAGGGGAGGAGCTTGGAGCAGATGCTTGATAAAATGTTGCCGGCTCGGATCCAATATGGATCCGAATACCCACAGGTTGAGATAAATGAAGTTAACTACTTCAGATCAGTAGTTATGCTATATTCTTTCATTCCACGTCCATCAATATGATGGATGGGTCTTTGAGCTACCTGTTGGATCCATGCAGAAAAAAATAGTGCTCTAGACTCTAGCCCTTTAATAATTTTCCCATAATGCCCCATATGTGCCAAGCTAGTGACATGAGATTTCAAGGTAATCAACCCAAATGCAAATATCCTCCCGGTCATACAAAACAGCAACTTAAAAGGGGAAAGCAAAGTGGGTTGCATCAGACTGCCAGAATGAAAGGGTGCAGCATTATGCTTTAGAATCCTATTCACTTCATCTGCTTTGACAGAAGGGTCAGAACTCTCAATTACAGAACACCTAACCTGAGTGACATGACATGAAACCACTGAAGACAGTGGTGTCAAAGGAAGCCCTAGACCTCAAGACAGCATCCATCTTATGTCGGATAAAGATGTACAATGTAGACAGCTGGTGAATTTACAACAAATATGCTTGAATGAGTCTTGGGTTTGAATAGTGATGGCCAACTGTGACTACAGTAAAATTAAATACAAATCAGCCACAGACAGGGTGACCTTAGACTCTCTTGACCCAAGTTTTTTTTTTTTTTTTTTTTTTTTTAAATATGCGCCAAGGAAACAGAGCTGTGCAAAATTCTGCAAGGATTACATCTTGTGGCAGGAGAATCCAAGTCTCCTGCATATATCCAAGGTATGAAAGATATTTCACCCTTGAAACATTTAGAAAAAAAAGACTGGCAAGTGAAATCTGCTAGTTTATGCTTGCATCAGAGGTCACCTTGGGAAGAAAGGAAGGGTTGGTGTGGAGAGACAAAACTAAGGTATGAAACTTTAAAAGATAATGCCTGTACCTCAGTTACTCTTAGCAGAATAATATTTTCCAGTACAGAAACTTGGAGGGAAATAATGATGCTGGTTCAAATGGTAACCTAGTTACTGCTTCGAGTATGAAATAGAGATCCCATAGAGGCAGCAACTTCAAAACTGTGGGTCAGAACAAAAAACCTCCCTTGACAAAGGTCTTGCAGAGATTATGAGAAGTCAAGGTACAGTTGTGAACACTTACCATAAATGTAGATTGAGTGTATTCACTGTTGCAGTTGTCACATTTGGGGTTATCCCTGCCAGGGTAGCCCTCGGCCAGCCCGAATACCAGAGACTTAGTATTTCTGCGTCAGTTGCTGTCACTTCAGGACTGATGTCAGGTCATCAGTAGTGTAAAGTAAGGCAGCCGACACCATTACATCAGTTTTTCTTGCCCTGTCAGGAGCCCCCAAGTGGGAGCCGGGTTCTGGTGGAAGAACCCCACCAGTAGAAAGTAAATACCAAAATGTCCCATGTAAGGAGAGAGAAGAAATAAGAGGGGGATGGAGTGAGGGAAACCAGGACTGCAACAGGGAATGAACTCCAATATCTACATTTATGGTAAGTGTACACAACTGTACTATGTTTTGTGTTTCACTCTTGCAGTCATCACATTGGATTTGATTCCCAAAGCTGAGGAAAAAGGAGGAGGCAGTCAAGGAGACTAGGGTCTGGCTAGGATGCCCTGCAGTGGCAAAGCCTGCCCTGGATTTGGAGAAGATAGGCAGGTGGCAATGTTTGGTGAAAATGTGAACAGATGTCCAGGTGGCAGCCTCCAGGATGTCCCTGGTGGGGACTCCCCTGAGGAAAGCTGCAGACCTGGTGGGGACTCCCCTGAGGAAAGCTGCAGAGATGGAGGCTGCTCTGGTGGAGTGAGTCCTGACCCCCTCCCTTAGGGGGAGGCTTTCTGTGTTGCTTGTAACAGAAATGGATGCAGTGTGCTATTCATTTGGAAATGGTTTGTTTGGAGATGGCTTTGCCCTCTACCCCTGCAACAAAGCTAACCAGCAATTGATCAGACTTTCTGAACGATTTAGTCCTGTCCAGATAGAATATGAGCTGTCTGTGCACATCTAGAGTGCAGGATCCTTTCCCCCTTGTTCTGTGGGTTAGGGAAAAAGGTGGGCAAATGAATGGATTGGTTGAGAGCCACACTGGACACCACTTTGTGCATAAGGATGGGCTAGACCTGAGGGAAACCCTGTCAGCATGGAAGATGAAGGGGTCCACAGCCATGAGTGCTTGTAGCTTGGAAACCCTTCTGGCTGAAGTGATGGCCCGAAGAAAAGCTGTCTTCCAGGAGAGAAATTTTAACGCTGCTGAAGATGCTGTTTCGAAGGGGGGCAGGGTGAGCTTTTCCAATACAAAGTTAAGGTCCCAAGCTGGGGTAAGGTGCTCTTCTGGGTGGCCTCAAGTTGCTAGCCCCACTTAGGAACTGTTTGATCAGAGGGCGAGAGAAAAGGGGCTGCTCAGTGGGGAAGTGAGCAGAGATGGCAGAGGCGTGAATTTTAATAGAGGAAACAGAGACACCACTGTGTAGCAGGTCAGCTAAGTAACCCAAGATAAGAGGGAATTAGGGCTGGGGCCATATCGGCTCCCATAGCCTGAATCCAAGTGCAGAACCTTTTCCATTTGTCAGCATAAGACTTTCTAGTGCTAGGGCGTCTGGCCTCACTTATAACATCTAGAACAGGTTTACTGAGGTTGGCAGATGAGTGGTTAGGGAATAAGCCAAGCTGCCAAACTGAGGGTCTGCAAGATGGGATGCATGAATTCTCCCTTCCCTCTGGGTCAGGAGGGTTGGGGTCTGAGTGAGATATACCATGGTGACAGTGGGGACAGGCTGTGCAGCAGTGGGTACCAGTGCTGGCGAGGCCAGTCTGGAGCAGTAAGAATTGTCCTTGGCTTTTCCTCCCTTATTTTGAGCAGTACCCTGGGGATGAGGGGTAGTGGAGGAAAGGCATAGACAGATTGACCCAGGGGAAGGACAGGGCATCCACTTTCCAAGTCATGCAGTGATGCTCCCTGGTGCAGAACATGCTGAGCTGATGGTTGGTGTGGGAGGCAAAGAAGTCTACCTTCGGGGTGCCCCATGTCAGAGTTATTAGGGTGAAGGTTCTTTTGTCTAGTTGCCACTCATGTGGGTCCAGGAGATTTCTGCTTCAGTGGACTGCCAGATAGTTTAGAGAACCTGGCAGGAATTGTGCTAACAGGTGGAGTTGCATGTTAGAGGCTGTGTACCAAAGGGTCATGGCCAGCCTGCATAGAGGGTAGGAGTGAATCCCTCCCTGCTTGTTGATATACTACATCACAGTGGTGTCTGTTTTAATCAGGAGAGCCCCTGGGGAGAGAAGGGGCCTGAAAGCTGAATGCGTGATGGACAGCTAACATCTTTTTGGTTGATGTGCAGATGGATTTGCTGTGGGGTCCATTGGCCCTGTATGCACCTGCCGTCCAGGTGTGCACCCCAGGCATAGTCTGATGAGTCTGTGGTGAGGGTCTGGGCGGCGGGGGTAGTAGTGAGAAAGGTAGTCCCTTGTTGTCGGAGCATGCTGCTGCCCACCAAAGAAAATATCTTTCCTGAGGCAAGATATCATGGGTATAAGTTTCCAGGTCTTGAGAGTGTTGACACCAAAGGCTTTTTAGGTACCACTGAAGTTTCCTCATATGCAGTCTGGCATATGGAATGAATAGAATGCAAGATGCCATGAACCCCAGAGCTTGCAGGATTTTCCTTGCAAATAACTGGGGTCTGGTGGCTAGTTGAGAGAAGTAGGCCATCAGGTAAGTTTGCTTTTCTGGTGTAAGGAATGCAATCTGGGATGCTCTGCCCAGGCTTGCTCCCAGGAATATAATCCTTTGGTTGGGTACTTGTTTGGATTTCTTTTCATTGAGAGTGTACCCTAGGGAGGTCAGTAGGGATTTTACAAAGGCCAGGTGCTTTAGGAGCTTTTCATGACTGTCTGCCTGAATTAGGCAGTCGTCTAAGTATGGGTAAATTTGGATATTCCTTTGTTTGCAAAAGGCAATGGCCAGAGCCAGACATCTTGTGAAAACACTGGGAGCAGTAGATTATGCCAAAGAAACGTGCAGAGAACTGAAAGTGCAGAGATCCTGCTCTGAATCAGATATTTCCTGCATGATTCTGTGATAGGAATGTGGAGGTAGGCCTCTTTTAGGTCTAGGGTGGCTAGCGAAGCATCCTTGGAGAGCATGGGTAGCAGTTGTTGGAGAGTGAACATTTTGAATTTTGGTATCACCAGGAAGGTGTTTAGAATGGATACAGGATGGGGTGCCAGGTGTCTTCTTTTCTGGGTACCAGAAAGTCTGGAGTAGAAACTTCGGCCTTTCTGTTCTATAGGAACATGCTCTATTACCCTCAGACAGCAGGGAAAGGACTTGCTTTTGCGCCTCTGCCCACCAGTTTGGAGGTGGGTCTGGGAACCCCTTTGGAGTTGGAAGAGTGTGGAAAGAAAATTTTTATCCCTGGGACACTATGCCGAGGACCCAGTGGTCATGGCAATGGTGGCCCAGGTGCTTGCGTGAAAGAAGTTTTCCTCCTAGGGGTAAGTGAAGGTGGGCAGAGGGAGGGAGTGTGGGAGGAGAGTCATTGTGAGTTCTTTCCATGAGGGGGTGGCTTAAACTCCCCGTTTTTGAAGTGGAGGAATTCCACTGTTTTGATCTCTGCATTCCCTGTGGCTGCTGTCTGGGGGGGGTCTGCTTCCACGGGGTCTGGGCTGAATTGGCCTGGTGGGAGCAGGAAAGGACCAGTGCTTGGAGGGACAATGCCTGCTGAACCTTGGCTGGACCTGTAAGAAATCCTTAACTGTCTGCATAGATTTAGCTTTTCCTTCCATCCTTTTTAGGACCTCCTCTGCCTTGGTGCCAAATAAGTTGTCTTTGTGCAAGGGTGCATCCAACAATTTAGATTTAGCATGGTCTGGCAAGGGCTGTTCTTTAAGCCATGCATGCCTTTTAAGGACAGAACCGGTGACTGCTGCCCTGCAAGAAGCTTCTAGGGCATCAAAGTCACAGTGCAAGTTGTGTTTAGTTACTTGACTTGTAGAATGCATTAACTCTTGTAACTCTTTAGATTCTACACAAGCAGGAAAGGAAGGCACTTTGAGGAGTTCCATGGTATGTTGCTGGAATTTTAACATATGGAATTGGCAATTTAGTGCTCTGACAGCAAGAGTAGCAGAGGTGTACACTTTTTTACCCCATCTGTCTAGTACTCGGGAATCCCTATCTGGAGGGGGTAGGATTCTTAGCAGAGGTTGCTGTAATTCCTTAAGGCCCTTGAGAAATTACCTCCGGATCAGCAGTAGGATTTTTAAAAAGAAATTTCTGCCAGTCAGGGACTAGTCAGGTTTTCTGGGTGCAGGAGGTAGGGTGTCGGAGTCAAACTGGATTCCAGGAAAACATTGTCCACAACATCCAGGACTAGGGGAATAGCCAGGTGCTGTAGAAGATCTAAGAATTCCCAGAGTCTCTTAGACAGTAGTCTTGACATTCCCATTGACAATGCTCCCTTAAGGTATGAAGGGTTTCCCAAAGGAAATTTCCTTGAGTGGAGAGGCTGAAGGAATAGAGTCCTCTGCATCAGAATCCTCATAAGCAGAGAGGGGTTGTATGTCTTCATATTCAGATGCATCAGTCATCAGACTCATGTTCAGACAAAACTACTGGGGACAGATCTCTTTCTTTTGGAAGGGGTAGCTTGGCTCCTCCTGATCAGCATGATAAGGTCTTCTGCCATTTTAAGCATGAGACTGAGGCAAGGAAGCAGGTGCCTGAGCTTCGGTTTCTTGGGTGTGGTTCGTACCCTGGGCCTCAGAAATTCGGTAGTTTTTGAAAGAACGATAGATGTAAAAGAAGTCTGTGTCTGTGCGAAGTACTTCCTTGGAAGCCGGTGCCTGCTCAGTGACTCTGGACCCATCCAAGGGAGAGACAAACGCAGGATCCTTAGTCAGAGAGTTTTGCGGCATACCAGACTCCGAAAGGGTCTTGGTAGCAGCCTGCAAATCCACAGAAACTGGCATCAGGGGCTGCGAAAGCACCTCACTGAGGACCGGAGAACTGACAACTAGCTTAACGGAAGTATCGTCGGTAGGCTTGGACCTGTACGGTCTGTCTCTGTCTTTATCCTTACTTTTTTCGGAAGATCTGCAGTCGGATGGCTTACTGAAGCCATATCGGCATTAGAGGACTAAGCAAAAATATCTAGCTATAATAAGGGCCTGACAATGTATAGTTCTGGTGTTGAACAAAACACAAATGCGACAGCGGGGGACGTTGTGGTTTGGGCCTAAGCAAGTGACGCAGTAAGAATGAAAGTCTCTGTGTGGTATTTGCTTTCCACAGGCAAGAAGATTGTCAACTTTTTCTGACATAGGTTAGTGCAAGAAAAAAGGATTCCCAATGGGGTACTTAGCTTTAGAAGACTTCAGTTTCAATTCGGAAGACGAAACTCAGGTAGCGACCGACCGGCATTCATGCCAACTGCGTCTGCTTCGGGCTCCGCAGCAAGAAAGACTGATGTAATGGTGTCGGCTGCCTTACTTTATACTACTGACAACCAGACATCAGTCCTGAAGTGACCGCAACCAATACAAATACTAAGCCTCTGGTATTTGGGCCGCCCAAGGGCTACCCTTGGCAGGGATAACCCCAAATGTGATGATTGCAACAGTGAAACACGAAGAGCATCAAACTTTATAACCCACATAAACATCTGAAATGGCTGCTAACTGCAGTTTCATTAAAAAAGCAGCTTCACATTGGCAAGGAAGAGAATAATCTGGAAGAGAAGCAGAAAAAAGGAGCAGGAACAATATCCTGCGATGCCCAGATCATTAATGAAGAAAACTATGGTAAAAGCCAAAGAAAGGGGAAAAATACAAACTAAAGTATTTGCAGAAAATCGAATCTACTTTGCCAAAAGTCTAGATTTTAACCAGAAAGGTATTTAAACACCGAAGTATCCAAATGAGGTGAATCACTTATCCAAGATCTTGCTGCAAAGGTGGTAAGTGAGATCTGGGGTAACAGAGGGGACTTGTGCATTATGGGAAGGTGGATTTCTTAAAGGGGTTGGAGCAGGAGTACAAATTATGCTGGGTTGATCTGACAAACGGCTCAAGGACCCACATCAAATTGGATGGCGTGAATGAATATGATCTGTATAACTGCATATGAACTTTTTGTAAAAGGTTTAGCAACTACTTAAAGTTAACTTGCAATGTTTACTGCATTTGAGCTCAGGTTGCAGCTAAAAAGGATCTCTGGACCAGTCCACGTACTGTTACCAAATAGTAAAATAAACCACAGCAGGATGAAAAGTCAATCTGCTACAGCCTCAGGGCAGAAAGTTTAATCGATATACAACTAAAGTAACACATGAAACTATTCACCATCACATGGGTCACTGCAAACTTATTTGTACTGGAGCCACTACAGAATGAAATCTTTGAAGGTCAGCCCAGAACTCTCAAAAAAACATGGAAACATGTATGGGGAAGTACACTAAGGATAAAATGTACTATGGCACTTAAAAGTACACGATATAAAGCAGTTTATAATTGTACTGGTATTGTATACAGGACATGCTTTAATTTATGACAGACCAGCTATTTTTGGGGGTCAATCCAGAAAGAGCTTAAAAAGTCTGTATGGGAAGGAAAGGCAAAAAGTGTAAGCTGGGATAAAATAATCTTACCAAATGACCAAGGTGGATTGGTAGTACCACATTTGCGGAAGTCAAAACCATGCAAGGTGGAGAAATTCATGTTCAAAACATTTTCACTCTAAGTGGAAGAGGATGCTAGGGCGGGGGATGGGGGATCGCAAGTATGACGTGGATAACATACCAAATTTTAAATAAAGCATTTAAAAAAGCAAAAAGTTTGACTAATAGATCCTAGGCACCAAGGAAAACAGTTCTGGTCCATAGGACTGGTCCAAATGCAAACAGAAAATGAATTCTATTGTGTGTAATTTCAAAAGGACGAATTTTTGATGAAATGGAGGGATACTATGGGCAAAAATTTGATGTACAAGATATCATGAATTATACAGGACTACACACTATTAAATTTTGAAAACTGACTCAAATATACAAAAACTGGAGCTTGTAAAAAAATTGTAAAGCTAGACCTCACGCAATAAAGAACCAAAAAATTAATTGACTATAGAAAACATTATATGTGAACCCTAGGAAGCAATCAAGTGAATGAATGGCATGAAATTATTGTGCAGTTTTTAACTGAAGAGTGCAAAGTGGCATGTTACATAGCCACATAGATAACTAAAAAAACAAGGAAATGTAGAATTTTTGCATGCAACTGTCTGCACAGGTTTACACCCCCCATACCTCTCAACTGTACAGATTTTTCACATAAGGTCTAGATTTTTTGCGTCATATTTTGGGCCCATTTTCACAAAAATGTTTTTCTGGCAAATCATTTGAGGGTTGGAGCCTGAAACTCAAATGTTTACTTTCTGACTTCATACCCTTGAGAAAATTCATGCTAGTGAAAAAAAAATGTTCTATCCGTATTCTAAGCTTGTAAAGGCAATATTTAAAGAGTGTCCTATTTTTGGGCCTTTGTCTCCCCATTGATGGCTTTGTCCAGATTTCTTGTTCTACGAGATTGAGAGGTATATATACCCTGCACAAGCTACATAGGTCAACTAAGGATGTTGGAGATGCCTTTCCAAACAGGCTGGAAATGTGTTTTCAGCTACTCCTGGTTAACCACATATAAAGAAAAACTGCAGAGATTTGTAATTGAATTACTAGGATATGACATGACTGGCACCTACCTGAAATGGGTACATTTAAAGATTCCAACACATGTAAAAATGTAACTGTTTTAACAATGGCTGCCAAGAAAGCTACAGCAAAGAAAATGGATAACTCAGAAAAAGGTACCAGCATACAAAAGGTATAGATTATATGGACAGTGTTAAGAAAACATGTATAGGAAAAAGTATGGTATATACGAATAGGCATTAGACAGTGGATACACAAAGGACATTAACCATTCCTAAAAGTTCACAGAGAAGGGATCACAGAAAAAAGTACAGTTGTGTACACTTACCATAAATGTAGATTTTTGAGTGTATTCACTGTTGCAGTCATTACATTTGCGTTATCCTGCGGCAGGATGCCCTCAGTCGGCCTGAATTCCAAAGTCTTGGGTCCTGCGTCAGTTGCAGTCGCCTCTTCCCTGACGTCAGGTCGTCAGGGGTATAAAGGAGGGAGCAGACACCATTTTCTTTAGTTTTTCTTGCCCCAGATGTCAGGTGCCCCGAAAAAAGTAGGTTAAAAATATGTAAATAAAACATACATGCACCAAAATAAGCTTTACCTTCATCTATAAGCAAATACACCACCTAGATTGTATAGATTAGAGAAGTAATGATACGTTCCAGCAAAAGTAAGGGGGATGGCGGGTAGTGAATACACTCGAACATCTACATTTACGGTAAGTGTACACAACTGTACTATGTTCTTCGTGCTTCACTGTTGCAGTCATTACATTTGGGTTGAGTCCCAAAGCTATGGTTGGGGGGCTGGAACTAAACAGCATTAGGAGCGGCTATGAGGCCCTGCAGAACTGCAGTAGCAAAGCCTACCCTGGATTTAGAGTAAAGAGGCAGATTGTAATGTTTTGTAAAGGTATGCACTGAACTCCAAGTAGCAGCCTCTAAAATGTCTTTGGTTGGTACGTCCCTGAGAAAGGCTGCAGAAATGGCTGCAGCTCTGGTGGAATGTGGCCTAATGTCCTTGGGCACTGGTTTGCCATGCTGAAAGTAGCAGAAACGAATGCAGTGACCTAACCACTTTGAAATAGTCTGCATGCTGAAGGCAATCACTGATGCCAGGCACTTTGTGAATACTCTGGGCGCAGTAGATAAGCCAAAGGGCAATGCAGAGAATTGATAGTGGATTGAACCTGCAAGAAATCTGAGGTATCTTCTGCAACTTTGTCTGATTGGGACATGCAGGTATGCCTCCTTGAGGTCCAATGTTACCAGCCAAAACTCCTTGCCCAGCATGGGAAGAAGCTGCTGTAATGTGAGCATCTTGAATTTTGGTACGAGTAAAAAAGTGTTTAGGGTGGATAAGTCCAAAATGGGTCTCCAGTCGGTTCCTTTCCTTGGTACCAGAAAAAGTCTTTAATAAAAACCTTGACCTTGTTCGTGAGTAGGTACCTCTTGAATAGCTCTCATGCTGATGAGCTTTGAAATTTGTAGTTGTGCCTCTGCCCTTTGATTGTGTGGCAGGTTTGGCATGCCTCTCATTTCTGGAAGTGTGTGGAACTGAAATTTGTAGCCTCTGTTTATAATGTCCAGGATCCATTTGTCTGTTGTGACAATATGCCAATTTCTTGCAAATAATGCTAGCTTTCCTCCCAAAGGTGCTGCCAGCTGAGACATGCTTGGCATGGAAATGAGGGAGTCATTGGGTTTGTTTCCTGTATTGTTGTGCACCGTCTTCGCCACCTCTTGGTGCTGGAGTTTGCCATTGTCGGCCTCTATATGATCCTTGTGATTGTCCTCTGCCCCTTGTGCGTCTGTATCTACCTCTTTGGGGCTTGTCAGTGGCTGGAAAGGACCAGTTTTTTGAAGGCCAATTTCTGCTAAAAGCGTGGTGGTTGGACCTGTAAAAAAGCTTTGACAGTTTGCATAGATTTGGCTTTTTCTTCCATTTTCCGTAATATCTCCTCAGCATTAGTACCAAACAGCACATCCTTTTGTAAAGGAGCATCTAGAAGTTTAGCTTTCACATGATCAGGCAAGTTTTGTTCCCTAAGCCAGGCATGTCTGCGAATGACTGATCCTGTAGCAGCCGCTCTACTTGAGGCCTCTAGGGCATCATAACCACATTGTAAGGTGTGTTTACCCACTTGCTCTGCACTATGCATCATATCCTGTAACTCCTTCAAATCTGGTTGTTCAGGTTGAGACATTTTATTCCTTAATTGTGATAACAGGAACTGTTGATATTTAAGCATATGAAACTGACAATTTAAGGCCCTCATGGCTAGGGTGGCCGAGGTATATACCTTTTTCCCCCCACCTTTATAAAGATCTTGACTCTCTTTCTGCAGGAAGTGGATTCTTGGCAGTGGAGGCCTTCAATCCCTTGGGGCCTTGAGAAATGGTTTCAGGGTCAGCATTATGGCTTTTGAAGAGAAATTGGTGAGAGTTAGGTACTCTGTAGTACCCGTCAGGTTTGACTGGTGCAGGAGGCAGAGAATCTGGGTTAAGGCAAGCCTCCGAATAAACATCAAGCATGTCCAAAACAGGAGGTATCGCCAGAGGTCTGTGTTGAGGTAACAAAAGAAATTCCCTACGTCTTTTCTTGGAATCTGAAAAGTCTTGACCTTCCCAATGGAAATGTTCCCTCAAAGTGTGCAAGGTTTCCCCAAAAGAAAAATCCTCAGGAGGAGATACAGAAGGAATGGACTGCTCTGCATCCGAATCCTCAAAAGGGGAGTAAGAGTGTTCCTCTACATCAGAATGTTCTGATAAAATGGAGCCCTGATCAGAAGAGGGAGAATCTTCCTCCACTCTGGGTCTCTTGTCTGGATGGGGTTGAGAACCCCTGATAAGAGTAATTAAATCCTCAGCCATTTTAAGCATCTGTTTTTTAGGCATGGGGCCTGGAGATGGGCCCTGTGCAACAGGCCTCTTGGGATGCCTGGCTGCTTTGGATTTAGTAAAGACCTTAATGGAAAAAGAAGATGAGGGTCTAAAGACACCATGGGTGGAAGTGGACCTGTCCACATTAGTAGGCTCAACATTAGCAAAGGCTTCGGTGGTTGTAGTCTGGGAAAGGGCCGCGGTACCAGCGGTCTCGGGTGAGGAGGACACCGCCAAAGGAGTGTCGTCGGTAGTCAGGGACTGCAAAGGCGTCTCGCTGAGAACCGGACCACGTGTAGCCTGTTTTGGCGGGGACCACGGACCTCGCGTGTCTGTCCTTGTCCTTGCGTTTTTTTGACAAAACGCTAGTCGGGGTATCAGACGACATTTTATAATCAAAGGCTTTACCAAAATAGTGTTGGGCGAACTCCGCCAGACCCTTAATAGTGCGTTTATTGAAAGTAGCACAAAAGTGACAGCCCGAAACGTCGTGGTCTGGGCCTAAACAAGGTATGCAGAGGGAATGGAAATCCTTATGCGGTATTTGCTTCCCACAAGAAATACAATTAACTTTTTCTGACATCGGTCTGAGGCAAGAAAAGTTTCCCCAACGGGGTACTTAGCTTTAATGAAGACTTCGGTTTCCAATTTTTTCGTAATTCAGGAGCTGGCCGACCGGCACTTGCGAACTGCTTCTGCTTCGGGCACCGCGCGGCAAAAAAGACTGAAGAACATGGCGTCGGCTGTGTCTTATATACTCCGGCCTCACTGACGTCAGGAGAGAAAGCGACAACAACCGACGCCGGACCTAGACTTTGGAATTCGGCTGACCGAGGGACCGCCTGACGGCAGAGAACCCATCTGTGATTACTGCAGCTGTATGCACGATGAACATCTTTAGTTTTGTCCAAGTAGAATCTAAGTTGTCTGTGTACGTCCAAAGAATGCAGAATTTTCTCCCCCTTGTTCTGTGGATTTGGATAAAAAGTTGGCAAATGAATAGTTTGGTTAAAGGCTACACTGGATACCACCTTAGGCATAAATGTATGGTTTGTTCTCAGAGACCCCCTATCTGGATAAAAAATGATAACGGGTTCCACAGCCATGAGAGCCTGTAGCTCTGAAACTGGTCTTGCAGAAGTTATTGCTAGCAGCAGAGCTGTTTTCCAAGATAAGAATTTTATAACCGCAGTAGCAGCTGGCTCAAAAGGAGGTAAGGTGAGTTTTTCCAAGACATAATTGAGGTCCCAGGTATTGGCGCTCTCCTTGGAGGCCTTAAGTTTTTGGCTCCTCTGAGGTACTGCCTTAGTAAAGGATGAGAAAAGAGTGGTGGCTCTGCATTGTAATGAGCCAAAATGGCAGAGGCATGGATTTTAATTGATGAAAAAAAAGACAGGCCTTTGTCCAGCATCTCAGTTAAGTATTGCAAAATCTGAGGAATATTTGGGACAGCTGTATCAGTTCCTTGAGCTTGGTTCCAAGCACAAAATCTCTTCCATTTCCCAGCATAGGATTTTCTAGTACTAGGCCTCTGACTTCTAAAATGACATCCATCACAGCTTTACTGAGAGGTGTGGTTTGTATGGCCACATTATCCGCCATGCTGCCAGGTTTAGAGTCCTGAGTTGGCTGTGCAGAATAGGATTGTTTTGCTGGGACAGTAGATGAAGTATTTGAGGTAAGGTCCAGGCTGGGCATTGGGACAAGTTCCATAAGCTCGGACACCAGTACTGGCGTGGCCAGTCTGGGGCAATCAGAATCATTTTTTGCTTCTCCTGTCTGACCTTTAGGCGTACCTTGGGGAGGAGAGGCAGTGGAGGAAAGGCATATACTGATAGGTTTGTCCAGTTGAAAGATAAGGTGTCCACTTTCCAAGCTTGTCTGTGATAGGTCCTTGTGCAGAATTTTTTAGTTGATTGTTGTGAATAGATCTATGTCCGGGCATCCCCATTTCTTTGTTATCATGCTGAAGACTTGTGGATCCAGGTGCCACTCGTGGGGATCCATGAGGTTTCTGCTTAGTTCATATTTTCCTTTCCTGGCAGGAATTGTGCCTGCAGATGAACTTGGCAAGTCAAAGCTGACAGCCATGGCTAGTCTGCAAAGGGGGTAAGAATGAGTGCCCCCCTGCTTGTTTATGTACCACATGACCGTGGTGTTGTCTTGTCTATCAATAGTTGCCCCGGATGAAGTAGGTCCTTGAAGGCTGTCAGGGCATTTTGAACAGCTAGCATCTCTTTTTGATTGATATGTAGATGCTTTTGATTTGTGGACCAGGTGCCCTGAATGCCTCTTCCTGTCATGTGTGCCCTCCAGGCATAATCTGATGCATCCGTCATTAGGCTCTGCCTGGCTGGGGCAGTGAGAACGGCTGTCCCTTGTTTTGGTGACAAGCCTTTGCCCACCATCAAAACTCCTGTTGCAGGCAGGGAATGAGAGTAATCGTTTCCAGGTTGTGGCAATGTTGTGTCCAGACACTTTTTAGGTACCATTGAATTTTCCTCATATGCAGTCTTGCATATGGTATTAGTAAGATGCAGGATGCCATGAAGCCCAAAGCCTGCAGAATTTTTCTTGCAGGTAACTGGACCTTTGTTGCCATTTCCTTGAAATAGGTATTCAGTTGCCTTTGTCTGGAGTGAGATAAGCCATCTGGGCAGTTGTATTTAAGCTTGCACCCAGGAATATGATCTCTTGAGAGGATACTAGTTTTGATTTCTTTTTGTTGACTGTGTACCCTAGGCATGTTAAAAGTCTTTTCACAAACGTCAGATGCTGTAGTAGAATGTCCTTGTGCTCTACTTGTATGAGGCAGTCGTCCAAGTAAGGATACATTTGTATTCCCTCTTTGTCTGCAGTAAGCAATTATTGGTGCCAGGCACTTTGTGAAGACCCTGGGTGCTGTAGATAAGCCAAAGGGCAGTGCAGAGAATTGGTAATGCTTTGAGCCAGCCTTGAATCTGAGGTATCTTCTGCATGATTGTCTGATGGGACATGCAGGTATGCCTCTTTTAGGTCTAAAGCCATGAGCCAAGCCTTGCTGCCCAGCATAGGCAGAAGCTGCTGCAAGGTCAACATCTTGAATTTTGGTATATCCAGGAAAGTGTTTAGAATAGATAGGTCCAGTATTGGTCTCCATGCTTTGTCCTTTCTGGGTACCAAGAACAGTAGAGTAAAATCCTTGTCCCTGCTCTTGCTGTGGCACTTGTTGAATAGCCCACATGTCCATGAGAGCTGCGACTTGTTTTTGAGCCTCTGCCCATTGATTTTTTGGCAGGTCTGGCCAACCGTTTGCCCTTGGCAGGGTATGGAAGTGAAACTTGTAGCCTTGTGACACTGTCTAGAACCCATTTGTCCTGGGTTATAATGTGCCAATTTTGAGAAAAAAAGTGCTAGCTTTCCCCCTAAGGGTGCTGCCAGAAGATAAGTGCTTGGTGCAGGCAGGGGGAAGTCATTGGGACTATTTCCTATATGGTTGTGATTTGTCTTCTCCATCTTTGGAGGTAGAAGCACCCCATTGCTTAGACCTGTAGGAACCTTACGGCTTTGATCTGCCACTAGGGCGTCTGGATCTGCCCCTTAGAGATCTGTCTGAGACTGGAAAGGACCAATTCTTTGTAGGCCAGTGTCTGCTAAATCTAGGTGGCTGTACCTGTAAGAAATCCTTGACCGTTTGCATAGATTTAGCTATGGACTCCATTTTCTTTGACACCTTTTCTGCCTTAACACCAAACAAGGTATCGTGTTGTAATGGAGCATCTAATAATTTTGCTTTAACATGATCAGGCAGATTTTGTTCCTTTAACCAAGCATGCCTCCTAATGACAGAACCCTAACAGCGGCCCTGCAGGAGGCCTCCAGAGAATCAAAACCACATTGCAAAGTATGCTTTTCAACTTGTTCAGCTGCATGCAATAAATCCTGCATTTCTTTGTTTATTGCACATTCAGAATTTACCATAATTTTCTGTTTAAGCAGTGTCATGATATATTGCTGATATTTGAGCATATGAAACTGGCAATTTAAGGCCCTTATAGCTAAGGTAGCAGATGTGTAAATCGTTTTTCCCCATCTAACCAGTGCCCTAGATTCCCTGTCAGAGGGGGGTCAGGTTTTTTGCAGTGGAAGCCTGGACCCCTTTGGGACCCTGAGAAATAGTTTCTGGGTCTGCAGTAGGGTTTTTGAAAAGAAATTTATGAGAGTCAGGGACCCTGTAGTATCTGTCCGGCTTAACAGGAGCTGGAGGTAAGGAGTCATGGGTCAGACTAGACTCTGAGAACACATCATCTACAATGTCTAACACAGGTGGAATAGCTAGAGGCCTGTGTTGAGGTAGTAAAAGTAATTCTCTGAGCCTCTTCTTAGATTCTGAAAAATCTTGGCTCTCCCAGTGGAAGTGCTCCCTCATGGTATGCAAGGTTTCCCCAAAAGAGTAGTCCTCAGGAGGAGAAGTTGAAGGAATTGATTCTTCAGCATCAGAGTCCTCATAGGGGGGAAGAGAATATTCCTGATCAGAAGAGGAATCAGAAGAAATGAAACCTGATCTGAAGATTCATAGTCCGTCTCTTGCCTAGGCCTCTTATCAGGAGGGGGATGTTAACCCCCTGATCATAGGTTGTTACTGGGCTATCTGCCCGAAGGCATATATTAGCCCAGCCACGTTGTGCGGTATTCACCTCCCCCTTTAGTAGTTCCCTAGACCCTTGTACTAGCAGCTAGTACCTTGGCCCCTATCTAGTAGTGCTGCTGGTGTGATCCCCGGTGTGAACTTTGTTACCCATCCACTCACCAAGGTTCCTCTTGAAGAGGAATAGTGAGGGGCTCTGTCTTATGTAGATCGGGACCCTGTTCCATAGTAAGGGAAGTCTCTGCGAAGGGAATCTATCCCTCCAGCATGCTCTATTCATTGTTGGGTTGAGGTTTATATCCCTAGAGCGTGTAGCTTGAGTAGATTTGGTTTTGCTAAGATGGTGCATGTTCAACAATTCTGGGTTGGACATGGCTCTGTACATTAGAGATCGCCTCTGAGAAAGCGGTATGCAACAGAGAACAGTCTTAGCTTTTTCAATCGTGCTGCATAGGGCAACTGTTTGAGGCCAGTAATCCTCTTGGTTAGGTACCTTTGTGGTCTCTCCAGCTGCTGGAGATGTCTAGCCAGGTACATTCCAATTGGTGCATTGTACTCAATAATGGGTCTGATGAGGGAAGAGTAGAGGGGCACCATTACATCCTTAAATCTTGATGCGAACCCTTTCATGATCAGATGGGTCACATAGAAGGATTTTATAACCACTTTGGCAACATGGTTATCAAAGGAAAGCGGACTATCTACTTGGGTCCCTAGATCCCTTATTTCTTCTTCAGATTTCAGGGGATTACCTCCTATGTTGTAGTTTGCGGGTACTCTGTTTTTTTCCAAAGGGGATTGCTACACATTTTTTTGCATTTAGCTTGAGACCACGGCTTTGACACCATGCATCAGTCTCATTTAGGCCCTTCTGGAGGATCTCCATGTTGGCCGGAGACTCTATTATAGCACCCAGTTTGCAGTAGTCTGCAAACTTAGTCAACCACAGCCCTTCCGTGCTTGCCTGTACTTCTGAGAAGTATATGCCAAACAGGAGGGGCCCCAAGACAGAGCTTGGAGGCACACCACTCATTACTGGTCTGGATTAGGACATAGATCCCGCTACTCTTACTTTATGGGATCTGTCTGAGAGCCAGTTTGCGATCCATCTTGTGATGCAAGGGCTTAAGCCCAGGCTGGTGAGTTTATCAATAATACCTGAATGGGGAATGGTGTCAAATGCTTTAGCAAGGTCAAGGTAAGCAGTGTGCACCTCCTTTCCCTTATCTATAGCCTGAGTAACTGTCTCAAAGAAATCCACCAGGTTCAGGAGGCATGATCTGCCCTTGACGGTTTAACTGTGTGGGGTCCAGCGACTGGAGGTTCCCAATCTCTCCATTTACGAGTTCCATAATGATTCGCTCCATAGCCTTACAGATCAGACTGGTCAGGCTTATTGGTCGGTAGTTCCCAGGGTCAGTTGTGGCCCCACCCTTGTGTAGCAGGACCACCACTGCCGTACGCCATTCTATGGGCACATATCCTGTGGAGAGGCTGAGACTGAACAGGGTATTAAGATGCGGGGTTAATTCCTTTTGGAGCTCGCATATGACAGCCTGGGACACCATCTGGTAATTAAGTCTTCGGCCATTTTGAGCATCTGTTTTTTGGGCATGGAGGCCTGTTCATGTGGCTGGTGAACTTGTTTCTTTGCCTTTAAAGGAGTTTTAGTCTTTGCCTTTAAAGTCGGTTTAATATACAATTGTTTAGGTCTGAATACACCCTCAGAAGCCGATGCCTGCTCAGCAGCTCCGGACCCATCTGAGGGAATAATTTTCAAGGCTCCAACACCTTGAGTTTCCAGCGTCCTTGCCGACTCCACGTGGGAGTCTGTAGCGGCCTGCAACTCTAAAGTACTGTGCATCAGGGGCTGCGAAAGCACCTCACTGAGAACCGGCGACTTGCTTAGAAGCTTCGTCGTCTGTTTTGGACCTTGGTTGCCTGTCTTTCTTAGCGTTTTTTGTGAACTCCGCTAGTTGGATGGCTATCAGACGACATTGTATAATTAAATCTTCGCCCCAAATAGCTTAATGCAAAATCGTACTGACGCTTAATACTGCGTTGGTTAAATCTAGCACAAAACCGACAACTAGAAACGAAAGTCCTTATGAGGTATTTGCTTCCCACAAGAAATAGAATTATTAACCTTTGCTGAAATCGGTCTGGAGCAAGAAAAAAAATTTCCCAAACGGGGTACTTAGCTTTTAATGAAGACTTCGGATCTGAAACGGGAACACGAAAATCTCAGGAGACGACCGGCACTTGCGAACTGCTTCTGCTTCGGGCACTGCGCAGCAAGAAAGACTAAAGAAAATGTTGTCGGCTGCATCCTTTATACCCCTGACGACCTGACGTCAGGGAAGAGGAGACAGCAACCGATGCAGGACACAAGACTTTGGAATTCAGGCCAACTGAGGGCAACCTGCCAGCAGGATAACCCAAATGTAATGACTGCAACGGTGAAACACTAAGAACATCTAAACAGTGTGACGCTAGACTGAAAAAGGGTTGGGAGTGGGGCTGCTTTGGAAAAGTACTGAAAGTGTACTCAGACCAACCAGACTGGACCAAATTATGGTAAATTTTAGGACTGGGCTGATAAGCATCCAAGTTACAGAAAAACAAAGGTCCAACCACTAAGGTGCATTCCACATGCATCATACTGGAGGATTGTATGGGAAAAAAAAAAAAGTTATGTCTTACCATAACGTTCCATCTGAATTGTTGATCCTCGTTCAGTCATTACACCAGGGGTTACCGGTTATGACCTTGGAACAGAGCCGGCCATCTTCCAAGCTCGGAACAGCCACAAACTCTCTAACTCTTACCCACAATTCCCCTCTCCCTGTTACCTCAGATTGAGTTTGCAAGTCACAGAAAGTAGAGGCTATCTCTGGTCAAAGGACCTAATGGAACCGGATAAGATCCACTATAAGCCTCAGGAGGGGGAAGGAGGGAGGGAGGGTCGTAATGACTGAACGAGGATAAACAATACAGATGGAACATTATGAAAAGACATAACTTCTTTATCTGATATTGTTAATCCTCGTTCATTCCTTGCACGTGGGACAGAGTCCCCAGCTACCTTAAATCCTGGGAGGCCCTCATGGAAGGACACTCCCGAGCACCACTGAACCAAAGGAAGCTCTTCCTCTGGAGGCCAAATCCAATTTGTAATAGCTGATGAAGGTATGAGATCTAGCCCAAGTTGCAGATGCACAAATGTCAGGTAAAGAAGCTCTAGCATGGAAGGCAGCAGAAGTTGCTACCGACCTAGTGGAATGAGCCCTAACGGCTGTAGTCAGAGGGATATCGTGAGTTTTGTGAATGAAAGTTACACAGTCTTAACCATTTAGCCAATGTGACCTTAGAAATAGCACATCCAAGTCTAGGCCCAGAACAGGCCAAGAAGAGCTGATCTTTTTTGCGAGAAGCCTTAGTTCTGTTCAGATAGAAACAAATTTGCCTGTGAATGTTAAGGGTATGTAGACAATACTCTTGTGTTAGGATGATTGAGAAAGAAAACCAGCAATTCAATGGATTGGTTAATGGACATTTCAGAGATCACTTCTGGCAGGAAGGAAGGATTAGTTCTCAATGACACTATCATTATGAAAGATCAAGTAAGGTCGTTTTATGCATAGAGCTTGAAGTTCAGAGATATGTCTGGCAGAAGTAATGGCGATCAAGAACAAGATTTTCCAAGAAAGAAACTTGAGGTCGTATGAAAAGGCCGGTTCAAAAGGAGACAGTCAAAGCTTGCAGGACTAAAGACAAGTCCCATGGCTGGCTAGGTTCTCTAAACAGGGGGTTTCAAATGATTTATGCCTTTTAGAAAGGTCTTGCATAATTTGTGTGACATCAGAGAAGAGTAATGGACACCATTGTGAAAATTAGATATTACGGCCAAATGAACTCAAATGGTAGAAGCAGATAGGCCAGACTGGAATAAACTGGACAGGTATTCCAGTACTACAAAGCACTGGTGCTGAAAAAGGGTCTCTGTTTTTCCTTCAGCCAAATGGTAAACCTTTTCTACTTGCTGAGGTAAGTAGCTCTGGTGGAAGACTTATGAGATGCAACAAGAATGTCACGTACTGGGGAAGAAAGATCAGTCTGCCTGGCAATCACCGAAGTGGAGGAACCAAGCTGTAAGCTTCAGGCTGTTCAGGTTGGGGTGAATCAGGTTCTGCGGATGGGAGATAAAGTCCGGAGTTGGATTGAGAATCCGTGGTTGATCTAGCAAGATGAGGCCATAAGAGGGGAACCAAATTTGACAAGGCCAATATGGTGCTATGAGGATTATCTTGCTCTTCAACCGGCGGGCTTTCTTCAGGAACTGGGGAATTGGAGGAAGAGGGGGAAGGCATAAAACAGAGCTGAGGGCCAATCGTGGAGTAGAGCGTCCCTGGGTGACTGTCCCTGATGGGGAAAAGCAGGGCGAAGTAATTGCTGCATTTGTAGTTGGTTGGGGATGTAAAAAGGTCGCAGCAAGGGAGACCCCAGTGGTTGAAAATCTCTGCCACTATAAGAGGATTCAGAGACCACTCGTGTGGTTGCAGAATGCACCTGCTCAATTGGTCTATCACGTTGGAACTCCTGGGAATGTGCATTGCTAATGGAAAGCGGTTGGTAGCCATCACCCATTGCCATATCCTCATGGCCTCTCGACAAAGTGGGTAGGATTTGGTTCCGCCTTGTTTGTTGATGTACCAGACTACAGCCATGTTGTCCGATTGAATTGCAATAGTCCCCGACGGAAGGAGGGGATGAAATGCTTGCAATGCTAGAAGCACCACCCTCAGTTCTAGGACATTTATATGCAGATGAGCCTCTAGTTCCGACCACGTGCCTTGGACCGTCTTCCCCCGAAAAAGCCACGCCATCAAGGAGGCATCTGTGGTCACTGTGGCTTTGGGCTGTTGGGGTGTGAAGGGGCGAGACCACTGTGACAGGTTCTGCGATATCCACCAAATCAAGTTTTGTTTGCATCTCTGAGTCATCCGAATCTGGGATGATAGAGGGAACTGAAAACGGTACCACTGGGTGAATAGTAACCACTGTAAAAGCCTCATGTGGAATCTCACAAGGAGGACAATGGTGATGGAAGCTGCCATGGAACCCAACAGCTGGAGAACAGAATGTGCTGTGGATCTTCCCATTGAGAGGATGGGTATGAGTTGTTGTTTTATCCTTAAAATTCTATGCTCTGCAATTAGATACCATGCAGTTCTTTGTAGCCAACAGAACCCCAATGAATTCTATTGATTGGGATGGGGATAGGTTGGATTTATAGCTACACCTAGACTTTCTGCGGTGTGAAGAGAGTATGCCAAGGCTTTTTTCAATAGATGTCTGGTGGGGGGTGGGGGGGTGGTCATGAGCCAGTCGTCTAGGTATGGAAACACCCGGAATCCTTGCAGTCGCAGGTGAGCTGTGACAACTGCCATGCACTTTGTGAACACTGAGGGCTGTAGAGAGTCCGAAGGGCAGAACAGTCATCGATGCCGGAAAGGTCTGCATTGAAAAACTGCAATACGATTAGGTATTACCAAAGAAATTTTACTTGGCTCAAGAGAAGTGGCTTGACACTACTGAATGGCGACGTGGCAAATGAAATCTGAAGTAACAGGGAGAGGGGAATTGTGGGTAAGAGTTTAGCTCGAGAGTTTGTGGCTATTGCGAGCTTGGAAGATGGCTGGCTCGGTTCTGAGGTCGGAACCGATAACCCCAGGTGTAAGAAATGAACAAGGACTAACAATATCAGATCCTGTGTTATAATAAAGCCAATGGAAACAAAAAAATATCTGAAATTATACAGGAGACAAAAATAACGAATTATACAGGACATTGCACAAAAAAGTATCCGTATTCCTCTCACTAGCAAAACTTTTATAACAATCATATGCATACCTCTCTTGAAATAATTTTGGCCGTAGGAACATCACAAATGTCAGATAATGCAATGAAGTCACCAAATGAAGACATTCTATCAGCACCTGGCAATCAAAAGAAATTTGTGAATAAAATAAAGCTGCAAGATGCGTCAAAGGGACAACAATAATAAATATCTTAATATTTCTGTAGTCATATTTTTGCAGAGCTACCAAGAGAAAGTTCTGTTAAAAGACCAAGTCAGGCTGAACTTACATCTACAAAACAGCAAATACTATGGACTGAAATCTCAATATGCACAGACTGCCTACATAGTGAATTTGTATTCTTACTGATGAAGAAACAGGCGATATGGCTCAGCACTGTTTGTGTACTTCTGTAAATGGAGACAGAGCACTCATTCATTTCTATGCCCAAACACACAACAGAAACAAATTTAAGCAGTCTACGTTCAATGTGGCTGTCAAAGGTTTTAAGCATCCTCGCCTCAAGACTACGAGTTTTAAAAGAAAAGGAGAAAGTACAGTTGTGTATACTTACCATAGAGCGCGTATTTCACTGTTGCAGTCATTACATTTGGGTTATCTGCCTGCAGGTAGCCCTCAGCCAGCCTGAATATCAAAGTCTCGGGTCCTGCGTCGGATGCAGTCTCTTCTTCCATGACATCAGGTAGTCGGGGGTATAAAGCATGCAGCAGACGCCATTACATCAGTTTTTCTTGCCCCAGATGTCAAGTGCCCCCATAATGGGAAACCATTATATACAAGGTTACACCTCTAAAAAAAGCAAATACACCAGAAAGCTTAAATACACTAAACAAGAAAAAAGGTATAGCCAAGAGAAGTCAGGGGGCTGGAGGGAGGGTAACCAGGACTGCAACAGTGAATACACTCTAATATCTACATTTATGGTAAGTGTACACAACTGTACTATGTTCTTTGTGTTTCACTGTTGCAGTCATTACATTTAGGTAGAATCCCAAAGCTAAGGAAGGGAGGAGGCAGGCAGAGAGCATTAGGACCAGCTATTAAGCCCTGCAAGACTGCAGTGGCAAAACCAGCTCTGGATTTAGAAAAAACAGACAAGTGGTAATGCTTGGTGAAGGTATGTACAGAGCTCCAGGTAGCAGCTTCTAGGATGTCCCTGGGTAGGGGCACCTCTGAGAAAGGCTGTTCAAGTAGATGCCGCCCTGGTGGAATGTGATCTTATCCGCGTGGGGTATGTTTTCCATGGTGCTTATAGCAGAAATGAATTCAATGGCCTATCCACTTAGAAATGGTTTGCTTTGAAATGGGCTTCCCCTTAGTCCCTGCAGCAAAGGCAACTAGCAGCTGTTCAGTTTTCCTGAGAGGCTTAGCCCTGTCCAAACAAAATCTAAGTTTTCTGTGCATGTCCAAAGAGTGCAGTATTCATTCTCCTTTGTTCTGTGGATTAGAAAAGAAAGTTGGCAAATGAATGGACTGATTAAGGGCCACAATGGATACCACCTTGGGCATAAAGGAAGGATTGATCCGGAGGGACACCCCATCTGCATGGAAGATGATGAAGGGCTCCACTGCCATGAGGGCCTGTAATAAGACACACTTCTTGCTGAAGTGATAGCCAGAAGAAAGGCTGTTTTCCAAGAAAGGAATTTCAACTCTACAGTTGCAGCTGGCTCAAAAAGAGGTAGAGTGAGTTTTTCCAGTACAAAGTTAAGGTCCCAGGGCTGGAGTAGGGGCTCTCCTGGGTGGTCTTAAATTTTTGGCCCCTCAAAGGAATTGCTTCAGCAGGGGGTGAGAGAAGAGGGGTGGCTCAGTATTGTAATGTGCTGAAATGGCTGAGGCATGAATTTTAATAGATGAGAAGGAAAGGCCCTTGTGGAGCATCTCTGTTACGTATTGAAGAATATGCGGTAAGCTGGACACTGTTGTGCCCACCCAGAGTCTGGTTGCAGGAACAGTATCTTTTCCACTTTTCAGCATAGGATTTTCTAGTACTAGGCCTCCATGCCTCCAGAATGACATCCAGCACTTGCTTACTGAGGGATGGTATTGGAGAGCTCAGGTAAATAGCCAGGCTGAAAGGTTAAGGGTTTGAAGCTGGGGGTGCAGAATCCGGCCCTCCTGCTGGGACAGCAGGGAGGAGGGGTCTAAGGCAGGTGCCATGGTTCCAGCAGTGACATACTGCGCAAGAGGGGGTACCAGTGTTGGCGTGGCCAGTCTGGTGCAATGAGTATTTTCCTTGGTTTGTCCTGTTTGTTCTTTAGCAGAACTTTCGAGAGGAGCGGCAGAGGGGGAAAGGCATAAACAGAGGCTTTCCCAGGTGATGGACAGAGCAGCCACTTTCCAAGCTTGTCTGTGGGGAGTCCTTGTGCAGAATTTGTCCAATTGGTAGTTCTGAGGGGAGGCAAACGGGTCCATCTCTGGGCTACCCATTTGTTTCTCAAAATGTTGAATATCTTTGGTTCCAGTTTCCACTCTTGTGGGTCCATGAGATTTCTGCTTAGGTCATCTGCCAGTGAATTTAGTTTGCCTGGCAGGAACTGAGCTTATAGGTGCACTTAGTAGCTCAAGGCTGTGTTCCACAGAGCCATGGCTAGTCTGCAAGAGGGTATGAGCGAGTTCCTCCCTGCTTATTTATGTACCACATAACAGTGGTGTTGTCTGTCTATCAATAATTATCCTGGAAGAATGTGGTCCTTGATGGCTGTCAGAATTCTGTACAGCTAACATTTCTTTTTGATTGATATGCAGGTGCATTTGACTCTGGTTCCATTTGCCCTGAATGCACTGCCCTGCCAAGTGAGCACCCCATGCATAGTAGGGTTTAGGCGGCAGGGGATAGAGTGAATGGCAGTCCCTTGTTGTGGTAGCAGGCCTCTGCCCACCAAAGGAACTCTGTCTTTATACAAGGAATTATAGGAATCATTGATTCCAGGTCCTGAGAATGTTGACACCATAAGCTTTTTAGATACCATTGTAGTTTCCTCATATGCAGTCTTGCATATGGAATTAGTAGGATGCAAAAGGCCATGAACCCCAGGGCTTGCAGTATTTTCCTTGCAGATAGCTGGGTCTTTGTGGCCAGTAGTTTGAAGTAGGCGGTCAAATAAACTTGTTTCTCTGGAGTGAGGTAGGCCATCTGGGAAGTTGTGTTCAAGCTTGCTCCCAGGAATACAATTTGTTGGCAGGGTACTAGATGAGATTTCTTTTCGTTTATGGTGTACCCCAGTGAGGTTAGGAGTTTCTTTACAAATGCCAGATTTAATTGCATGTCCTGGCTTTCTGCCTGAATTAGACAATCGTCCAGGTATAGGTATATTTGAATAGTTCTTTGCCTGCAGAATGCAATGACTGGAGCTAGGCACTTTGTGAATACCCTGGGCGCAGCAGGTAAGCCAAAGGGCAGTGCACAGAACTGATGGTGCATGCAGCCTGCTCTGAAGTGTAGGTATTTTCTGCAAGATTACCTTATTGGACTGTGCAGGTAAGCTTCCTTTAAGTCCAATGTTGCCAACCAGGCATTTTTGCCTAGCATGGGAAGCAGCTGATAAAGAGTTAGCATTTTGAATTTTGGGATTATCAAAAAGGTGTTTAGAATAGAGAGGTCCAGGACAGGATGCCAGGAGTTGTCTTTTCTGGGTACCAGGAAAAGTCTAGAGTAAAAACCTTGTCCCCTTTCCTCTGCTTGGACAAGTTGAATAGCACTGATACTTAGAAGAGAGAACCTGCTGTTGAGCCTCTGACCACTGATTTGGGGGTAGGTCTGGCAAACTGTTTGGGGTTGGTAAGGTGTGGAAGTAGAATCTGTATCCTTGGAAAACTATATTTAAAACCCATTTGTCTTGGGTAATGAGTTCCCAGTTTTTTGCATGCAGGGCAATCTTTCCCCCTAAGGGAGCAGGCAGCTGAGCATGGCTTGGAAGGTTCATGGTTAAGTCATTGTGACAGTTTACCATAGGGGGATGTCTCCAGCTTTGGAAGTGGGAGCCCCCCCACTGCTTAGGCCTGCGAGTACCTTGAGACTGTAGCCTAGGTGGTCTGCTGTTCCTGGGTTTGGACTACGAAGGCCTGGAAGAGACAGGAAAGAACCAATTCTTAGAAGGCCAATGCCTACTAAATCTGGGAGGATGTACTTGCAGGAAACCTTGAACAGTTTGCATAGATTTAGCTTTTTCCTCCATCTTTTTAAGGACGACTTCTACTTTGTTGCCAGACAGGTGGCTTTGGCTTAAGGGAGCATCCAGTAATTTAGCTTTAACATGATCTGGCAAACTTTGCTCCTTAAGCCAAGCATGCCTTCTAAGAACAGACCCAGTGATAGCAGCCCTGCAAGATGCATCTAGAGAGTCAAAACCACAATGAAAAGTATTTTCACCAACTTGTTCTGCAGAATGCATAAAATCCTGTAATTCTTTTATTTTAGCAGTCAGGAATCATCATTTTCTATTTAAGTAGTCCCATACTACGTTGCTGATACGTTAACATATGAAACTGGCAGTTTAAGGCCCTAATGGCTAAAGTAGCAGACGTGTATACCTTCTTACCTCATCTGTCCAAGTTCCTGTAATCTCCATCAGAGGGGGTAGGGTTTTTGGCAGTAGTAGCCTTAGTGCCTTTAAGTCTCTGGGAAATAGTCTCTGGGTCTGCAGTAGAATTTTTGAAAAGGAACTTATGAGAGTCAGGTACTCTAATACTGGTCAGGGAGAGTCAGGTACTCTGTAATACTGGTCAGGTTTCCTGGGAGCCGGAGGTAAAGTGTCTGGGGCCAGGCTAGATTCCAAGAAGGCATCATCTACAATGTCCAGGACAGGAGGGACAGCTAAAGCTGTGTTGAGGTAGGAGTAAGAATTCCCTAAGCCTCTTTTTGGAGTCGGAGTAATCCTGGCTTTCCCAGCAGAAATGCTCCCTACGGGAGTGTGCAAGGTTTCACCAAAAGAAAAATCTTCTGGAGGGGAAGCACAGGGAATGGAGTCCTCTGCATCAGAATCCTCCTAGGTAAGGGCAAAACCTGGTAATCAGAAGAAACAGAAATTTCAGAATCCTGATCAGAAGAATCAGAAGGAAAAACAGTTCTAGGTCTCTTGGAGGGAGAAGGCTGGCTTCCCCTAATTAAAGTAATAAGGTCTTCAGACAATCTTATTCGGTTTGGACATCGGTTTTCTAGGCGTGGGTTGAGTTTTAGGCCTTGAAGAAGAAGATGGTGTCAGTTTGAAATGCAAGTCAGTAGGCCTGAATACACCCTCGGAAGCCAGTGCCTGCACAGCAGCTCCAGACCCATCCAAGGTAGGGACATCCGCAAGTTCCATGGTCGAAGAAGCATCTCGTGGCATACCGGACTCCGAATGGGTCTCAACAGAGGCCTGCGAATCTGAAGTAGCGGGTATCAGGGGCTGCGAAAGCACCTCACTGAGTACCGGCAAACTGGCGACTAGGTTAACGGAAGAGTCGTCAGCAGCTTTGGACCTATGCGGTCTGTCTCTGTCTATCTTTACTTTTTTTCAGAATGTCGGTAGTTGGATGGCTTCGGTTGGATGGCTTACCGAAGCCATTTCTGGATAATTAAACCGAACACCGAAATAGTTTGCTGCAAAAATGAACAGACGAATAGTTAGAGGATTGAATAAGGCACAAAACTGACAGTGAGGGACATCGTGGTCTGGGCCTAAGCAAGGAATGCAGTATGAATGAAAATCTTTGAGGTACTTGCTTTCCACAGGTAATACAAATTGTTAACTTTTACTAACATCAGTTTAGAGCAAAAAAAAGGATCTCCAATGGGGTACTTAGCTTTTTTGAAGACTTCGGTTCTGAAACTCGAAAATGAAAATTTCAGTAGTCTGCCAACCGGCACTTGCGAACTGCTTCTGCTTCGCGCACCGCACAGCAAGAAAGACTGATATAATGGCGTCGGCTGCATGCTTTATATCCCTGACTACCTGACGTCATGGAAGAAGAGACCACATTCGACGCAGGACCCAAGACTTTGATATTCAGGCCGGCTGAGGGCTACCGACAGGCAGAAAACCCAAATGTAATGACTGCAACACTGAAAAACGAAGAAAGTACAGTTGCGTACACTTACCATAAATGTAGATGTTAGAGTGCATTCACTGTTGCAGTCATTACATTTGGGTAATCTGCTGGCAGGTTGCCCTCAGTCGGCCTGATTAACAAAGTCTTGGGTCCTGCGTCAGTTGCTGCCCCTTCTTCCATGATGTCAGGGGTATAAAACATGCAGCCGACGCTATTACATCAGTTTTTTTTGCCCCAGATGTCAGGTGCCCCTCTAATGGGAGAGCAAACAAACAAACTACTTCAAAACTCACTGCTTATGTCCTTGTACTAACCCAGACTAGTGACCGCTCTATTTCTTAGGTGCCTTACCTTCAACTTTTTTCTACCATTCCATTTCAGGAAGGGTCAACTGTATAACTGTTGCTCAGTGCGTCTTGAACCTGAATGCAATGTTATGTATGTTTAACTTTGAAAATAATGTTATGTTTTGCAAAGTGTTTTATAATAAGTACTATATGTGCTAAATGCTGGTATTGCTTATGACTGTAATCTGCTTGAAACTAGCATTTACTAAATGTTCAATGTGTATTATTACCTTGGAGCTTTTCTCCCCGGGCCTCTGCTGAAAATGGACATGTATCCAGTTGGACAATCCCGGTCAACAAATGTAAAATAAAATAAGTAACACAAAGGTATACCTCCAACAAAAAGCAAATACACCAAAAATGCTTTTAAGCATAGTAAAGGAGAGAAGTAGAAGTATAGCCAGACGAAATTAGGGGGATGGAGGGGGGGGCTAACCAGGACTGCAACAGCGAATACACTCTAACATCTACATTTATGGTAAGTGTACACAACTGTACTATGTTCTTCATGTTTCACTGTTGCAGTCATTAAATTTGGGTAGATTCCCAAAGCTATGGTTGGGAAAAGAAGTTTATATAGCATTAGGGCCAGCTATAAGGCCCTGCAAGACAGCAGTGGCAAAGCCAGCTCTGGATTTAGAGAAAATTGGCAAATGATAATGCTTGGTGAAAGTATGTACAGAACTACAGGTAGCAGCTTCTAGGATGTCCGTGGTAGGAACACCTCTGAGAAAGGCTGCAGAAGAAGATGCAGCCCTGGTGGAATGCGATCTGATCCCCTGGGGGATAGGTTTTCCATGGTGCTTATAGCAGAAATGAATGCAATGGCTTATCCATGTAGAAATGGCTTGTTTTGAAATAGCCTTCCCCTCTGCCCCTGCAGCAAATGCTACCAGCAGTTCATATTGTCTTCGAGGTTTAGTCCTATCCAAGTAGAATCTAAGTTATCTGTGCAGATCCAAGGAATGCAGAATCTGTTCCCCTTTGTTCTGTGGATTGGGAAAGAATGTTGGCAAATGAATGGACTGATTAAGAGCCACACTGGATACCACCTTGGGCATGAAGGATGGATTGGTCCCGAGTGACACCCTGTCTGCAAGAAAGATGATGAAAGGCTCCACTGCCATAAGGGCCCGTAATTCAGATATCCTTCTAGCTGAAGTGATTGCCAAAAGGAAGGCTGTTTTCGAAGAAAGAAATTTTAAGTCTGCAATAGTAGCCGGTTCGAAAGGAGACAGAGCGAGTTTCTCCAATACAGTTAAGGTCCCAGGCAGGGGTTGGAGCTCTCCTGGGTGGTCTCAAGTTTTTTGTCCCTCTGAGGTACTGCTTGAGCAGAGGATGAGAGAAGAGGGGAGGTTCTGTGTTGTAATGTGCTGAAATGGCTGAGGTGTGGATTTTAATGGAGGAAAAAGACAGGCCCTTGTGAAGCATCTCGGTTAAGTATTGTAAAATCTGAGGTAAACTGGGCGCTGCTGTGCTCATCCCTTGAGATTGGTTCCAGGCACAGAATCATTTCCATTTGTCAGCATAAGATTTTCTAGTACTAGGTCTCCTTGCCTCTAAGATGACATCCATCACAGGTTTGCTGAAGGATGAAAAGGGTGAATTTAAGTGATTAGCCAGGCTGCAAGGTTCAATGTTGGAAGCTGAGGGTGCAGAAATTTGTTCTCCTGATGGGACAGCAGGGAAGGGGTCTGAGGCAGGTGCCATGGAGGTAACTGTGACACTGCGCAGGAGGGGGTACCAGTTTTGGCATGGCCAGTCTGGAGCAATCAAGATCATCCTTGGTTTGTCCTGTTTGACTTTTAGTAGAACTTTGGGGAGCAGAGGCAGTGGGGGGGAAGGCAGAGACTGATTGGATGCTCTGTCCTTCAGCTGGAAAAACCTCTTTTCAGGCTCGTCTGCGGGGAATCCTTGTGCAAAAAGTACAGTTGTGTACCTACCAGAAATGTAGATGTTGAGTGTATTCACTGTTGCAGTCATTACTCTTGGGTTATCCTGCTGGCAGGCCACCCTCAGTCGGCCAGAATTCCAAAGTCCATGTCCGGCGTCGGTTGCTGTTGCCTCTTCCCTGACGTCAGTGCGCCAGGGGTATAAAAGATGCAGCAGACGCCATTTTCTTCAGTTTTTCTTGCCCCAGATGTCAGGTGCCCCCAAATTGGTAGGCTGAAAAGAATAAATTATGCCAAAAAGCATGCATGTACTAATATAAACATTTCCTTCATCTACAAGCAAATACACCACATAGGTTGTATAGAGTTAAGTACAGAAAAGTCCCAGCAATGAAAAAGGGGAATGGTGGGTAACCTGGACTGCAACAGTGAATACACTCTTAACATCTACATTTATAGTAGATACACAACTGTACTATGTTCACTGTGTTTCACTGATGCAGTCATTGCACTTGGGTAGAATCCCAAAGCTGAGGTTGGGCGGCTGGGCCTAAATAGGATTAGGAGAGGCTACCAGGCCCTGCAGAACCACAGTGGCAAAGCCTGTTCTGGATTTAGAGTAGAGGTAAGTGGTAGTAGTGCTTGGTGAAAGTGTGCACTGAACTCCAGGTTGCAGCTTCTAAAATGTCTTTGGTTGGTACTCTTCTGAGAAAGGCTGCTGAAGTGGCTGCTGCTCTGGTAGAATGTGGCCTAATGCCCTTAGGCACTAATTTGCCATGTTGTGCATAACAGAAGCGAATGCAGTGTCCTGTCCATTTTGAAATTGTCTGCTTTGTGATAGGCTTTCCTTGTGATCCTGCAGCATAGGCTACAAACAGTTGCTCAGTTTTTCGTGAAAGCTTTTGTTTTGTCCAAGTAGAATCGCAGCTGCCTGTGTATGTCCATGCAGAAGCCTCTCCCCTTTATTCTGGGGGTTTTGGTAGAAAGTTGGTAAATGAATGGTTTGATTAAGAGCCACATTGGAAATCACCTTTGGCATGAATGTTGGGTTTGTCCTAAGAGAAACCCTGTCCTGGTGAAAAATTATGAAAGCTTCCACAGCCATTAATGCCTGTAACTCAGACTCTTCTTGCTGATGTTATTGCTAGGAGCAGAGCCGTTTTCCAAGATAAGAATTTTATGTCAGCTGTACTGGCTGGTCAAAAGGAGGCAGTGTGAGCTTTTCTAAAACAAAATTGAGATCCCAGGTTGGTATTGGTGCTCTCCTTGGGGGTCTTATGTTTTTTGCCCCTCTGAGGTACTGCCTTAGTAGAGGATGTGAAAAAAAAGGAGGTTCCGTATTGTAATGAGCTGAAATGGCAGAGGCGTGGATCTTAATTGATGAGAAGGATCGTCCTTTGTCCAACATCTCAGTTAGGTATTGTAGAATCTGAGGTATATTTGGAACAAGTGGTTCGATCCCTTGTGCCTGGTTCCAAGCAGACTATTTTCCATTTTTTTGCATAAGATTTCCTAGTGCTGGGCCTCCTGGCTTCTAAAATAACATCCATAACAGCTTCAGAGAGAGGTGCAGTCTGAGTGGCTACATTATCTGCCATGCTACTAGATTTAAGGTTGAGTTGACTGTGCAGAATCTGATTGTTTTGTTGAGTTAGAAGATGAGGAATTTGAGGTAAAGGCTGGGCCTTGAGACAAGCTCTTTAGGACTGGGTACCAGTGCTGGAGTGACCAGACTGGGGCAATCAGGATCATCTTTGGCCTCTCGTCTGACTTTTAGGAACACGTTGGTAAGAAGAGGCAGTGGAGGGAAGGCATAAACTGTCAGGGTTTTCCAGCTGAATGATACAGCATCCACTTTCCATGCTTGAGAATGATAAGTTCTTGTGCAGAATTTCTGTAGTTGGCAATTGTGAGGGGAGGCAAAAAGATCTATGTCTGGGCGTCCCCATTTCCTTGTTATCATGCTGAACACCTGTGGATTTAGTTTCCATTCGTGCGGATCCATGAGATTTCTGCTTAGTTCGTCTGCCAGTGTATTTTTTGTTCCTGGCAGGAATTGTGCCTGCAGATGTACTTGATAGGTCAGTGCTGTGTTCCACAAAGTCATGGCTTGCCTGCATAGGGGGTAGGAATGTGTGCCCCCTTGCTTGTTTATGTACCACATAACAGTGGTATTGCCCGTCTTTAATAGTTGTCCTGGATGTAGCAGGTCCTTGAAAGCTGTCAGGGCATTCTGTACAGCTAGCATCTCTTTTTGATTGATGTGAAGATGCATCTGGTTTGCAGGCCATGTGCCTTGAATACGTTTTCCTGCCATATGGGCCACCCAGGCATAATCTGATGCATCCGTTGTTAGTCTGTCTAGCTGTGGGTAAACTGAATGGCAGACCCTTATTGTGGCGAACCTCCCGTTGCAGGCAGGGAATGAGTGCAATTACTGTATCCAGGCTGTAGCAATGCTGAGTCCAAACACTTTTTAGATACCATTGTCGTTTCCTCATATGCAGTCTGGCATATGGAATTAGTAGAATGCAGGATGCCATGAAACCCAGGGCCTGCAGGCTTTTCCTTGCAGACAAGTGGGTTTTGGTTGCCAATTTCTTGAAGAAGTCAGTTGCTTTTGTTTGTCTGGCGTGAGAGAAATCATCTGGGCAGTTGTATTTAAGCCTGCACCCAGGAATATTATCTCTTGAGAGGGCACTAGTTTTGATTTCTTTTCGTTTACTGTGTACCCTAGGCCAGTTAGTAATCTTTTTACAAACGCCAGATGCTTTAAAAGAATGTCTTTGGTCTCTGCTTGAATTAGGCAGTCCAAGTAGGGATATATTTGAATTCCACTGTCTGCAAAACGCAATTACTGGTGCCAGGCATTTTGTGAAGACCCTGAGCGCAGTAGATAAGCCAAAGGGCAGTGCAGAGAATTGGCAATGCACTGAGCCAGCTATGAATCTGAGGTATCTTCTGCAAGATTATCTGATTGGGACATGCAGGTATGCCTCTATTAGGTCCAAAGTTACCAGCCAAGCCTTCTTGCCCAGCATGGGCAGTAGCTGCTGTAGAGTCAACATCTTGAATTTTGGAACTTCCAGAAACATATTTAGTATAGATATACTGGTCTCCAGGTTCTGTCCTTTCTGGGTACTAAGAAAAGTCTGGAGTAAAATCCTTGCCCCTGCTCTTGTTGCGGTACTTGCTGAATGGCCCTCATGTCCATGAGGGCTGTAATTAATTTTTGTGCCTCTGCCCATTGATTGTGTGGCAGGTCTGGCATACCTTTTGACCTTGGTAGTGTGTGAAAATGGAACCTGTAGCCTTGGGACACTATGTTCAGGACCCATTTTTGTCTTGGGTAACCATTTGCCAATTTGATGAAAAAAGTGCTAGTTTTCCCCCTAAAGGTGCTATCAAAAGAAAAGTGCTTGGATCCGGCAGAGGAAAAACATTGGGACTGTCTCCTGTAAGGTTGTGATTTGTCTTCTCCGTTTTTGGAGGTAGGAATACCCCATTGTTTAGGCCTGTATGAGCCTTGGGGCTGAGATCTGCCTCTAGGACGCCTGTATCTGCCTCTTTGTGGTCTGTCTGACACTGGAAAGGACCAATTTTTAGAAGGCCAGTTTCTGCTAAACCTGGGTGGCTGTACCTGTAAGAAATCCTTGACTGTCTGCATGGATTTTGCTTTATCCTCCATTTTTTTCAACACCTTTTCTGCTTTAGTACCAAAGTATCATGCTGCAATGGTGCATCTAATAATTTTGCTTAAACATGATTAGGCAGACTCTGTTCCTTTAACCAAGCATGCCTTCTAATAACAGAACCTGTAACAGCGGCCCTGAAAGAGGTCTCCAATGAATCAACCACATTGCAAAGTATGCTTTCCCACTTGTTCAGCTGCATGCAATAAATCCTGCAATTCCTTGTTCTCTGAACATTCAGTATTTGTCAACAATTTCTGTTTAAGCAGTGACATCAAATATTGCTGATATTTAAGCATATGAAACTGACAATTTAAAGCCCTTACAGCCAAGGTAGCAGAAGTGTAGACTTTTTCCCCCCATCTCAAAAAACATACGAAAAACAAGCAGTTCTGCCCAAAAACACACCAACAGTCAGATTCCACCAACGCTCTTTATTACATCAACGATCTGGTACTTCGGCCATTCGCCTTCAAAGGATCACATTTCAAGTTTCAAAATGAACTCATTTTATACTATTTAACTAATTAGTTAATTGATCTATTAATTCAATTAAACTTCAAAATTTAAAGTGACCTTTATACATAAATTGTAACATTTACTTATTCTAGTCTATTTTAAACTGTTTAAAACCATCTTATACATTTATGATAAAACTATTCAGCACATATATATGAAATTCATTTAGTATAAGTATGTAAAAAACATTATTCCAAAATGTAAATATATACATAACAAAATTACTATTCCTTTATATAATATACTATGTATAAAATTAAATCCATATTAATGATTAAATATAAATTACTATCCAAGTAATATATTTACATATCATCCCCTAAATACTAATAAATAAATATGTGCAAAATAATGCTCTTATACATCATTAAAGGCCCAGCTCCTGATTGAGACCAAATGGTTTCAATGTATTGAATTTCAGTATCATCCTTGTTTCCAATTCTAACAGTTTACCTACTACATCATCTCCCTTACAGACAAAAGGTTTTCCCAATATGCAAAATCTCAAACTATCACTGCAACCATCATGAGTATCCATGAAATGCTTAGCAACCGGACTCAGTAAATTTAGATTTCTTATATCCTTTAAATGTTCTAGGATTCTAGTTTTTATCATTCTTTTAGTTTGTCCTATATACCAAATGTCCTTGCATGAGCAACCTAATATATATACTACACTAGTAGACTTACAATTAAAAAAATGTTTAGAAATATGAAGTATATTATTAATATCACTATTAATAACGCTACTACATATACTGCATGAACCACATGCAAAAGTGCCCACCCTCACTGGGGTAGATCCAATATGCTGTAAAATATTATTTAAAATTTCTCTCAGATTCTTTCCCCTTTTGAATGAAAAATTAACATAATTAGGGAATAACTCACCAATGTTATCATCTTCACAAATTATATACCAAAATTTTCTAACTAATGAGACTAACATCAGAAAAGGGAGAAAATTTAGTTATGAAAAACACTCTCAACATTATTCTTTACACTGATTTCCCTTTTATTGGAATAAATTATGGTGTTATCCCTCCTATCTGCTAATCTTGTATTATTAATCACACTATCCCTGCATTTTAATAGTTGATTATATTCATATCCTCTTTCCAATAGTCTCATAAGTACTATATGTAATTCTTCATCTATATCTTCCTTAACACTGGTATGAGCCCGAATTCTTTTAAATTCCCCATATGGTAGGACATTTATTAGGTGCAGGGGGTGCATACTGGTAAGCATGTAAGAACATATTTACTGAGGTTTCCTTCCTAAATGGTCCAAATTCAATTTTACTTTCCTTCTCAAAGTTAAATCTAGAAAATTAATCTCATTTCTATTGATCTCATACGAAAATTGTAAATTATGTTCATTTTTATTAAGTGCTTCAAAAAAAATCTATAAATTCAGATATGTCCCCCTTACAAATGAAAATGAGATCTATAAAACGTTTATACAAAATTACTTTGTTCCTAAAAAAATTTGTCGAATAAATGTGTTTTTTCTCAAAGTAATCCATATAGATGATGGCATATGATGGTGCATATGCTGCACCCATTGCAGTGCCCTTTACTTGCAAATAATATTCATTATTAAAAAGAAAATAACTGAGTTAAACAAAACTCAAGTAATAAGAAAATTCGTTCTAGGTCCTTCACCCATCATGTTTTGTATGGATTCCAAACCCCATTTGGTATTAATATTGGTGTATAAGGACTTAACATCGACAGTGACCCAATAATAGTCATGACTCCAATTGAGATTCAAGATGTTATTAATTAAATCCTGTGTATTCCTAATGTGAGCTGTTACCTTACATAAATAGATCTTTAACTGAGAATCCAAGAACAAGTTAACACTTTCCAAAAAAGAACCTATTCCAGAAATAATAGGTCTACCTGGAGGTTCTTCCAAATTCTTATGGATTTTGGGTAGTGCGTACATAATAGGTGTTACTGGTTTTTGAATATATAACTTTTTAACATCGGTCTAGAGCCCTAGAATTCCTATCAGAGGGGACAGGGTTTTTTGCAGTGGAAGATTTAACCCCTTTTGGGACCTTGAGATGTAGTTTCTGGGTCAGCAGTGGAGTTCTTATATAGGAATTTATGAGAATCCGGAACCCTGTAGTATTCTTGCCTGGCTTAGCAGGTGCAGGGGGTAAAGAGTCAGGGACAGGCCGGACTCTGAAAATACATCTACAATGTCTAAAACAGGTGGAATAGCAAGGGGTCTATGCTGAGGAAGTAGCAGAAAGTCTCGGAGCCTTTTCTTAGATTCAGAATAATCTTGGCTCTCCCAGTGGAAATGCTCCCTCATGGTATGCAGGGTTTCCCTAAAAGAATAATCCTCAGGATGAGAGGCATCCTGCTCAGAAGAGGAATCGGAGGAAATAGAAACTTGATCAGAAGAATCATACTCTGTCTCTTGCCTAGGCCTCTTATCAGGAGGGGGTTGGGAGCCCCTGATCAAAGTAGGTCATCGGCCATTTTGAGCATCTGTTTTTTAGGCATGGAAGTCTGAGAAGGAGAATGCTGTACTTGTTTCTTTGTCTTTAGAGCTGCTTTAATCTTTGAAGCTGAAGATGGCTTAATATATAGTTGTGTAGGTCTGAAGACACCCTCAGAAGCAGATGCCTGCTCAGCGGCTCCGGACCCATCTGAGGGAATGATTTCCGAGTGTCCAATACCTTGAGTATCCAGAAGCCCAGTCGGCTCCACGTGGAAGTCGGAAGTGGCCTGTGGCTCTGAGGTAGCGGGCACCAGGGCCTTCGAAAGCACCTCACTGAGAACCAGCGAACCGGCGACTGGCCTAGCAGAGGCCTAGTCGGTTTTGGACCTCTGATGCCCATCCTTTTCCTTGTCCTTGCGTTTTTTGTAAACTCTGGTTGTCGGCTAGTCCAAATGCATTATATAATTAAATCTTTGGCCAAAGTAATGAAATGCAAAATCAAACCGACGCTTAATAGTGCGTTGGTTAAATCTAGCACAAAACAGACAGCTAGCAACGTTGTGATCAGGGCCTAGGCAAGGAATACAGTAAGAATGAAAATCCTTATGAGGTATTTGCTTCCCACAAGAAATACAATTGTTAACTTTTTCTGACATCGGTCTGGAGAAGAAAAAAATCCAATCCTCAACGGGGTACTTAGCTTTAATGAAGACTTCGGTTCTGAAATTCGAATTTGAAAATCTCAGGAGTTGGCCGACTGGCACTTGCGAACTGCTTTTGCTTCGGGCACCACGCGGCAAGAAAGACTGAAGAAAATGGCATTGGCTGCATCTTTTATACCCCTGGCGCACTGACGTCAGGGAAGAGGCGACAGCAACCGGCGCCAGACCTAGACTTTGGAATTCTGGCCGACTGAGGGTGGCCTACCAGCAGGATAACCCAAGAGTAATGACTGCAACAGTGAAACACGAACATCTTGTCCAACTGGTAGTTTTGGGGGGAGGCAAACAGATCTATGTCTGGGCTCCCCCATTCGCTTGTCAGCATGTTGAAAATCCTTAGTTCCAGTTTCCACTCATGTGGGTCCATGAGGTTTCTGCTTAGTCTGTCTGCCAGTGTATTTCATTTTCCTGGCAGGAATTGAGCTAGTAGGTGCACTTGGTAGTCTGCAGAGGGGGTAGGAATGTGTACCCCCTGCTTGTTTATGTACCACATAACCGTGGTGTTGTCTGTCTTTACCATTAGTTGTCCTGGAAGAATGTAGTCCTTGAAGGCTGGCAGAGCATTATGTACAGCTAACATTTCTTTTTGATTGATATATGTAGGTGCATTTGGCTTGGGTTCCATTTGCCCTGAATGCACTTCCCTGCCAGGTGAGCCACCCATGAATAGTCTGATGCATCTGTTAGGGTTTGGGTGGCTGAGGATAGTGTAAATGGTAGTCCTTTGTTTTGGAGGCAGGCCTCTGCCCACCAGAGGAAGGCATTGGCAAGGTATGATAGGAATCGATGTTTCCAGGCTGTGAGAATGTTGACTCCATAGGCTTTTTAGATACCACTGTAGTTTCCTCATATGCAGTCTTGCATATGGAATTAGAAGAATGCAGGAGGCCATGAACCCTAAGGCTTGCAGTATTTGTCGTGCAGATAAGCAGGGTTTTTATGGCCACTTGTTTGAAATAAGTTACCAAATGAATTTGCTTTTCTGGCGTAAGGTAAGCCATCTGGGAAGTTGTATTCAAGCTTGCTCCCAGGAATTTAAGTTGTTGGCAGGGTACCAATTGTGATTTCTGTGTACCCCAGACAAGTTAGAACCCTTTTTACAAACGCCAGATGATTTAAAAGTATGCCCTGAGTTTATGCCTGAATTAGACAATCGTCCAGGTATGGGTATATTTGAATACTTCTTTGCCTGCAAAATGCAATAACTGGAGCCAGGCACTTTGTGAATACCCTGGGCGCAATAGACAAGCCAAAGGGCAGTGCAGAGAACTGATGATGCTTGCAGCCTGCTTTGAAGCGTAGGTATCTTCTGCAAGATTCCCTGATTGGGATGCGCAGGTATGCTTCTTTTAAATCTAGTGTTGTCAACCAGGCATCTTTGCTTAGCATAGGAAGTAATTGATGAAGTCAGCATCTTGAATTTTGGAATCTCTAGAAAGGTGTAGAGTACACAGGTCCAGGATTGGACGCCATGATTTGTCTTTTCGGGGTACCAGAAAAAGTCTAGAATAGAAACCTTGTCCTATTTCCTCTTCTGGTACCAGTTGAATAGCCCCCATGCTTAAGAGGGAAAGCAGTTGTTTTTGAGCCTCTGCCCACTGATTTGGGGGTAGGTCTGGCCACCGATTTGTGTTGGCAACGCGTGGAAACGAAATCTGTATCCCTGGGATACTATATTTAAAACCCATTTGTCCTGGGTAACGAGTTCCCAGTTCTTTGCATGAAGAGCAATCTTTCTCCCCATAGGGGCGGTCAGAAGATAAGTGCTTGGTACTTGGACTGAAACCTGGGGTTTTTGCTGAGTCTGTGTTTGGCTTGAGAAGACCTGGAAGGGACTGGAAAAGACCAATTCTTAGTAGGCCAGTGCCTACTAAATCTAGGAAGTTGCACTTGTAAAAAATCTTTAACAGTTTGCATAGATTTAGCTTTATCTTCCATATTTTTAAGAACTTCGTCGGCCTTGTTGCCAAACAGGCGGTCCTGATTTAAAGGAGCATCCAGCAATTTAGCTTTAACATGATTGCTCCCTAAGCCAAGCATGCCTTCTAAGCACAGACCCAGTAACAGCAGCCCTGCAAAAGGCCTCTATCAAAACCACATTGCAAAGTATGTTTTCCAACTTTTTCAGCAGAATGCATTAAGTCCTGTAAATCTTTATTTTCCAGTCAGAAATCAACATCATTTTCTGTTTAAGCAGTCCAATTGGCAGTTTAAAGCTCCGATTGCCAAGGTTGCAGAAGTATAAACCTTTTTACCCCATCTATCCAGTGCCCTGGAGTCTATCAGAAGGGGTAGGATTTTTAGCAGTAGAAGCCTTAATGCCCCTGGGCCCCTGATAAATAGTCTCTGGATCTGCAGCAGGATTTTTGAAAAGGAACTTGTGAGACTCAGGAACCCTGTAGTATCTGTCAGGTTTACTAGGAGCAGGAGGCAGAGAATCAGGGGCCAAACTGGATTCCAAGAAAACATCAATGTCTAGCACAGGAGAGGTATAGCCAAAGGCCTATGCTGAGGTAGAAGGATATCCCTAAGCCTCTTTTTTTGAATCAGAAAATTCCTGGCTTTCCTAGTGAAAATGCTCACTTAAAATATGCAAAGTTTCCCCAAAAGAAAAGTCCTCAGGAGGGGAAGCAGAGGGAATGGAATCCTCTGCATCAGAATCCTCATAAGTAGGTATGGACAAATCCAGGTCATCAGAAGAGTCAGAAGAAACAGAATCCTGATCAGAAGACTCAATCAAGCTCAGTCCTAGGCCTCTTAGAGGAGGGGGGAGGGTTGACTACTCCCAATTAGAGTTATTAGGTCTTCAGCCATTTTAATCATTTGTTTTTTAGGCATAGGGGGCCTGAGCATGTGGCCTGGGTGTCGATTTTTTGGACATGGATAGAGATTTAAGCCTTAGTAATGAAGGTGTCGTTTTAATATGCAAGTCTGTAGGCCTGAATACACCCTCAGAAGCCAGTGCCTGCACAGCGGCTCCAGACCCATCCAAGGTAGAGACATCCGCGGGTTCCATAGCTGAAGTATCTCGCTGCATACCAGACTCCAAATGGGTCTCAGTACAGTCCTGCGAATCAGAAGTAGCGGGTATCAGGGGCTGCGAAAGTGCCTCACTGAGTACAGGCGAACTGACTTAGAAGCGTCGTCGGAATTTTTGGACCTCAGCGGCCTGTCTCAGTCTTTATCTTTGCGTTTTTTCAGAATCCCGGAAGTCGGATGGCTAACAGACATCTCTGGATAATTAAACCAAGAACCAAAATATTTAGAGGCAAAAATATACAGACGATGGGTAGTGCGCTGATTAAATAAAGCACAAAACAGACAGCAAGGTATGTCGTGGTCAGGGCCTAGGCAAGGAATACAGTATGAATGAAAATCTTTATGAGGTATTTGCTTTCCACAAGTAATGCAATTAACTTTTACTGACATTGGTAAGGAGAAAGAAAAAGTTTCCCCAAAGGGGTACCTAGCTTTAAGTTGAAGACTTCAGTTCTGAAACTCGAAAACGAAAATTTCAGGAGTCGGCCGACCGGCACTTGCGAACTGCTTCTGCTTCAGGCAGCGCACGGCAAGAAAGACTGATGTAATGGCATCGGCTGCATGCTTTATATCCCTGATGACCTGACATCATGGAAGAAGGGACAGCAACCGACGCAGGACCCAAGACTTTGTTAATCAGGCAGACTGAGAGCAACCTGACAGCAGATTACCCAAATGTAATGACTGCAACAGTGAAACACGAAGAACATCATCATTCTCATTCCAGCGGAGACACTTTCAGCTAGACTGCTTACTGCGGTAGTTACTCTTGGCCTTGCATAATGGACTGTATGAAAAGGGTCTTCCAAGAGAGACTACATTTTGACAGATTCAAGAGAAGTGCTCATCTGGTAATGTTGAATCACCTCCCTCAGACTCTTTGTGGTGTAGTGTGTCCTTTGCTATAGGAAACAACAAAGACAGACAGACAAGGGTGAAAAGAATCAAGGGCAAATTACAGAAGCATAGCTGGTTCCTTCCCTAAATGGAAACTTTTCCTATAGGAATCTTAATTTTTAAACAAAGGCTTCTTGAAATCTAAAGGAATTCAGTTAAGCCTAGGAACTAAATATAGGTTCATAGGCTAGTACTAGGCTAACTGCCCTCGCGAGCCATTTTAAGCCTAGCCAGTTATCCCCTGTGAGATTCAAACCCTGTACCTTGTGTTTGTAAGGCAAACACCTTAACCATTAGACCATCATGGTTCTCCTGATGCTGAAAGCCTATCAACCTGGTTCCTGCAAAAAAATATAAAGACACTATCTCAACCTGTGTCATGTATTTGTTATACATTTAACCTATCACTTGTACAACACACATATCCATCCAACAATTTGGAATAAAGCTGTATTTATCCCCTTCTCTAAATGTACCATGCCATCCACTACTTCTAATTTTGATCCTTCGTCTCCCCTTCTCTACCTAGGCAAGCTACTAGAAGAGAGTTTATATAACCAACTTGCCACTTACATCTATCAGTACAACATACTGTCCTCTAACCAGCACGGTTTAATAAAAAATAGAGGCAACCAAACAGCCCTGCCCACTATGACTAAAACCACATTTACCTTATTTGTTGATTTATTTAATGCTTTTGTCTCTACTAACCACACATCTCATCAATGGATTTGCATATTCAAATGTGAATCGCCATGTTAGACTGGATTATCAATTATCTGTCAGATAGGACTTTCATAGTAAAATACAATAGCTCCTTGTACCCACAAAAAAGGCAATATAGCTGTTTCCTAGCACCTATTCTTGCTAACTTCTTCATAAATTTTCTGACCGCTTATCTGCAAACTACTAATATCATACTTAATGCAGATCATCATCATCATCAACCTCGTTCTTCCCATTTTCTACATTAGGTCATGGCGTTGTATAAACTATTACCATTTTTGTTTATTTCATGCCACTCTCCTACCTTCTCTGACAGTCATGCCTGACCACACAATCCATCCATCTCTTTGCTGAATGCCCTTGTTTCCTCTTGCCTTCCTGTTTCTCCTATGTAAATGACAAAATCTTATTTGATTTATTTTATTTCCCAAACTTTATTATAGTGCAAATCTGGACCTTATGCCCGTAGCTTACTGAAAAAATGACCTTAAAAACTAAAAAGGCCAAAGTGATGATCTTTGTTACACCTCAAAAATTAAGTTGCCTCCTCTAGCAGACCCCTTTCATAGAACAACCAGCCTAAAAGTCACCACTGATTGCACCCCAAACATGACATTATAAATAACCACACTGACAATATGTCCTTAAGAGCTGAATCAGTTGTTCAGATGTGTATGGTGTACTGCTGCTGACAAAAGCACTTCTCTAGGAGCAAACTATGGTAACCTCCAAGTGATCATATATGCTGCTTCAACGAGTACAGGGATGGTAAAGCCAGGAAGGCAAATTGCACCTTCAGTTCTGAAGCCCATGTTTTGTGACTATGCAATACAACCAAGTATTTAGTATGGAATAAAACATTTTCCACCCTGGAGGTTGAACTGGCTGCTGATATCCACAAAGGGGTGCCTGCTCACAGTACTACATCATAAGCATTGGCTCAGTGACATGAACGAGTCTACCTTGGGAAAACAGGCTGCAAAAGCAGCTTCATATGGTTTGGGAATCTGAACCGTTAAGTTTGAGACCTGCAAAGACACCACACGAGACCCCACATTAAAACAATAGATGTCAGACACTGAAGTCACATTACTCAAATTTGCCTTCACACACAAGATTACACTGGTATTCAAGGATGATTTATTGCACAGTGGCAGAATGGGTCAAGACCAAGAGTTTTCCACTCTAGTTTGTTGAGCATGCCTACCACAAAAGCATTTTCCTTTCTAGAGGGTTTAGCATCCCACAGAACACAGCCAGAGATATGAACAACTAGATGACATGGCCATCTGTAATAGAAGTAAAAGTAGAAAGAATACTCAATCAGCAAGGATAATTCTCTGTAGTGAGCACCAGATGAGGCTGAACATGAGACTACACATACAATTCAAAATGGAACACATGCTACGACCTGGCAAGAAAGATCTGCAGTGGAGCGAGTTTATATCCGCTTTACAGATGGAATTTCCCAATACTATCAGAGGAGGACATCTGATTCACTCAGAGGGAGAACACAGTCAAGTTTGGAAGTCAGGACAGGCATCAAGCCTTCAGCAGCTGAAATTCAGTAGTCAAGACTCCTACAATAGTGAGCAACACAAGGTTAGCAGCACTGGTCATGCAGCAGCACACAAGCTGCTGTCAGTCACTTCCCATCAGTATGAACCAGGTGACATTTAACAGTAAAATAAAACTACTGCCAGTATGTACCACACCACGACTTTACTGGCCAGGAAATAAGCTGGTTCCAAACAGATCGAAACACTATACAGGCCTTGGCTGATGTGTCATCCACATACAGCCTGCAGGAATGCATGGCTCTCCACACCCATGGGGGACCAAAGTATATAAAAAGTTTCCCAGTCTAAGACTAGGTGACTCTACCTCCAGAAAAATCCAAAGTTCTGTGCGTGTCCACATGTCTAGGACCGTATACAATTTTCAAAGCGCATCATAGAGGCATGCTATCATGCAAGACAAAACTATGTCTCCCTTCCCAAAGAACTGGTTGCTATCCATTATCGCAATATGAGCCCACAGCCACAAAGGTTTGTCAACAGGAAAGGCTACCATTCAGTGTAGTAGCAGATTACTGTGTGATGCAAAGCCATAAATAGTCTCCGCATGGCACCCAGGCAGTTTGCACAATTAACATATATAGTACCCATGTGAGCTACATCAGTTTCCTGCATAATGACATTCCAGTAACCACCTAAAATGTCAGGACCTGCTTGAGCAAGTGCCAAAATATGGAGACTGAATGGCCAAAATATTGGTCTTGCATATACCAATTCTGAAATGCCATTTTTTGTAATATTTCCTTTTCTCTGAAGTATGGCACACCTGGAGTTGTTCTAAACAAGTTTGATTGGGGCTTGCCCATCACATGGAGTGGTACAGTGGGGACTTGCCTCCCCTGAAAAAAAGCTTTAAGGAGAAATGCAATTTTTGAGATTCACCCTGTTTTCGGTCTCTTTGTTCGGCACTCAGGATTTTGAATGCCAATATTTCAACAGGGGGCCCAATATTCCTCTAAGCCATCCAGTTAACTGCAAGCACTGTGGCTAACATTAATGCATACATCTACATTTACAGTGTCCAAATGTAGTAGGCATCCCATGCAGACTTTTACAAGTAATGTATACCCTAAAGCTCTGGCTAACATTAATGCATACATCTACATTTACAGTGTCCAAATGTAGTAGGCATCCCATACAGACTTTTACAAGTAACGGATACCCTAAAGCTCTGGCTAATGGCAGCTATAAAGTATCCACAGTACGCAGCAGAAAAACAATCCCAACAACTTATATGCACAAACCTGCTACAACTACTGCTGAGCATGTGTTCGGCCTATGCAAAGCCAAGCTTCTGCTGGCCCAAGTTGTTGGGGCACTCCAGTATTGACCCTGCCTGAGTGTGCAGGATATTCTTAGCATATTAAATAACATGCTGAGGAAACTTAACTAGTATAGCAGCCTCATGCTATAGATACTAAAGACTATGCACTTCCAACAAGGAAAATGCAGTATCATCATATAGCGAGGCAAAATAGGAGTAAATGTCAGACCCACAATCTCGTATAGTGGCACGTACAGTATACCCAGTGCTGGCCCAGCAATGTCTAGTCTGGAGCTATGGGCACCAGTGACCACAAAATGACAGTGTGGTCACATACAATTTGTGCAGTGTTTAAATCTGGTTATGTTTGTGTGTGGTAGGGCTACAGTGGGTATTATAAACCCATGTACAAAGGAAGGAGAGTGGAGTGGGTCACTGTTAATCATTGCACAGGTGGCTAGGGATACAGTGACATACCTTTATACACAGTGGGTAGGGGGAATAAGATAAGACACAAGGGTCACAGGGTGATTTGTATGTTTATATCCTCCTAGTGGAGTAGCAAAACATGGCCTTGGGCGATGCAGCTGACCTTGTACAGCAGGATGTGGTACTTCACAAAGAAGGGATGGTGTAGACTGCAGGACTATAGCATGGATGATGTCCACTGGCAAGATAACTTCTAGTGGAGGCCGAGTGCTTTCACCACCCAAGGCGTACAACAGTATTATACTTTAGCATGGACTGTACACCCTCTGATACCTACCCAACAGACATCCCAGATGGGTACCACACCCAGACCTCAAACACTGCCAGTCTATATGGAGACAGATGTAGAAGCAGTGTGTGCTGTCACAAACTCCCACATCCTCATGGAGGGGCTTGGTAGGATTGGGCAACAGCCTTACAAAAGCAGTGCAACACAGCTCCATGACAGACTAGGTAACTGCAGACTTTCTGGAAGGGTGTCACACTTGCTGACTTAATCCCAAGCACTACACATGTCAAGGGTCACTAGTGACATGATGGTATCAGACCCCCCCCCCCCCCAAGAGGCACCCACAATGGATACAGTCATCACCTCTTCTGCCACAACCACAGGGGAAATCTTCCCCAATGGTAACAGATGTCCTTAGGTTAATTTGTGGGAGAATTAACACTTACTGTTTCGTTTGTCCATTCAGGTTAGCATCCCTAAGGGGCATCATCCATGTGTCACTGCAGGCCTGTCCAGCCGCTGCCATCCACTTACCTCTCTATACGCAGACACCTGTAAACATGGACATAACTTGGAGCTGTATACTGCTAGAAATGGGAGTACGGCAGCTAGAAAAAAGGGTGCCTAGGAATACACTACAGGTGACAGTTATGAGAATGTTATGTACAGCAGGAGGGACAGATAAGACCGATGGTGTATCTGCCACATAGTAGCACACAGTCTCGAAGGACAGCCCATCTATGTTAGGATCTACAGGTTATGTACGAGTAGACCAAAGATACCATCGGAAGACGACAGTCATATGTCAGAAAGTTATGTACTCACCATAATGACAGATATATGTTGTCTGTTCCCATCTGGTTCAACCCATTGGTAAATCAGATCCAAATGATCCAATAGAGGCAGATTTCCAAGATTTCAAGTCAGCAAGCTCCACCTCCTCTAGCCATAACTTGCCACTTAACTAAAACTACCTCAGATTTAGCTTACCCCCTTATTCACCCACTAAACTCTTGGATCTAGTTATCATGGGAAAAAGGGCAGAAAGGCCAAGAACCCAAAAAACGACAGACTCCCGGTCTCTCATCCCTGAAAGAACAGCCAAAAGGCAGGGAGGAAGAACCAGATGGAAACAGACATGGGTCTACAATTATGAGGAGTACTCTTTAGTTATGGTGAGTGCAGAACTTTCTTATCTGATGTTGTCTTTTCCATCTGGGTTCAACCTGTGGGCCAGAGTGCCTAGCTAAGTAACACCCACAGGGAGGTCTCAAGGAAGGATACTGCACAATATGGTGGAAACAAAACCCTAGACCTGGACTGGACATTCGATTTGTAGTGAGAGAAACTGCAATGACCCACCCAAGCTGCAGTTGAAGAGATGTAATCTAAATCGGCTCTGGAGAAAGACTGTAGGACAACAGCCTTGGTGGAATGACCTTTGGGGTTTAAAGCTCAATGACTTTTCCTTCAAATCATACTCAAAGAAAATACAATGAGAAAGCCATACGGACAAACCAGAGAACCCATCTGAGATTTTGAGAACAATATGAACAGCTGGCTAGGTTTTCTAAAGGCCCTTTTTATATTCAAATAGAATCTCAACTGCCTATGATCAAGGCAATGCAGAACATATTCATCCCACATAGAAAATTTGGGGAAAAGGCTAGCAAATCATTCAAATTACTTTGATACCAACCTTAGGCAAAAAGGGTCCAGGTTGAGGGACACTCTCTATGAAAGACCAGATACAGATGAACAGCAGAGAGGGTCTGTAACTGACACTTGGAAGAAGTAAAGGCCAACAAAAACAAGGTCTTCCATGACAACTTCTTCAGAAAAACAATAGCAGAAGGCTCAAAGGCAATGTGAACAGCATCTGAAACATAAAAGGCAAGCCCAAGGTGGAACTGGGCCTCACACCCGAGGACACAGTAAGGAGTCCCTTTAAGAAGAGGAGATCTTAAGGGCAGCAAAAGGCATATCTCTACCAAAGTGAAAATTAGAAATAGCTGCCTACTGTACTTTACTAGTGGAACAGCTAGACCCAGAGTTAAACAAATCCTCAAGAAAATCCAGGATAGCCTCCAGGGGTGCTGAAAAGGGATACAAATCCTGAGAGACAACCTATCAGGCAAAGCATTTCCCACTTACTAGCGTACACCTTACGAGTAGACAACTTTTGGGAAGACATTAGGATGTGAACACCATGGTCTGAAAAGTTGGGATTCCTGCCCATCAAGAAATTGGAGAAACCAAGCGGTTAACTTGAGAGGTCAAAGGTTGGGTGGATCCAAGCCTGCCAGGGGAGAAAGAAGATCCAGAACCCAAGGAGGGTACCTGAAAGAAAGGGAAACCACACCTGGCAAGGCCAAAAAGAAGCCAACAACTCCACAATAAAGAAATAAACCTATTGCTAACAATAATGCACACACTAACGTAAAACAGAAACTGGTAGAGGAGCAAAAAGGATACAGTGGAGTGAATGATGCTGCTGCTGTCTGGAACAGAAATAAATTCGATTTGAGGTAGGGGTAATGAAGTTGGGGTTATGTGAAGAGGAGGTGGAGCTTGCTGAGCCAAAGCCTTAGAAATCATCCAGCATTGGATCAGATAACCCACAGGCTGAACACAGATGGAACAAAACACTGATCAGATGGATTCAACTACACAGAACTTTGGTTAAGGGAATACTCTGGGGATAAGCATAATGTTGTACCAATACCATATGTCAAGGTATAGACAGGGCACACCATGACTGGCATGTGTTAAAGGCAAGCTATCCCAATACTGTGAGCATTTTGCCACTGCAATACATGTACAAGTTCGTACTGCTATGCTTACACAGATGCAATATCTGTAGAAGGCTGCATAGCCTCACGAATGAGGGAGGATTACCTTACATGTGAAGGGCCATGGGCATCTCTTCACTGCTACCTGTAAGTTGCTATTTCACAGAGCTCTGTTGCCAAATTCAAAATAACTTCCCATATTTGTGCCTGTTAATATCCAAATTGCAATTTTTTGGCATAGGCACAAACACTAAGACCATATTAACATTTCATTTACATTGATAAACCAACATTACATACATTTCTCACTTCCTGCCTTCCCTTAAACCTTGCTGTTCCTCTATTGTTCCACACATACTGCTTCCATAATTTCATTTATATCCATGTAATCTGCTCCTTCACTTTTCAAAAGAACTCCTACAGTTCTCTTACAATATCCAGTACTTCCAATTACAGTTGGTTTACAATAAGTGTAGCAAGACCTACATCTAAGCAATTCAAATCATGTGACAACTCAAACATTTATTTATTTTTTTTTTTTAAGTTACCCAACGTAGAATTTTTGAAATCTGCAAACTCAGTCTCCAAAAAATGTTGTCCTTTACCTCTCTCTTTCGCATCACATCTCCAGCATTTGCTTAATACTGAAGTAAGAATTTCCTGAAGACAGTCTGGGGAATTATAAAAATACCCATGTAAATGCTTCTCCCAATTATGCAAAGTTCGAAAGATTATGATTTTTTTCTTGGAATCAACAGTCCTCAACTGCCTTTCATGTCTCTTCCCAATATTTTATACCCTCTTGATACTTGTAGCCATCATTATTATTTCATATGTCCCACTAATTATCCCTTTAAAAACAGCTTCTGTTCTAGACTCTACTAAATTCTTCCATTTTGCACTCCCCTATCCCTTTGTCATAACCTGCACTCTGGTATCAGTCCCTGGTAAGGAAGGCAGTCTCTAACCTGGTGTTTCAGCTTGCCTTTAACATCTAATTGCTACAAGCATATGGAAGGTATCCACGTGAGTAGGAATACTGGGTTTTAGGAGAACTGCAGTTTCTGCTACTAGATATTACACCATTGTAATATGTCGGATTTACAAGTGCCATTTTACTGCTAATGAATAAGCAACCATTTGTGTATATTTGCATGGCAATGGCCACCACTTCACAAGACCAATGCAAAGTACTTGCATAGAATGTTAAGTGCACAGTAATGCTCTTTCCCTTCATGGGAACTTCAATGTGTGGCAACTTAGCCCCTATACTGATCCATTCCAAAAGGCTGAAAATGTGTACGATGTTAGCCATGGACATAACCAGGACAGGTGAGCAGCAGAGGCATTGGTACATGACCTGTAAAAGTCACCCAGATTGCCTAACCTCCCCCTTCATGTCAGGGGATAAATGTCCTTAATGGTACCGTTATGTGGATGCAAGTGTTAAGGTACAAGTGGGAAAGTACAGTTGTGTACACCTACCATAAATGTAGATGTTAGAGTGTCTTCACTGTTGCAGTCATGACTGTAGGGTTCTCCCCTGCTGGCAGGCAGCCCTCGGTCGGCCAGAATCCCAAAGTCTGGGTCCGGCGTCGGCTATTCAACTCTGCTCCCTGACATCAGAGCGCCAGGAGTATAAAGCTGACAGCCGACGCCATCTTCTCCAGTTTTTCTTGCCCCAGATGTCAGGAGTCCCAAAATGAAAATGGTCCCAAAACCTTTGAAAATACACCTCAGAAGAATGGTGAAAAAAGGAACCACACAAAAGTAAAAATAAGAGGGGACAGGAGGGAGGGAAACCCAGACTGCAACAGTGAAGACACTCGAACATCTACATTTATGGTAGGTGTACACAGCTGTACTATGTTCATCGTGTTTCACTGTTGCAGTCATGACTGTAGGGTAGAATCCCAAAGCTGAAAGAAAGGGAGGTGGTCATAAAGGAGGAGGGGTGGCTAAAAAGGCCCTGCAAGACTGCAGAGGCAAAGCCTGCCCTAGACTTAGAGTAGAGAGGCAAATTGTAGTGCTTAGAGAAAGTATGCACTGAACTCCCAAGTTGCAGCTTCCAAAATGTCCTTGGTAGGAACTCCCCTGAGGAAGGCTGCAGAAGTGGCAGCAGCTCTGGTGGAATTAGTCCGTACGCTCCCTGGGATTTGCTTTCCATGGTGCGAATAACAATCTGATTCCATGAGCAATCCATTTAGAAATGGTTCGTTTAGAAATGGCTTTACCTTGGGAACTTGAAGCATAAGAAAAGTACAGTTTTGTACCTACCATAAATGTAGATGTCCGAACTGGATAGCATCTGCAGTCATAACAACTGGGTTGTCCTGTCGTCAGGCAGCCCTTCAGTCGGCCGGATTCCAAAGTCCGGGTCCGGCTTCGGCTGATGTCGCACTTCACCCGACGTCATCTCTGTTGGTCTTCGGGTATAAAAGCATCAGCCGACGCCATTTTCCTCAGTGTTTCTTGCCCCAGATGCCAGTAGCCCTCTTTGAAGGCTAAAATTTGGATAAATGCCAATGTTTCCAAAAAGATAGAGGTAAACACCAAAATAAGCATGTATGTACATATATACAAACAAATACACCATAAAAGACTCCCCCCCACCAGCTAGCTATAAGGAGGGTAAACACCCTAGGAGTACCACAGAGGGGAAGGAGGGAGGGTAATCCTGACTGCAGATGCTATCCAGTTCGGAAATCTACATTTATGGTAGGTACAAAACTGTACTATGTCCTTCATGGATGCATCTGCAGTCATAACAACTGGGTAGAATACCATAGCCAACTAGGGGAGGAGGATAAAAGTAGATTATGGTGTGTTTAGGATCCCTTGCAGTACAGCAGTGGCAAACCCTGCTCGGGATCTGGAATATAAAGGCAAATTATAATGCTTGGCAAATGTATGCACGGAGGTCCAAGTAGCCGCCTCAATAATGTCTTTGGTTGCCACTCCTCGTAAGAAGGCTGTGGTAGTGGCTGTTGCCCTTGTAGAATGAGGTCTTATGTTCTATGGAATTGGTTTTCCATGGAAGGAGTAACAGAATCGTATGCAATTTCCTATCCATTTGGAGATTGTCTGTTTGGAAATAGCTTTTCCTTCCCTTCCTGTGGCATAGGCTACAAAAAGTTGGTCAGTCTTTCTGCTATTTTTGTTCTGTCCAAGTAGTAGCGTAGCTGTCTATGTACATCCAAGGTATGCAGTATTCTTTCCCCTCTGTTCTGTGGGTTGGGAAAGAAGGTAGGTAGGTTGATTGCCTGGTTTAAAGACACTCTGGATACCACCTTGGGCATAAATGTAGGATTAGTCCTCATGGACACTCTATCTTGGTGGAAGATTAGGAAGGGTTGCACTGCCATTAAGGCCTGTAGTTCTGAAACCCTCCTTGCTGAAGTAATTGCCAGTAGGAAAGCAGTTTTCCATGACAGGTGTTGTAGGTCTGCTGTTGCTGCTGGTTCAAAGGGTGATAGTGTAAACTTTTCTAGCACAAAGTTTAAGTCCCAAGCTGGTAATGGTGGTTTCCTTGGAGGTTTTACATTCTTGATTCCTCTGAGGAACTGCCTGAGTAAAGGTGAAAAAACAGGTGGATCAAAGCTGTATTCTGCTGAAATAGCTGATGCATGTATCTTGATGGAGGAGTAGGACAGGCCTGAATGAAGAAGTTCGCCAGATACTCCAGGATGTTAGGTATATCTATGTTTGACACATCTTTTCCTCTTTCCGTTACTCCAAATGACAAACCTTTTCCATTTTCCAGCATAGTTCCTTCTTGTTGAAGGTCTGCGTGCTTCAAGTATAATGTCCTTAACTCTTTGGGAAAGTTCTGGATTAGCTGCTACTATGTGATGTTCCATGCAGTCAGTTGCAGCGTTTTTAGGTTTGGATGTATGATGCTGTAGTTGTTCTGAGTTAACATCAAAGGCATCAGGGGTATTGGCCACATATTGTTCCGAGACATGCTCCTCAGCAGTGGGTACCAGTGTTGTCTTGGCCAGTTTGGAGCTATCAGGATTATCCTTGGACGTTCTTCCTTGATTTTTAGTACTTTGTGTATCAAGGGAAGAGGTGGGAATGCATATGCTGCCAGGCCTTTCCAGCTGAAGGAGAGCGAATCCACTTTCCATGCTAGTGGGTGGAATGTCCTTGTGCAGAATTTTTTGAGCTGGTGATTGCGAGGTGATGCGAATAGATCTATCTGAGGCATTCCCCATTTCTTTGAGATGGTCTTGAAGATGTCCGGGTGCAGCTTCCATTCGTGGGCATCCGATGTGGTTCTGCTTAATATGTCTGCTAGAGTATTTTCTTTTCCCGGTACAAATATTGCCTGTAACTGGATGTTGTAGCTGAGTGCCAGGTTCCACAGCTCCAAAGTCATTCTGCATAGGGGGTATGAATGAGTGCCTCCCTGTTTGTTGATGTACCACATGACTGTGGTGTTGTCTGTCCTTATCATCAACTGGCCCTCTGAGAAATGGTTTGAACTTTTGAATTGCCAGTTTTACTGCCAGCATTTCTTTTAGGTTGATGTGCAGGTGAAGTTGGTCCTGTGTCCACAATCCTTGCACGCATTTGTCCAGCATGTGGGCCCCCCATCCTAGGTCTGAAGCGTCTGTTGTGATGGTCTGGCTTGCTTGACATCTGCGAAAGGGTAGGCCTGGGTTTGACTGGCATGCCTGAGCCCACCATAGGAACTCCTGTTTTAAGCATGGAATTAGTGGGATTTCTGCTTCTAGGCTGTGTCTGTGTTGGGACCATAAATTCTTTAGGTACCACTGAAGTTTTCTCATATGTAGTCTGGCAAATGGGACCAAGATTATGCATGATGCCATGAATCCCAAGGCCTGCAGTACTTTTCTTGCTGTTAACTTGTCCAGTTTTGTTAGTGCCAAGAAGTAAAGAGGGAGTTCTTTTTGTTTTTCTGTAGTCAGGAATGCCATTTGTTTACTGTGTCCAATTCATGGCCCAAGAATGTCCTTGTTTGGGATGGTATCAGCCTTGACTTTTGTAAATTGACTGTGTATCCCAGTGCTTGTAGCAAGTAAATGACCCTTTGTAAATCTGTTGTCAGCTTGCTTTTGTTGTCCCCTTGTAGCAGGCAGTCGTCCAGGTATGGGTAAATTTGAATTCCCTGTAGTCTGCAATGGCGATTACTGATGCCAGGCATTTTGTGAATACTCTGGGCGCAGTAGATAAGCCAAAGGGCAATGCTGAGAATTGATAGTGCTCTGATCCTGCAAGAAATCTGAGGTATCTTCTGCAGATTGGTCGAATGGGGACGTGCAGGTATGCCTCCTTGAGATCTAGAGTTACCAGCCAAGACTCCTTGCCCAGCATGGGAAGAAGTTGCTGTAGGGTCAGCATTTTGAATTTTGGGACAATGATGTATGTATTTAAGGTGGACAGGTCGAGAATTGGTCTCCAACTTTTTTCCTTTCTTGGAACTAGGAATAGTCTGGAGTAGAACCCCTTTCCTTGCTCTGCTGTTGGCACTCTTTCCACAGCTCTCATGTTTGCTAACTCCATTATCTGTTGTAGAGCCTCTGTTTTTGATTTGAGGTAGATTTGGCATTCCTCTTTTGACTGGTAAAGTGTGGAAGTGAAACCGTAACCTTGATCTATGGTTTGTAAAATCCACTTGTCTTTTGTTATGTAGTGCCAGTTCTTTGAAAATAAGGTTAACTTTCCGCCTAGAGGAGCTGCTATTTGTTCCCTGGTAGGCGGATTTAGGTTAAGTCACTGTGGTTGTGCTGATGTAGTGGCAGTGGTTGTGTCTGTGCCTCTGTTGTTACCTTGCCACTGTCGCCTCTGTAGGCACCTCCTCTGGATTGGTTTCTGCCTCTGGAGCGCCTATTCCTGCCCCTTTGAAATTTTGTGGAGTCAGGAAAGGACCAATTTTGGCAGGCCAGTTCCTGCTAAACCTTGGGGTTGAACCTGCAAGAAATCTTTGACCGCTTGAACAGATTTTGCCTTTTCTTCCATTTTCTTCATAACCTGCTGGGCAGGTGTACCAAACAAACTTGTCTTATCCATAGGTGCATCTAGCAACTTAGCTTTAACATGATCCGTAAAGCTTGCTCCTTTAGCCATGCATGCCTTCTTATCACTGTGCCAGTCATGGCTGATCTAAATGAAGCCTCCAGTGCATCATAGCCACATTTTAAGGAATGGTTGCTAACCTGTTGTATGTTATTTACCATTTTCTAATACATATTTCTTATCAAGAGATTCATCAATGAACATAACGTGTGTATGATGGAAATGCTAAAAAAGTTTTTAAAAAAACATTGCCGAAGCATTAAAAACATTTGGGGCTTTGTCAATTATCTTGCAGTAATTACAAAATGTAGATCAGCATTTCACCTAGTTAGGTTGGAAATGTGATGTAGAACCTAACTGGTTAATTATACCACATGACATTTTTGTAATTAATGAAACACCTTTTATACCGTTCTTTTTGTATGTGAAGTTTTAATCTGAAGAAGTCGCTTTATGTGAAAGCGACGAAAAGCGCTTAATCAAAACTGTAAAAATTCTTCTTGCATTCATTCATTCACCCATACGTGCTGAAGTGGATTTATAAAAAAACTGTTTTTGAACTGGTGTGGAGAATTGTAGCGAAGCAACTTGTTGGTCGTCAGTTTACGTTTAAAATCTGGTTTGTGTCTTATATGTCATGGTATAGACAGGGCACACCATGACTGGCATGTGTTAAGGGCAAGCTATCCCAATACTGTGAGCATTTTGCCACTGCAATACATGTACAAGTTCGTACTGCTATGCTTACACAAATGCAATATCTGTAGAAGGCTGCATAGCCTCATGAATGAGGGAGGATTACCTTACATGTGAAGGGCCATGGGCATCTCTTCACTGCTACCTGTAAGTTGCTATTTCACAGAGCTCTGTTGCCAAATTCAAAATAACTTCCCATATTTGTGCCTGTTAATATCCAAATTGGCATTTTTTGGCATAGGCACAAACACTAAGACCATATTAACATTTCATTTACATTGATAAACCAACATTACATACATTTCTCACTTCCTGCCTTCCCTTAAACCTTGCTGTTCCTCTATTGTTCCGCACATACTGCTTCCATAATTTCATTTATATCCATGTAATCTGCTCCTTCACTTTTCAAAAGAACTCCTACAGTTCTCTTACAATATCCAGTACTTCCAATTACAGTTGGTTTACAATAAGTGTAGCAAGACCTACATCTAAGCAATTCAAATCATGTGACAACTCAAACATTTATTTATTTTTTTTTTTAAGTTACCCAACGTAGAATTTTTGAAATCTGCAAACTCAGTCTCCAAAAAATGTTGTCCTTTACCTCTCTCTTTCGCATCACATCTCCAGCATTTGCTTAATACTGAAGTAAGAATTTCCTGAAGACAGTCTGGGGAATTATAAAAATACCCATGTAAATGCTTCTCCCAATTATGCAAAGTTCGAAAGATTATGATTTTTTTCTTGGAATCAACAGTCCTCAACTGCCTTTCATGTCTCTTCCCAATATTTTATACCCTCTTGATACTTGTAGCCATCATTATTATTTCATATGTCCCACTAATTATCCCTTTAAAAACAGCTTCTGTTCTAGACTCTACTAAATTCTTCCATTTTGCACTCCCCTATCCCTTTGTCATAACCTGCACTCTGGTATCAGTCCCTGGTAAGGAAGGCAGTCTCTAACCTGGTGTTTCAGCTTGCCTTTAACATCTAATTGCTACAAGCATATGGAAGGTATCCACGTGAGTAGGAATACTGGGTTTTAGGAGAACTGCAGTTTCTGCTACTAGATATTACACCATTGTAATATGTTGGATTTACAAGTGCCATTTTACTGCTAATGAATAAGCAACCATTTGTGTATATTTGCATGGCAATGGCCACCACTTCACAAGACCAATGCAAAGTACTTGCATAGAATGTGAAGTGCACAGTAATGCTATTTCCCTTCATGGGAACTTCAGTGTGTGGCAACTTAGCCCCTATACTGATCCATTCCAAAAGGCTGAAAATGTGTACGACGTTAGCCATGGACATAACCAGGACAGGTGAGCAGCAGAGGCATTGGTACATGGCCTGTAAAAGTCACCCAGATTGCCTAACCTCCCCCTTCATGTCAGGGGATAAATGTCCTTAATGGTACCGTTATGTGGATGCAAGTGTTAAGGTACAAGTGGGAAAGTACAGTTGTGTACACCTACCATAAATGTAGATGTTAGAGTGTCTTCACTGTTGCAGTCATGACTGTAGGGTTCTCCCCTGCTGGCAGGCAGCCCTCGGTCGGCCAGAATCCCAAAGTCTGGGTCCGGCGTCGGCTATTCAACTCTGCTCCCTGACATCAGAGCGCCAGGAGTATAAAGCTGACAGCCGATGCCATCTTCTCCAGTTTTTCTTGCCCCAGATGTCAGGAGTCCTCAGAAGAATGGTGAAAAAAGCAACCACACAAAAGTAAAAATAAGAGGGGACAGGAGGGAGGGAAACCCAGACTGCAACAGTGAAGACACTCGAACATCTACATTTATGGTAGGTGTACACAGCTGTACTATGTTCATCTTGTTTCACTGTTGCAGTCATGACTGTAGGGTAGAATCCCAAAGCTGAAAGAAAGGGAGGTGGTCATAAAGGAGGAGGGGTGGCTAAAAAGGCCCTGCAAGACTGCAGAGGCAAAGCCTGCCCTAGACTTAGAGTAGAGAGGCAAATTGTAGTGCTTAGAGAAAGTATGCACTGAACTCCCAAGTTGCAGCTTCCAAAATGTCCTTGGTAGGAACTCCCCTGAGGAAGGCTGCAGAAGTGGCAGCAGCTCTGGTGGAATTAGTCCGTACGCTCCCTGGGATTTGCTTTCCATGGTGTGAATAACAATCTGATTCCATGAGCAATCCATTTAGAAATGGTTTGTTTAGAAATGGCTTTACCTTGGGAACTTGAAGCATAAGAAACAAACAATTGTTCTGATTTTCTGATGTCCTTGGTTCTGTTCAGGTAAAAAACGTAGCTGTCGATGTACATCCAAGGAATCTAAGATCCTTTCCCCTTTATTTTGAGGAGTGGGGAAAAAGGTTGGCAAGTGGATAGTTTGATTTAAAGCCACTTTGGAAACCACCTTAGGCATGAAAGTTGGATTAGTCCTCAAAGATACCCTGTCTTGATGAAAAATAATATAAGGTTCCACCGCCATAAGAGCTTGTAACTCTGAAACTCTCCTGGCAGAGGTTAGTGCCAATAGGATAGCTGTCTTCCAAGATAAAAACTTGATGTCAGCAGAAGCGGCAGGCTCAAAAGGAGGCAAGGTTAGTTTTTCCAAAACATAACTTGAGATCCCAAGCAGGAATAGGAGGAGATCTAGGTCGTCTTAAGTTCTTAGCTCCTCTGAGGAACGGTCTCATGAGCTGGTGGGAAAAGATGGGAGGGTCTGAATTATAATGAGCAGAAATAGCAGAAGCATGGATCTTAATGGAAGAGAAAGAGAGACCCTTATATGTAAGAGATCCGTCAAGTAAAGTAGAATTAAAGTAATGTTAAGAAGAAGAGGATCAGAATCCTGAGCCTGCATCCAGGAACAAAATCTTTTCCATTTTCCTGCATAAGATTTCCTAGTGCTAGGACGTCTGGCTTCTAAAATGACATCCATAACCTGCTTGGGTAGGAAAGAAGAAAAAGGCCCTGGAATAACCAGGCCGCCAGGCTGAGAGTTCTGACATAAGAGTGTAGAACATGACCCTGATGTTGGGACAGAAGGTTTGGAGACTGAGGTAAAATCCAAGGGGTCTCCAGGCATAGGTTTATTAGAGTTGGATACCAAAACTGCCGAGGCCAATTCGGAGCCAACAAGATTATCATTTTGGGTTTGTCTGGTTTTATCTTCAATAAAACTCGAGGAAGAAGAGGTAGAGGCGGAAAGGCATATCCAGAGAGGTTCCTCCAACTGAATGACAGGGCATCCACTTTCCAAGCCTCTGTGGAATGTCCTGGTGCAAAAATTCTGCAGCTGATGATTTAGATTCTGCAGCTGATGATTTAGATGGGATGCAAAGAGATCTATGTGAGGACATCCCCATACTGCTGTTATCATCCTGAATATTATGGTGTCCAGCATCCACTCGTGTGGATCTGAAAGGTTTCTGCTCAAACTGTCTGCCAGTAAGTTTTGTTTCCCTGGTAGAAACTGAGCTTGAAGATCCAGATTGCAAGCTAGAGCCGTGTTCCATAAATCCATGGCTAGTCTGCAAAGGGGGTATGAATGAGATCCCCCTTGCTTGTTTATGTACCACATAACTGTGGTGTTGTCTGTCCGTATTAGTAGTTGTCCTGGTTGTATGAGATTCCTGAAGGCCAATAGAGCTTTCTGAACGGCTAACATTTCCTTTAAGTTGATATGCAGGTGCTTCTGATCCTTTGTCCAAAGGCCCTGCAGACAACTGCCCTGAAAATGGGCTCCCCAAGCATAATCCGAGGCGTCCGTGGTTAGAATCTGAGAGGCAGGAGGTAGACGGAAGGGCTTCCCTTTGTTTAGAGCACATGCTCTGGACCACCAAAGAAATTCCTTTTGAAGGCAAGGAAGGACAGGAATCAGTATGTCCAAACTGTGGTAATTCTGAGACCATACACTTTTTAGGTACCACTATTTTCCTCATGTGTAGTCTTGCATATGGTACGAGAAGGATGCAAGAGACCATGTAACCCAAAGCCTGCAGGAATTTCCTTGCAGATAGATGGGTTAGAGTTGCCAAGGCTTTGAAAGTTGATGCCAGCTGTAATTGTTTTTCGGATGTCAGAAATGCCATCTGGGTTGTAGTGTTTAGAAGAGCACCCAGAAAAGTTATCTGTTGTGATGGTGTCAAATTTGACTTTTTTATGTTTACAGAAAATCCCAGGAATTTGAGGAGGTTTTGTACAAAGTCTAGATGCTAGAGTAAGACATCCTTGCTGTCTGCCTGAATTAGACAATCGTCCAGATAAGGGTAAATTTGAATTCCCTTGAGTCTGCAGTAAGCTACTACTGGAGCCAGGCATTTGGTGAAAATCCTGGGCGCAGTAGGCAATCCAAAGGACAGCGCAGAGAATTGAAAGTGCCTCGATCCGGCCTTGAACCCTAGCTATTTTCTGCGATCTGCCTGATGGGAATGTGTAAATATGCCACCTTTAAATCCAAAGTCACCATCCATGCATCTTTGGACAGCATTGGAAGTAACTGCTGTAGAGTAAGCATCTTGAATTTTGGAATCTCTAGAAAGGTGTTCAAGACCGACAGATCCAGAACGAGCCTCCATGAATTTTGCTTTCTTGGGACTAGAAAGAGCCTTGAGTAAAACCCTTTTCCCATCTCTGAAAGAGGTACCAGTTCTATGGCATTCATAGCCAAAAGAGCCTCCACCTGGTTTAAGGCCTCCATCCATTGATGTTTTGGAAGGTCTGGCCATCCGCTTGGCCTTGGCAAAGTATGAAAATGGAATTTGTAACCTCTTAAAATCACACCCAAAACCCATTTGTCCTGGGTTATTTGAGTCCAATTTTGGTAAAAAAGAGAGAGTTTTCCTCCGAGAGGGGCTTCCAGGCAAGACATTCCTGCAGCCCAACAGAGGGAGTCATTGAGTTTGTTTCCTTTGAGACTGTGGCCTGTCCTCTCCTCCCCTAGGGGTAGAAGCAGTCCATTGCCTTGGTCTATAAGCAGCTTGCGTTTGAGGCCTCCCTCTGGAGCGTCTATATCTACCCCTTTGAGGCCTGTCTGAAGAGGGAAGGGACCAGTTTTTTGATGGCCAATTCCTGCTAAATCTAGGAGGCTGTACTTGTAAGAAATCTTTAACTGTTTGCATGGATTTCGCCTCATCCTCCATCTTTTTAATCACCTCTTCAACTTTAGATCCAAACAAAACATGCTGAACAGGAGCATCCAATAATTTAGCCTTTACTTGTTCAGGTAAATTTTGTTCCTTTAGCCATGCATGTCTTCTAATGACTGTGCCAGAGGCCGCAGCCCTACAAGAAGCCTCCAAGGCATCAAATCCAGTGTAGAACATGCTTCCCAACTTGTTCAGTGGCATGCAATAAGTCATGTAATTCCTTATCCTCTACACAGGCAGAAATAGAAGTAAATTTCTGTTTTAAGACAGACAAGAGAAATTGCTGATATTTAAGCATATGGAACTGACAGTTTAAAGCCCTAATGGACAAAGTAGCAGAAGTGTACACCTTTTTGCCCCATCTTTCCAAGGCTCGAGAATCCTTTTCAGTAGGAATAGGATTTTTGGCAGTAGCGGCCTTAACACCCTTAGGACCCTGAGAAATGGTTTCAGGGTCAGCAGTAGGATTCTTGTATAAAAACTGATGGGAATCAGGAACCCTGTAGTACCTATCAGGCTTAACAGGAGCAGGAGGAAAAGAATCAGGGGTTAAATTAGCCTCCGAAAAGGCATCATCCACAATACCCAAAACAGGAGTAATAGCCAGGGGTCTATGTTGGGGTAGAAGAATCCCTCAGTCTTTTCTTGGATTCTGAATATTCCTGTCCCTCCCAGTGAAAATGTTCCCTCATTTCATGCAGAGTTTCCCCAAAAGAAAAATCCTCAGGAGGAGAAGCTGAAGGAATGGATTCTTCCGCATCAGAATCCTCATAAGGAGGAAAATAATATTCCTGATCAGAAGAAGAAACTGAGGAAACAGAAGCCTGATCAGAGGAATCATAATAAACATCCTGCCTTGGCCTTTTGTCTGGAGGGGGATGAGAACCCCTAATCATTGTAAGTAAATCCTCCGCCATCTTGAGTAACTATTTCTGTGACTTGGGAGCCGGTTCAGAAGAGGCCTGTGTTGAAGTCTTTGATTTAGAAGGAGTCTTTGCCTTTGTCTTTGCCTTTACTTGAAGCTGAGTAGGCCTGAAAACCCCTTCGGAAGCCGGTACCTGCACAGCGGCTCCGGACCCATCCGAAGGAGCATTGTCCGAAGGTCCTGCAACAGAGATATTTAAAGGCCTTGTTGGCTCCTCATGAGAGTCCGTTTCGGCCGTCGGTTCTGAAATGGCCGACAGGGGCTGCAAAAGCACCTCAATGACGATGGCCGAACCTGAAGCTGGCTCCACATGTGGGCTATCATCAGATTTGGACCTCGGAGGCCTGTCTTTATCCTTGCGACGCTTGTAAACTCCGGTAGATGGAACAGTGTCAGACGACATTTTGTAGTTATAGCGCCTACTGAAGTAATGAAAAGCAAAATCGTACCTTCGCTTAATTGTACGTTGATTGAATCTAGCACAAAACCGACAACTAGCTACGTCGTGGTCAGGGCCTAAGCAAGGAATACAGTAAGAATGAAAATCCTTATGAGGTATTTGCTTCCCACATGAAATACAATTATTAACTTTTTCTGACATCGGAGTGGAGCAAGAAAAAAGTTTCCCGAACGGGGTACTTAGCTTTGAGTGGAGAAGAAAGTCTTTGGACCGAAGTATGTAGAAAAATTCGTCAGGAGTCAACCGACCGGCACTTGCGAACTGCTATCACCGCACGGCAAGAAAGACTGGAGAATATGGCGTTGGCTGTCAGCTTTATACTCCTGGTGCTCCGACGTCAGGGAGCAGAGATGAACAGCCGACGCCGGACCCAGACTTTGGGATTCTGGCCGACCGAGACAAGACTCACATGGAACATGATGGTAAGAACATAACTTCTTTATGTGAAGTTGTTCAATCTCGCTGTTTGTTCTTACACGTGGGTAGTGTCCCAAGCACCCTAATCCTGGGTGGCTCACGGGAGTACATTCCTGAGAACAGTGGAACCAAAGGAAGCCCTGTCCCTGGAGGCCCTGTCCACTTTGTAATGAGTGATAAATGTATGAGGTTTGGACCAAGTAGCAGCTGCACAAATATGTCCAAAGGCAAACAGGCTGCATGAGCCAGAGATGTAGACAGCCCTAGTGGAATGTGCTTTCACCCTATGCACTAAAGGTTGGTTGGTTGAGGAATATATATATTTTTTGCAATCAGATAACTACTTAGACAATGTAACTTTAGCTACAGGCAGTTTATTGTCCGCATGAGAAACAGAATTGTTCCGATTTCCTAAACTCCTTTGTTCTGTCCAAATAAAACCTCAGTTGTCTGTGAACATCAAGTTTATGTAACATATATTCTAATTGATTCGAATGGTGTCTGAAAAAGGTGGGCAGCTCAATACACTGGTTCAAATTAACCTCAGAGCAGACCTTAGTAAGAAAGGTGGGATTAGTTCTGAGAGGCACTCTTGTCAGGATGAAAAACCAGATACAGAGGCCTGATAGAAAGAGGTTGTAGTTCCGAAACTCAACGAGCTGAGGTAATAGCCACCAAGAATATTATTTTCCAAGAAATTAACTTCAAGGGACAAGAATATGCAGGTTCAAAGGGGGGGGGGCATAAGCTGAGATGGTATTAAATTTAGATTCCAGGGGGCAACTGGTTGCCTGAAAGGTGGCCTAAGGTGATGAGACCCTTTCAGAAAGGCTTTCCATAATCAGAGAGATAAGATTATAGCTCTCAAATCCCAGGTGAAAATTGGATATTGCTGCCAATTGAATTCTTACAGTGGCCGCTGCTGCATCTTTGTGAAAAAGCATGGTCAGAAACTCCAGAACACTATCAATAGGAGCGACATAGGGATCAATATCATGCTGAGAGGCCCAATAAACAAAATTAGAAGTTATGTACTCACCATAACGTTCCATCTGAGTAGGTGTATTCATTTGTCTGCAACCTGTGGTTATGGATCCGATATTGGATCCGAACCGGCATGGTTTACCAGCTATGGATCCAAGCTCTCAGCTCCTCCCCTCACCCATAATGCCCTGCTCTACCCTCATGACCTCAGATCGAGTTTGCCAACAGCAAGAACACCCTGAAAAGGGTAACACACAATATGCAGGAAACTGAAAGGCCAGGGGGATAGGAGGGCAGGATGGTTGCAGACAAATGAATACACCTACTCAGATGGAACGTTATGGTGAGTACATAACTTCTAAATCTGAAGTAGGAGATTCATTTGTCTGCAACCTGTGGGACAGAGTCCCCAGCTACCTGAATCTTGGGCCATCATGGAAGGATATTCCGAGCACCCATGAGCCAAAGGATGCTCTACCCTAGATGCAAGATCCAACTTGTAGTGGGAAATAAGCGTATGAGATGAAGCCCACGTGGCTGCTGCACAAATATCATCTAGAGGAATCCTAGCCTTAAAGGCTGCGAGGTAGATACTGACCGGGTTGAATGGGCGTGTACACCCTCCGTGCGGGCCTTCCTGAAGCTTGATAAGCCAATAAGATACATTGTGAAATCCAGAGACAGAGAAACTTTAGAAATTGGCTTGCCCAAATTAAATTTAGCAAAGGAAATGAACAACTGGTCGGATTGCCTATGACCAGCCGTTCTGTTTAGATAAAATCTAAGTTGCCTGTGAACATCTAAGGAGTGAAGCTTGTATTCACCTTTGTTTTCATATTTAGGAAAGAAAACAGGGAGGTTAATGGACTGATTAATGTTTGCTTCAGAAGCTACTTTAGGAAGAAAGGACGGGTTGGTCCTGAGGTAAACACGGATCGGATGAAAGACCAAGTAAGGAGGTTTAGCTGATAATGCTTGGAGCTCTGAAACTCTCTTGGCCGATGTAATGGCTACTAAGAAGGCAGTCTTGAAAGACAAGAATTTGAGATCTACCGTAGCCGCTGGTTCGAAGGGGGGGGGGGGGCGGTCAAAGCCTGGAGAACTAAGGAAAGGTCCCAGGGAGGAACCGCTTGTTTTACAGGGGGCCTGAGAAGGAAAGTACCTTTAAGGAAAATTTTACACAACTTGGCTGACATGAGTGGACTGGAGTCATGACCAATGTGAAATTGCCGCAAGTTGTACTTTGACTGTGGAACTGCTGGCACCATCGTTAAAAAGAGTGGTTAAGAAATCAAGCACTAAAGGGAGAGGAACTGTGAAGGGGTTCAGGCCTTGCCGCTCCGCCCATAAAGAAAACCGTTTCCACTTGCTACAGTAGACTTTCCTAGTGGATGGTTTATGAGCTGCCACCAGGATCGCCTTAACAGGGGACGAAATACCGGGAGTCCTGATCAAGAGTGGAACTGGAGCAGCCAAGCGGTCAGCTTCAGGTTGTCCAGGTTTGGAGGAGATAGGCAGGATGGATGAGATATCAGATTCGGAATGGGATCTAGAATCCAAGGGGGATTCACCGAGAGACCTTAGGAAGGGGAACCAGATCTGTCGAGGCCAAAACAGAGCAATGAGAATCATTCTGCAACCCACCCGAGAGGCTTTCTGAAGAACTTGGAGCATCAGAGGCAAGGGTGGATAAGCATACAGAAGACCAGGTGGCCAAGCATGCACCAGAGCGTCTCTTGGGGAACCTCCTGGAGGAGGTATCAGAGCGAAAAAACTGTCGCAATTCGTGTTTGAGGGAGAGGCAAAAAGATCGCACGAAGGAGTTCCCCACCGTGTGAATATGCTTTCCGCTACTAGAGAATTGAGAGACCACTCGTAAGGGGTCAGAATGGTGCGAGTGAGCTTGTCCGCCAGGATGTTGGACCGACCCGGAATGTGCGCTGCTATTAGAAAGCGGTTGGTGGAGATTGCCCATTCCCAAACTCTCATGGCTTCTCGACAAAGAGGGTAAGACCTCGTTCCTCCTTGCTTGTTGATATACCAGACAACCGACATGTTGTCCGATTGAATCGCAATTGTTCCCAAGGGAAGAAAGTCCTGAAGTGCTAGCAACGCTAAGAGCACTGCTCTCATCTCTAGAACGTTGATATGCAGTAAGGTCTCTGAATCGTTCCACGTGCCTTGGATGGTCCGGCCCGCAAAATGCCCCCCCCCCACCCGAGGCGGGAGGCGTCCGTGGTCACCGTGGCGAGAGGGGGAGAAGCACAAAATGGGCGGCCTCCGTGGAGATCTGGGGAGTGAAGCCACCACAGGAGGGATTGCTTGCAAGCCTTGCTGATCGCAATGGGATGATGCATAGGAAGAGCAAGGTATGACCACTGTACTAAGAGAGTCCACTGGAGGATGCATATTGAGCCTGGCGAGAGGAAGAAGTGCTATAGCAGATGCCATGGACCCTAGAGCCCTCAGGACCAACTCCTGAACAGAACTTGAGTGGAGAATGGCCCGCACCTGGAGCTGCAGATTTTGAACTCTGTCCGCAGTGAGGAAGGCTTTTAAACTCCTTGTGTCTAACCTGGCCCCTATAAAATCTAAGAGCTGTGTGGGCTAGGTTGGATTTCTTTGTGTTTATAGTGATGCCCAGATTGGGAGCAAGATGGAGAAAGGAGTCTCGCCAACAGTAGTAGATGCCTTGTTGGGGCGTAAGGAGCCAGTCGTCCAGGTAGGAAGACCTGCACCCCTGAAGCCTCAGGTGGGCCGCTACCACTGCTAATACTTTGGTGAACACCCTGGGGCTGTGGTGAGACCAAAGGGAAGGACCGGAACTGGTAGTGACTGGCTCCCAGCCGAGCGGAGAAACGTCCTGGGCGCCTGTCCATTAGGATGTGGTAGTACGCATCTTTGAGGTCTATGGAACACATCCAGTGATTTTCTCCCAGAAGGGGAGAATAGATTGCAGAGTGACCATTGAATTTTTCCTTGGGAACTGCCAGGTTCAAGAGAGAAAGGTCTAAAATTGGTCTTAGATCCCCGTCTTTTTGGCACTAAAAGAACCTGGAGTAGAACCCTGATCCGATCTGGTCTGGGGACGGGCTGGATGGCTCTTTTCTTTAGCAGATGGCCAATTTCTGCCAAAGCGGCCTCCGTTGATCGGGTGGAACGTCTGGGAGGGACTTCAATTTTGGTAAGTGACGAAAAGGGATACGGTATCCTCTGGATATGATCTGGAGAACCCAGCGGTCTGATGTTATGGACTCCCATGCCGCTAGGTGCCCCGAAACATCCCCGACTGCCTCCAGAGTGGAGCAGCCGGGCAACCCTCAGGGTTGCTGCCCGGGCTGTTCAGAGAAGGGTTCTCTGGACCCGAAGTTCCTGGGAGCCCCTCTGCCTCTAGGGCGGCGTCCTCCCTGTCCTCCTCTGCCACGGAAGGACTGGTTGTCCGAGCAGGCTGGCATTGCTGCGACTTCGAACCACATCTTCTTCTGACCCTTTTGGTTCCTAGAATAGGGCCTCTGGGGTGCAGAAGCGGATTCGACGGCAGACAGCGTCTTCCAGTCCTTCTCGCTCTGGGTCAAGGTGTCGAACGGTTTTGCCAAAGAGGGCAGAACCATCAAAGGCGTTCGCAAATGACGCTTTGAAGGGCTCTGAGAAATCGCAATGACGGAGCCAGGCCTGGCGTCTAGTGACTAGACCTGCCCCTGCGGCTCTAGCGCCTTCCATAGCATGAGAGTAGCCGCATAGAGGTATTGGTAACTGATCTAAGAGTGGCCATGCGGGTGGAGTACAGCACTTTGTCCTCCTCCGACATGGACTCTGGGGAGATGCAGCGTATTCTTTAATAAGATCGCTGCATCCTAATAACGTGCCAGGTAGTTCAGCGCCCTTACCGAGAAGGTCGCTGAACTAAACATCCGCTTCCCAAGCGGTCCATCATCCGAGACTCCTTGCTCGGGATGGACTGCGGGAGTCTCGTGAGCAAGTTCCCTCTTGGTGGCCGCCGTCAACATGGCATCTACCGGAGGCCCCTTACTCCAATGGGCACGGTCAGACGGTGGACTGAAGATCCTGTCGGGCCTCTTAGGGATTGGCTCCACGGTGTCTGGTTCCTTCCACGCCCTGGTGGTAATGAGGTCCACCAGGGGGTCGGCAGGAGGGGACACCCAAGAGGTAGACGGGCCCACTTCAAATGCCTCCAAGAACACGGACTCGTCCAAGGAAGACTTGGGGCAGACCACCCCCCCCTTATGCGGAGCATTTCCATGATGTCTCCAAATGAGACATCCTCGGGGGGTGACCGTGGGGAGCCTTCCCCTTCCTCCAAATCCGTGTCTTCCGTGAGAGACTCGGGGGAGTCAATGTGCCTCCTTTTGCACGTATGCTTGCGAGGAACATCCTCTGGGGGGCTGTCAGAGGACTCCTCGCAAGCAGCAACCTGTTCCAGGGGAGCAGCTTGGGGCACAAGCGGGCTGTCCCAAGGGCGGATGGTGGAAGCCTGACCCAGTGCAGAGGGAGCGGGCGGAGCGAAACAAGTGCGGGGTCCGGAGACCCTCAACAGGGCCCTCTCCACTACATCAAAGGCCGAAGGGGAGCCGACCTCGACCAAAGGATCTGACAATCGGCTCCCCCTCGGATCCAAAGAGTGGATCGGAGCCGGCGCAGAAGCACTTTGATCCGAAGGGAGAGTGCGCTCCGACACAGACGGTGCCGAAGGAGCACTGATCCCCCCGGATCCGAGGCACTCGAGGGCAGGGTCGGATCCGAAGTACCAAGTACTATCGGCGCCGACCCACCCCCGGCTCCGAAGCTGCTCGGCTCCAACTGCTCCGAACCCGGGTAGCGGGTCGGAGAAGGAGCAATAGGCTTGAAAAAGGGGGTCAAGCTCCCCCCCCCCAGGGGAGGGAGGCAAGAGCACTCCCATCTGCATCTGGGCCTGGATAAACCTTATCATCCGGTCCAGATCAGCATCCGATAGGCTGTACGTTGATCTCGACGAGGCTACCGAGGTAGGCCTTGAGTGCCTCCTCGATAGCCTCGACTGAGATCGGGTCTCCTCCTCCTCAGGTCCCGGTGAAAAACACACTGGAGACCGGAGCCGAGGAGGAGGAGATCCAGCAGACAAGGGGGCCGGGGGCGGAGCCCGCTTGGCTGGCGGGCGAAACAGAGGTCTCGGCCCGCCGCTTATGGTGCTTCTCCCTCCGGTCCTTTCCTAGCATCCCTCTCCTCCGAACCAGAAACGGGAGGTTGAGTCCCAGGAGGAGGAGGGGGAGCTGGAGAGGGAATAACCGTGGAGACTGTTACCCCCGAAGGAGCGGAGGTTGGAGCCGAGTCCAGCGGCAAGAGGCCCGCCAAAACAAGCTTGGACCTCCGCTCCTTCAATGCCCTGGGGTTGAACCCTGCACAAATGGAACATCCAGATGTGAGGTGTTCAACCCCCAGGCATCTAACACACCGAGTGTGGCCATCAGCTGGGGAAAGCTTATGGCCACACTGGAGCACTTAGAGAAAATAGCCTTGGGCTGCTCAGACATCCCAAGCTAACAAATAAAAGTTACTAGAACTAAGTAAAGTAACTAAAAACAAAAATCACTCACAGGCCCAACACACACACTACGCTACCAGCGAGGGGAGGGATATAAATTTAAGATTAAACTCTAAAAAAAAGTAATAATACAAGAGGGAAACCTACACTTTCACACAAATTAACCAAAAAATTTTAAAATTTGACTAATTTAAACACTGAATATAGCACTTAGCTGGAGAGCTGGAAAAACAATCTGGTCACCATGCGCGGCAAATGAGATCTGAGGTCATGAAGGTAGAGCAGGGCATTATGGGTGAGGGGAGGAGCTGAGGGCTTGGATCCATAGCTGGTAAACCATGCCGGTTCGGATCCGATATCGGATCCATAACCACAGGTTGCAGACAAATGAATCTCCTACTTCAGATCTTCCATTTGCTGTTGTACAATTTTCTGGTGGAGACTGAGAGGAGATTAGAATATGTTGAACCGCGGAAGACAAATTATATGACCTGGCTAGGTTGGGAAGTGGAGCAGCCAAGCTGTCAAGTTTGAGGGACTGAAGAGAGGGGTGAAGAACTCCTGACGAGCGAGTCAGAAGGTCTTGGCACTGGGTCCAAAAACCAAGGTTCTTCCAGTTGATATTGATAAAGGAAGGGGAACCACATCTGTCGAGGACAAAAGGGGGCTATCAGAATAACAGTCCTTCCCCGAGTTATTTTGCTTTCTGTAAAAATCTGGGGAACAGCAGGGTTGGAGGAAAGGCATAAAGGAAACCTGAGGGCCAATAGTATGCGAGTGAATCCCTTGGGCTGTCCCCCAGAGGAGGATTCAGTGCAAAGTAGCTTCTGCATTTGGCATTAAGTGGGGATGCAAAAAGGTCGCAGCAAGGCCGGCCCCCATCTGCGGAATATCATTTCCGCCACTTCTTTGAGGGACCACTAGTGGGGCAACAGAATTGCTCTGCTCAGTTCGTCCGCTATCACATTGGATTTCCCTGGGATGTACGTTGCTATCAGAAAGCACCCGGTGGATACAGCCCACTGCCAAATTCTCAAGGCTTCTCGACATAAGGGGTAAGACTTGGTTCCACCCTGTTTGTTGATGTACCAAGACCACAGACATGTTGTCCGTCTGGATCGCAATCGTCTCCAGAGTCAGAGTCATCGTGGAAATGCTGCAACACTAAAAGCACCGCTCAACTGCAGGACATTGATGTGCAAATGAGATTCCATCTCTGACCAGGTACCTTGGCCAGTTCTTCCCTGAACCCCCCCCCCCCCGCCATCCTATCAGGGATGCGTCCGTGGTCACCGTGGCTACGGAAGGGGGGAGTACAAATGGTTGACCTATCGTCACCTGGTGACTGTTCAACCATCAGAGAAGTTCCTTCTTGCAAGCGTCTGTCAGTAGGATCTTGAAAAACATTAGGAGCTGTTGATAAGACCACTGGGTGAAAAGCAACCATTGGAGTATCCTCATGTGCATCCGTCCCAGAGGAACCGCTATGAGGGTAGCTGCCATGGTGCCCAATAGCTTTAAAACCTGAAAGGGAGGTACTCTCTTTTCTTTTAGCAAGTGGGACACATGATTTTGTAGAGAGATGACTTTGAGGTAATCTGACCAAGGGGGTGGTGGTGTCTAGGTCTGCTCCGTTAAAGGAGATATGCATGCGATGGTAATAAGGCAGATTTTTCGAAATTTATGGTTATTCCTAACTGAGAACAGAGATTGATCGTATGATCCCTGGAAAGAATGAGTTGATGCCTGGTGGTGGCGGATAGGAGCCAGTCGTCCAGATACGGAAACAGCCGGAATCCTAGATGCCTCAGGTGAGCCGTAACCACTGCCATGCATTTGAACACTCAGCCCCCAAAGGGCAGTGCTCAAAATTGGTAGTGACTGGCCCCCAGCCGGAAACGCAAATGATCTCTGGATGGTCTGGCCATTTTGATGTGGTAGTACACATCCTTGAGATCTAGAGCGCATCCAATCGCCTGTTCCCAAGAACAGAAGTATCGACTGAAGCGTGACCATCAGGAACTTAGGGCAGTGCTCAAAATTGGTAGTGACTGGCCCCCAGCCAGAAACGCAAATGATCTCTGGATGGTCTGGCCATTTTGATGTGGTAGTACACATCCTTGAGATCTAAAGAGCGCATCCAATCGCCTGTTCCCAAGAACATAAGTATCGACTGAAGCGTGACCATCAGGAACTTTTCTTTCTTTACAAAAGCGTTGAGCTTGCTGAGGTCTAAACTGGGCCTCCAGTCCCCCGTTTCTTTGGAACTAAAGAATCTGGAGTAAGTCCCGGATCCTATCTGGTCTGCTGGGACTGGCTGGATAACTCTTTCTTAGCAGCTTTTGGATTTCTACAACTGCTTGATCCTGCAGACTGGGTGGAACATCTGGGATTATTGTTCCGACTGGCGGGGACTCTGAAAAGGGAATGATGCAACCTCTGGTAACATGCAACCTCTGGTAACTATGCTTTGTACCAAAGAATCTGATGTAATTCCTAGCCAGGCGTCTGGCTACAAAGCCAAGCGACCCCCGACTGCCTCCAGAGTAGGACAGTCGGGCCTCCTCTCAGGAGCACTGATAAGGCTTGCCAGAGAACTGCTCCCTGTTGCCCTGGTTTTGCAGACCCCTTCTGCCGCCAAAGTGGCGTCTTCCGTTATTGCCCCCTCCTCTGCCTCTGAAGGGGGGTTTCACTAAGTGTGTTCTGAAAAGCTCCTTGGGACTTCTGGAACCACATTTTTCCACCTTTCTGCTCTTTGGGGTATGGTCTAGTAGGGGTGGAAAAACGGACTCCTATGGCAGATAGAGTTTTTCCTTCCTGCTCACACCTAGTGAGAGTCTCCTTGACTTGGGGCCCAAACAAAAAAAGAGCCATCAAATGGGGTGTTGACAAAGGAAGACTTTAAGGCTTCCGCAAAGGAGCATAAGCGCATCCAGGACCGTCTCCGCAGAGCTATCGCTGAACCTGCTGCTCGACTCGACCCATCGGCTGCATATGAAATGAGCCACATGGACAAGTTGACAATGGAATTAAGGGTAGAAAGCCGAGCCGTAACCTTCTCAGAAATGGTTTCATCTGTGTCATCCTTTAGAGTATCTCCAAGTTCCTGGAGAAGATCTCATTGAAGATGGCTAAAATGGGTTAAATAGTTATGTGATCTCATGGCAAATGTCGCAGAACTAAAAATTAATTTCCCATCTGTCCATCGTCCTAGAATCTCTATTAGGAGGATGGACAGTAGAAGAGGTCTCGGACATCTCTTTCTTGGTGGCCTCCGCCACCACCATGGCATCAACAGGGGCTCCTTTAGTGAGGTACAACTTGTCTTGAGGGGAAGTGATGAACTTGTTGGGCCTCCGAGGGCTGGTTCCATGGAATCAGGGGACTCTCAAGACCTTCGAGCAACCAGTTCCATCAGTTCAAAGGGAGGAGTAACCCAGGAGGTGGAAGGTTGAGACCCAAAGGCCTTCAGGAGCACAGACTCATCCTCAGTAGGGGTAACGGACTGCCATTCATCCCTCTGTTAAAATATTTCCAGGATGTCTGCAAAGGAGACCTCCAAGGGGGACTGTGGGGACCCTTCTGATTCCTCTAAGTCGGTGTCTGATGTCAAAGATTCCTGATGGGAATACAAATGCCTCCTCTTGCAAACTCTCTTTCTGGGGACTTCATCAGTGGGAGCGTCTGGTAAAACCTCAGTAGAGCAGGGTTCACCCAAAGGGGTTACCTGAGGATCTGGGTCTCGACGCTTAGTAGGAGCCTGCGATGTAGAGGCAGAACGTGGCATTTCAGGGGGGGGAAGAGGAGAGACCTGAGTAAGTGGGGGTCTTGGCAGACATTACCCTCCTCATGGCATCGAAGGCACCGGAGTCTCGACTCAAGGAATCTGCTGGTTATGAGGAAGACTGTGGCTTCCCCGGTGCCGAGACCAAGGGCTCCGAACCAGAGGATGGAGCAGAGCTCATCTGCGCCGAAGCCCCGAGAGGAAGGGTCAGAACCGATGTGTCAGTTCAAACCCCCCCCCCCCCCCGGAACAGACGAGAGAGAGTGTCTGCGCTCAGAGACTCTTCGAACGGCACCGAAGAGATCAGGGTTGACTGAGCTGAAGTCACTGGGTCAGACCTCGGCTCCGCAGGTTCCACAACCATCAGATCTTCCACCTCCGGCTCCGAAGGCCTAGGTAAGCTCGGAGGAGTAGTCCCAGGCAAAGGGACGGTGATCCAGTTGGGACAAAACCTAAAGTAATTTGGCCAATTCCGGGTTCTCTACGAGCCTCTGCACCACACGGTCCACATCGATGTCTGAAAAGGTCCTAGAAGAACGGGTCGAAGGGACTGAAGAAGCCACAGACCCATGTATTGGAGACTTCAACACCTCTGACACCGGCTCCAGCACTGAGGATTGGCTCCGAAACATCGGTTCGGTGCACGGCTCCGATGACCTAGGAACCAGTGACCACACCTTAACAGAGGTGCTCAAAACAGAGGGCCTGGGTTCAGAGGACACCCTTGAAAACTTTGACCCTTTCGAAGACTTGGAGGTCTGGTCAGTCTTATCCAAGGCTCTCTGAAATTCAGGTTTCAACAGTCCTTCTTTCAAGTAATACTCTGCCACTAAAAGAGTGGCAGATAGAACAATCCTCCTGTAAATGCAGAGGTCCTAGACAATATACACAAGACACATGATTGTCCGTAATAGACATTTTCTGCCCACAGTCGGACCTCTTGAAACCAGACTTCAGTTCCTCTTTTTGGTCAGCCATAATGTCAAACAGCACACAATTATCAGATCCCTGATAAAACAAAACGGTACTATAAAGCGTTCAAGACTGTCGAACTTTCTACCAGCACCCAAAAAAAAAATTTTATATCTAAATATTTAGAGCAAAATCACTAATATGACTAAATATAAAGGGATAGAAAAATCGAGGGAAGAGGGAGGGTAGAGGAAGGGTAAGGATGCAGGGAGTAGAGTTGGTAAAGATGGATGAGTAAGTACTTGGGATCAACAGTTTAGAGTAATGGTGAGTGTAGAAGAGAGGTGAAGAAAAGAGTACAGGAAGGGTGGAGAAGAGAGTGTCAGGAGTGATTTGTGACAGACAGGTACCAGTAAGAGTTAAAGGGAAGGTCTACAAGAGGGTAGTGAGACCAGTTATGTTATATGGGTTGGAGATGGTGGCACTGACAAAAAAGCAGGAGTCAGAGCTGGATGTGGCAGAGTTAAAGATTTTAAGATTTGCACTGGGTGTGACTAGGATGGACAGGATTAGGAATCAGTATATTAGAGGGTCAGCTCAGGTTGGACAGTTTGGAGACGAAGCAAGAGACGTGAGATTGCGTTGGTTTGGACATGTGCTGAGGAGGGATGCTGGGTATATTGGGAAAAGGATGCCAAGGATGGAGCTGCCAGGTAAGTGGAAAAGAGGAAGGCCTAAGATAAAGTTTATGGATGTGGTGAGAGGACATGCAGGCAGTTGGTGTGAAAGAACATGATGCAGAGGACAGGAAGAAATGGAAACAGATAATCCGCTGTGGCGACCTCTAATGGGAACAGCCGAAAGAAGATGATAAAGGGATAGGGAAATCCAGTTGCCAGAGCCCTGTTCAACTATAGTAGTGAAGCACAGAAGTGCCTAAATGGAAAAAAAGGGCAAGGCTCAAGAGCAACCGCTCCAATAACACCAACACAGCAAATATCCACACAAGGGACACAGCCCTAAAAAAATAACAGGAATAGACTAACTGTAAGAATACTAACTCTACATAAAACTATTTGTCAAGACAGAAAGAATTATACTGGCCCCAACTTTCTGAAGAACTTGTGATCCATTGCAGTGGCAAACTAGATCTGAGGTTAGTCAGAGAGCATTGTGGGATAGGGACTGTGCCTCGAGCTACTCTGAGATCTTGAGCTTGGAAAGCGGCGGACTAGGAGCCGATGGATCGGCTCCGTACCCACGTGTAAGAACAAACAGCGAGATTGAACAACTTCACAATAAAGGTTATAACAAAAGTGAAAAAATGAGGGTGGGTAGACAAGGAGCTAAACAGGCTGTTATGCAACGATAGTGATTAGATTAGAGTTCAGCCAAAATTACTACAGCAGATCCAGGATTTACACAAGAATGTTTAAAGGAAAGGTTAGAGAGTTTGTTCTTGAGGTTAGTGAAAGGAAGTTTGGCTACAGGGTACTTTTCCATTATCAGAGCAACACTTAAGAGTGCTTGGAATGTTACAACACGCTCACAATGATTTCTCAGCTGATGCTTAACTGGGTACTTTTCAGCGTGCAGCACAATGACTCATTTTAAGAGGACTCAAAAGGCATTTGTGATTATGTCTGGAAAAATCAGATCACTGACTCAACATCTTACTTCCTGACACCTTTGGGTTAGACAGAGGATCGCTTTCTACAACAGACAAAGCCCTCGTGGACTTGGTTTTTAACTTCTGAAAAGCGATTACTGCAAGTAGAAGGCAAGATGTTCTCCCACAGAAGGTGAGGTTATAAGGATTCTGAAGGAGACACATCAGTTAGAAATGTCACTTGACACTGCTGAGTGCTGAGCTAAAGGAAATAGCAATGTACCTTAACCGAATGACCTTAACTTTGACATCTTCAGATTGTTTGGTAGATCCTAGTTCCTTTATTATTAGGCATTAACGTCTATGTTATCCGCTATACCTTGAGTAGAAACAAGTACTGGGCTGAAAATGAAATGTCATTAAATAAGATTCCGATCCAAGGGGCGTACTGTGCATCCTAACTTTATTCTCTGCCATACTTATCATAGTGAGTTTTAGGCAGACAACTGTTAGATTCAGATAAAAATGTATTTTGCAGTCATGCTGTCTTATGTAGTGAACTGCTGTGCTTCTGTAACACACACATGAGCTGATATTGCTGTGAAAGCAAACAACCGCTGCAGCACATAAATCAATCTGTTTTGGTTTTCAAACATGCGGCATCAGGACTGACAACTGTGCGATCTTTGCGTTCATGTGCTTCCCTGTTAAAACTGTTTCCCCGATAACGGAAAAGTACCGGCTACAGAATAAGAAAAGTCTTTATCAGGTTTATGTATTAACATGAGTTTATCCTCAGATCACAGAGGTTTTTTGGGAAAGTACTAGTTCAGAGTGAAGTGCAGGCTGCAAGTTTATTAATTACGTTGTGGCCAGTTATTAGTTGAATGCAAGAAGTGGTGGGGAAATTAGAGCTATTTAAGAGACTGTAGACCTGTGCAGGGATGGGTATAAGTAAGTTGCACTACTTACACATTTGGCAGTTATAACAGGTTTTAATTTTTTTAAACGACGTCTGTATGTTACGGACAGAGAAAATAAGTACTGAACATGCTTGCTGTTTGGCTAATTAGCAGAGTTTCAGGACATGGACTTGGCTCCTTTTTTGACCTTGGGTTAAGGGAGGTTGATGATCAAAATTCTGAGTCATGTTTATGGTTAATTTGTAAAAGACTGTGGCATCTGGCCTCAGAATACCTCCTTGGCAGTCATTTCCAGAAAAACAGCTTGGGGGGCATTACTGCTTGCATAAGTATCTAACTTTTAAAAAGGTAATTAAGTGACCCAGTAGACAGTGTTGCCACCTCACAGGAACAGGTTCTCCAGTTCAATTCCCTGCTGGGGTGCCTTCTGTGCGGAGTCTACATGTCCTTGTGTTAGAATGGATTTCCTCTGGATGTTACAGGTTCAACTTATATTCCAAAGACATGCAGTAAGTGGACTGGACAGTAAAAATTGGTCACAGATGTGTGCAGTATGAACAACCGCTGCAGGGTTAGCCAACTGGCAGTATGAACCTTTGCTTTAGATTATTCTCATTGGAGGCGACACCCCGAACCCATGTGTAAAAACAGGTTGTGGATGGATGGAATTAGAATTTCTTGCACTGGCAAACATTGGTATGAAATTTAAAAAAAGACTATAGGAGTTGCCTTTTGACGTTTTGCTTTTTTTAATTACACCTGCCTTTCGTTTTCTATCTGCTCTAATTTTATTGAAAACAGAAGAAGAAATTCAAAATCTTTTTTACTGGGTTTAAGTGGAGGCTATAATGTTGGGGGGTATAACATGTTATCCAAGCACAAAGTCTAAGTTTAGACCTGGACGTGCTGAGAATCACAAGGTTGTGCTTTGAAGGTATGCAGACTGCCTGCAGACCGATGACTATTTCCCAGGCTTGAAGGACTAGTCAGCAAAGAAGGTAAGATCTTGTGCCCTCTTGCTTGCTGATGTACCACAGAATTGTGATGGCATTAAAAAACTTCCCAGACTGAGTGGAAAGCTTGAAGAGCCAGAATGAGAGCTGTAATTTTCCTTGATGTTGGTGTGATCTGCCCTCTGACGGGATAGAAGGCCCTGAACCTTCAGGATATCTGAAGCAGCTCCCCATCCCGGCTCTGAGGTGTCTGAAACGTCCCTGGGTCTGCTGAGGAGGTTGGAAGGCAACACCCTGAGAGATAACTGTTGAATTCTCCAGTGAAGTTTCAGTCTGAGGGAGAAGAAGTTTCAGTCTGAGGGAGAAGTGGAACCAGACAGACTAGTGGGTGGTAGTATTGAAGCTTCATTGATCTGTGATACCATTGAAATTTTCATATGAAGCCTGGTCCAAGGAAGCATGGGGATGGTAGAAACCATAAACCCCAGAGCGCTTAGAAACTCCCCGTCTGGAAGACAGGACAGGGGACTCGGGGAAAGAAAACTTCTGAGAAAGAGAACCTTGGTGGCATGGAGAGAGGCTAGCACTGGAACAGTTTGGATCCTCCAGACTAGAAAGATGTGGTCCTGAGTTAGAATCAATATTGGACTTCTGAAGATTGATCATGAGCCCAAAGATGTGCAACAGAAGCAGGGTAAAATGAAGATCCTGTACTACCGTGGTCTGGGATAGGGCCTGAAGCAAGAGGTTGTCCAGCTAGGGAAAAATCTGAAAAGCCCTGAAGCCTGTAAAAGGCCACCACTGGAGCTAGACATTTGAATTCCCTTGGGCCACTGAGAGCCCAAGAACTGAAAATGAGAGGAAGAAACAAACGCAAAGACTTCCTGAATAGACAGGGGATAGAAATATAAAGGTAAGCATCCTTTAGGTCCAAGGAAACAGAACCTTGGTGGCAGGTCCAAGGAAACAGAACCTTGGTGGCAGGGAGAGAGGCTAGCACTGGAACAGTTTGGATCCTCCAGACTAGAAAGATGTGGTCCTGAGTTAGAATCAATATTGGACTTCTGAAGATTGATCATGAGCCCAAAGATGTGCAACAGAAGCAGGGTAAAATGAAGATCCTGTACTACCGTGGTCTGGGATAGGGCCTGAAGCAAGATGTTGTCCAGCTAGGGAAAAATCTGAAAAGCCCTGAAGCCTGTAAAAGGCTACCACTGGAGCTAGACATTTGAATTCCCTTGGGCCACTGAGAGCCCAAGAACTGAAAATGAGAGGAAGAAACAAACGCAAAGACTTCCTGAATAGACAGGGGATAGAAATATAAAGGTAAGCATCCTTTAGTTCCAAGGAAACAAAGGCCTGGGGAAACAGGTGAAATAGCTCCAGGACAGGTCTCCAAAACCCCGCTTTCCTGGGGACCAGAAACTTTCTGAACAACCCTAGAACCATCACAGTTTGTCGAACCAGTTGAATAGTACCATGGGTCTAACAGACCTTGCAATACCCCAGAAAATGATAATATTGTTCTGCAGGAGGATGAGGCATACCAGAGAAAGAGGAAAGTGTTTTCTAGGCCATAAAGTAAGTCTGCTTGATAATAGAGAACCCCCAAGAAAGTCCATGCTGATTTTTTTTCTGCTAAACTGGGAGACACCGAGATGGTCTGCGGGACAAGGGAACCTGGCCGAGAGGGAGTGCAGAAATGTCAGATGGCTATAGACCTGTCTGGAAAGGACGGCTTTTGGGACATAGGTGCTTGAGTAGGCTTATCAGAAAATATACGTCTTGGAGCATTCCTATGTTTGAAAGACTGTCTAGGCAGTCTACGCAAAAAGGTAGTTTTACTAGGACAGTTCTTCTGAAACTTGGGAAAAGATGAAAATGTGCTTCAAATCTTCATAACCTTGCCCTTACCATACAAGGAAATATACAGCTCTGCCACTGCAATGCCAAACAAGCTCTGGATATCCAGAGGAACAGCCAGGAGTTTTGCTTTAATATCTGGCAAAGCTTGAAGAGGTCAGAATGCAGTGATAAGTCAGCAAGCAAAGGACAGTAGTATTGCTGACAATGAATTCACCCTCAAGTCTTGGTGAATACCTTCGTGAGGTGGACCCTGATTTTCACAAAAATCTCACTGAGACAACGCTGATGTACAACTATTTTATATAGCATTCATCATGGACAGAAATAGGTCAAAAATTAAGCTAGCTAAGGTGCACAACACCCAGGATAAAAAAAAAAAAAAAAGTGTCCAGTCCTGGTAGGCACACTGGTGCCAGGACTGGAAACAATGAGTGCAGAATCCTCAAAATACAGGCACATTCCTACAATGGGGCCAGGCCAGGCCGAGGGGAAGGATGGCCACCCTGCAAGTAACAGTCCACAAAACTCTGAAAAATTGACAGGCCACAGAAGAGCCATAAAAACGACAGAGGGGACTACTGAGGATAAGAAAAGTACAGTTTTGTACCTACCATAAATGTAGATGTCCGAATTGGATAGCATCTGCAGTCATAACAACTGGGTTGTCCTGTCGTCAGGCAGCCCTTCAGTCGGCCGGATTCCAAAGTCTGATGTCGCACTTCACCCGACGTCATCTCTGTTGGTCTTGGTATAAAGCATCAGCCGACGCCATTTTCTTCAGTGTTTCTTGCCCCAGATGCCAGAAGCCCTATAGAAGGCTAAAAATTTTGGATAGATGCCAATGTTTCCAAAAGATAGAGGTAAACACAAAAATAAGCATGTATGTACATAAATACAAACAAATACACCATGAAAGAAATCCCCACTAGCTAGCTATTAGAAGGGTAAACACCCTAGGAGTACCACAGAGGGAAGGAGGGAGGTAATCCTGACTGCAGATGCTATCCAATTCGGACATCTACATTTATGGTAGGTACAAAACTGTACTATGTCCTTCATGGATGCATCTGCAGTCATAACAACTGGGTAGAATACCATAGCCAACTAGGGAGGAGGATAAAAGTAGATTATGGTGTATTTAGGATCCTGCAGAACAGCAGTGGCAAACCCTGCTCGGGATCTGGAATATAGAGGTAAGTTATAATGCTTGGCAAATGTATGCACGGAGGTCCAAGTAGGATAATGTCTTTGGTAGCCACTCCTCGTAAGAATGCTGTGGTAGTGGCTGTTGCCCTTGTAGAATGAGGTCTTATGTTCTGTGGAATTTATTTTCCATGGAAGGAGTAACAGAATCGTATGCAATTTCCTATCCATTTGGAGATTGTCTGTTTGGAAATAGCTTTTCCTTCCCTTCCTGTTGCATAGGCTTGGAACGTTGGTCAGTCTTTCTGCTGTTTTTTGTTCTGTCCAAGTAGTAGCGTAGCTGTCTATGTACATCCAAGGTATGCAGTATTCTTTCCCCTCTGTTTTGTGGGTTGGGAAAGAAGGTAGGTAGGTGGATTGCCTGGTTTAAAGACACTCTGGATACCACCTTAGGCATAAATGTAGGATTAGTCCTCATGGACACTCTATCTTGGTGGAAGATTAGAAAGGGTTGCACTGCCATTAAGGCCTGTAGTTCTGAAACCCTCCTTGCTGAAGTAATTGCCAGTAGGAAAGCAGTTTTCCATGACAGGTGTTGTAGGTCTGCTGTTGCTGCTGGTTCAAAAGGTGATAGTGTCAATTTTTCTAGCACAAAGTTCAAGTCCCAAGCTGGCAATGGTGGTTTTCTTGGAGGTTTTACATTCTTGATTCCTCTGAGGAACTGCATGAGCAAAGGGTGTGAAAAAACAGGTGGATCAAGGCTGTATTCTGCTGAAATAGCTGATGCATGAATCTTGATGGAGGAGTAGGACAGGCCTGAATGAAGTAGCTCGGCCAGATACTCCAGAATGTTAGGCATATCTATGTTTGATACATCTTTTCCTCTTTCAGAACTCCAGATGACAAACCTTTTCCATTTCCCAGCATAATTCCTTCTAGTTGAAGGCCTGCGCTTCAAGAATAATGTCTTTAACTCTTTGTGAAAGTTCTGTATTAGCAGCTGCTATGTGATGTTCCATGCAGTCAGTTGCAGCGTTTTTAGGTTTGGAATGCATGGTGCTGAAGTTGTTCTGGGTTAGCATCAAAGGCATCAGGGGTATTGGCCACATATTGTTCGAGACATGCTCCTCAGCAGTGGGTACCAATGCTGTCTTGGCCAGTTTGGAGCTATCAGGATTATCCTTGGACGTTCCTCCTTGATTTTTAGTAGAACTTTGTGTATCAAGGGAAGAGGTGGGAATGCATATGCTGTTAGGCCTTTCCAGCTGAAGGAGAGCGAGTCCACTTTCCATGCTAGTGGGTGGAATGTCCTTGTGCAGAATTTTTGAGCTGGTGATTGAGAGGTGATGCGAATAGATCTACCTGAGGCATTCCCCATTTCTTGAGATGGTCTTGAAGATATCCGGTGCAGCTGCCATTCGTGGGCATCCGATGTGGTCCTGCTTAACATATCTGCTAGAGAGTTTTCTTTTCCTGGCACAAATATTGCCTGTAACTGGATGTTGTAGCTGAGTGCCAGGGTCCACAGCTCCAAAGTCATTCTGCATAGGGGGTAAGAATGAGTGCCTCCCTGTTTGTTGATGTACCACATGACTGTGGTGTTCTGTCCTTATCATCAAGTGGTCCTCCTTGAGAAATGGTCTGAACCTTTGGATTGCCAGTTTTACTGCCAGCATTTCTTTTAGGTTGATGTGCAGGTGAAGTTGGTCCTGTGTCCACAATCCTTCGCATTTGTCCAGCATATGCCCCCATCCTAGGTCTGAAGCATCTGTTGTGATGGTCTGGCTTGCTTGACCCTTGCGAAAGGGCAGGCCTGGGTTTGACTGGCATGCCTGAGCCCACCATAGGAACTCCTGTTTTAAGCATGGTATTAGTGGGATTTCCGTTTCTAGGCTGTGTCTGTGTTGGGACCATAAATTCTTTAGGTACCACTGTAGTTTTCTCATATGTAGTCTGGCAAATGGAACCAAGATTATGCATGATGCCATGAAACCCAAGGCCTGCAGTACCTTCCTTGCTGTTAACTTGTTCAGTTTTGTTAATGCCAAGAAGTAAAGAGGGAGCTCTTTTTGTTTTTCTGTAGTTAGGAATGCCATTTGTCTTACTGTGTCCAATTCCGCTCCCAGGAAAGTCCTTGTCTGGGAAGGTATCAGTCTTGACTTTTGTAAATTGACTGTGTATCCCAGTGCTTGAAGCAAGTAAATGACCCTTTGTAAATCTGTTGTCAGCTTGCTTTTGTTGTCTCCTTGTATCAGGCAGTCGTCCAGGTATGGATAAATTTGGATTCCCTGTAGTCTGCAATGGGCGATTACTGATGGCAGGCATTTTGTGAATACTCTGGGCGCAGTAGATAAGCCAAAGGGCAATGCTGAGAATTGATAGTGCTCTGATCCTGCAAGAAATCTGAGGTATCTTCTGCAGATTGGTCAAATGGGGACGTGCAGGTATGCCTCCTTGAGATCTAGAGTTACCAGCCAACACTCCTTGCCCAGCATGGGAAGAAGTTGCTGTAGGGTCAGCATTTTGAATTTTGGGACAATGATGTAAGTATTCAGGGTGGACAGGTCTAGAATTGGTCTCCAACTTTTTTCCTTTCTTGGAACTAGGAATAGTCTGGAGTAGAACCCCCTTCCTTGCTCTGCTGTTGGCACTTTCTCCACAGCTCTCATGTTTGCTAACTCCATTATCTGTTGTAGAGCCTCTGTCTTTTGATTTGGAGGTAGATTTGGCATTCCTCTTTTGTCTGGTAAAGTGTGGAAGTGGAACCGGTAACCTTGATCTATGGTTCGTAAAATCCACTTGTCCTTTGTTATGTGGTGCCAGTTTTGTGAAAATAAGGTTAGTTTTCCGCCTAGAGGAGCTGCTATCTGTTCCCTGGTAGGCGGGTTTAGGATTAAGTCACTGTGGCTGTGTTGATGTAGTGGCAGGTGTTGAGTCTGTGCCTCTGTTGTTACCTTGCCACTGTCGTCCTCTGTAGGCACCTCCTCTGGATTGGTTTCTGCCTCTGGAACGTCTATTCCTGCCCCTTTGAGGTCTTGTGGAGTCAGGAAAGGACCAATTTTTGGCAGGCCAGTTCCTGCTAAACCTTGGTGGTTGAACCTGCAAGAAATCTTTAACTGTCTGGACTGATTTTGCCTTTTCTTCCATTTTCTTCATAACCTGCTGGGCAGGTGTACCAAACAAACTTGTTTTATCCATAGGAGCATCTAGTAATTTAGATTTAACATGATCCGGTAAAGCTTGCTCCTTGAGCCATGCATGCCTTCTAATTACAGTGCCAGTCATGGCTGATCTAAATGAAGCCTCCAGTGCATCATAGCCACATTTTAAAGAGTGGTTACTAACTTGCTGTATGTTATTTACCATTTCTAATACATATTTCTTATCAAGAGATTCATCAGTGGTTAGCTTTTTAGTTAACTGATCAAGCATAAACTCTTGGTATTGTATCATGTGAAACTGACAATTTAAAGCTCTAGCAGAGAGAGTGGCTGAAGTGTAAACCTTTTTACCCCATCTGTCTAATGACCTTGCTTCCCTTTCAGAAGGAACAGGGTTTTTAGCTGTGGTCGACTACTGCCTTGGGACCCTGGGAAATAGTTTCGGGTCTGCAAGAGGGGCCTTGTAAAGGTGGTGATGAGTATCTGGCACCCTGTAAAATCTGTCTGGTTTGGCAGGGGCTGTGGGTAAAGAATCTGGAGCGGAGCAGACATCATTGAAAGCATCATCCACCACAGAGAGAACAGGAGGTATAGCTAAGGGCCTGTGCTGTGGAAGGTGCAAAAGGTCCTAAGTCTTTTCTGGAGTCTGAAAATCCTGTTGCTGCCATTGGAACTGTTCTCGCATGGCATGCAAGGTTTAAGGAGAATTCTTCTGGTGGGGAAGCAGCTGGAATGGATTCTTCAGCATCAGAATCTTCAAAATTGGGGAAAGGAGCCTCTGGCTGGTCAGTAATGTCTGATTCATCATCAGAATCATCAGAGGACACTGGCTCATGAGGCTCTGCCCTAGGTCTCTTCTCTGGGGCTGAGAGGCCCTGTCTGGGTGAGATTGAGATCCTCTAATTAATGAAATTAAATCTTGTGCCAAAGTAAGTATTTGAGAACTGGAAGAGGTCCTGGTGAAGGAGGGTTTAACAGGCCCTGTTTTAGTAGTCTTGGCTGCTTTAGCCCTGGCGAAGGCCTTAATGGACATGGCTGCTGGAGGCCTAGCAGCACCACGTGCTGGGGTAGAGACATCCAAGGGAATGGTGTCTGATAAGTCAGTGGTAAGCACCGTAGTGGGTAAAATTTCTGAGGCCGATTCAAGAGTGTTAGCAGGGACCTCAGTTGTAGAGATAGATTCAGCTGTATTTTGATCAGTTTTCTCGGTTTCGCCGAAACCGAGACACTCATGTTTGCTTAACCATGGTTTCGGCCGAAACCACGGACCGCGAAGTGTCAGTCTTTTTTTTTTTTTGGCAGAGTGCGAGTCGGAGGATCCGACGGCATAATGTACGCAAAATCAGAACCGAAAAACTGTTCTGCAATTCCGACCGACGCCTCGGTTGAAAGAAGCACAGGACGAACAGGCTGCTACGTGGGCTGGGCCTAAGCAAGGCAGGCAGTAAGAGTGGAAATCTTTATGAGGTATTTGTTTCCCACAGGTTAAACAATTATTAACTTTTTCTGACATCGGCTGAGGCAAGAAAGAGTCCCCAACGGGGTACTTAGCTTTAGAAGTCTTCGAAGTAGTATTCGGTAGAAGTAATCTCTGGATCCGACCGACTGGCACTTGCGAACAGCTTTTGCTCAAGAAAGACTGAAGAAAATGGCGTCGGCTGATGCTTTTATACCCGAAGACCAACAGAGATGACGTCGGGTGAAGTGCGACATCAGCCGAAGCCGGACCCGGACTTTGGAATCCGGCCGACTGAAGGGCTGCCTGACGACAGGACAACCCAGTTGTTATGACTGCAGATGCATCCATGAAGGACATTTAGGTATTGTTACTATTATGCAAAAAGCCCAGAATTTACAGAGAAGATATACAAAAAGATCAAGACACAAAATAGACGAAAGAAAAACACTTTCACAAGAAAAATGGTCAGAAGCGTCAAATATAAATTTGTCTTCACTAATGCAACAGATTTGTGAAAAACATTATACAGACCAAGAAACGTTGATCTGTTTGGAAAAAAATAGCATCTGAGAAGTGTGAAAATATAAACAAAACGTAAAGATTTTAGTATGAAAAGAAATACGGATGTGGAAAAGAAAGATTTGATATGGTGCAATATTTATGCAAAGTCAAAACTCAAATTAATCAATACAAAAAAGGGCAGCCCCAAAGATATTCAAAGGGAAATACAGGCAAAGGCATCTAGATAGGGAACATTTCACAATAAAAAATATCATAAATACAGCATGTAGAAAACATTAAAGTAGATGTTAAAAATAGAAGTTGAAGTCATGGAATCCCTGAGAAGTGAAGGATTTGGTGTAGAAGGTCTAACACAGGTTAGATCACAACATGATGGAAAAAGTCCAAAGTAAGGAGAAACAAAGATCAGGAGACAACTGAAGAAATATTTACACAAAGGAGAAAGCAAAACTAATCAATACAAAGAGCAAAACCAAATATATGTGAAGAGAAACACAGGCAAGGTATCAAAACATGGACAACTTTACAATACAAAAAATAAAAAGACAGAGGAAAAGAAACTATTTAGTAATGGAGAAGTTAAAAAAATAGAAACAGAAGTTAAAGAAATAGAAACAGAGGTTATGCAGTACCTGCAAAGTGAAGGATTCAGTGTAGAAAATCTAAAAAGCACCACAGCAGGATAGAGCAATAGACATCACGATCAAGGAGAAACTGGTAGAACAGGAAGCAATTGATCAGTTGCCCTAAGATATTTTGTAGCCTTCCACGGGAAACCAGTATAAACTTTCACTTGAAACTGGACAGCAGGGGAAGGAACAGGAAACTGTGGCAACTCTGATGCAGTCACAATGTTGGAGTTATAGGCCAGTGAGTTCCCATATGACAAAGCAACGGATAAAGGATGAAACTGAAGAGAACAAATGAAAACAGTAACTAGGCCTGTCCACAGAGATCCATGCGATATAACAGAAGTAAAGATACATTACTGTGCAAAATTAATAACAAGTAAAATTCTACCAGAAGGACACAGGGTAGTAACGGGAGAAATCAAATACTATCATGGAAGTATCGAACAGAGAAAACTATAAAGCAAGTAGGACAAGAAGTGTCACTGTACAGAAGAAACATCAACAAAAATACTCAAAGATAGACGTGATAAAGCAATGAGCAGTATTATAGCCACTGCAAATAATAAACTAAAAACATCAGCACAGGAAGAAAAACTTAGAAGATATAAAGGAAAAGTACAAAATAAGCAATTTTATGACCTAAAAATTTTTTATAGAAAAAGTACAGTTGTATACACTTACCATAAATGTAGGAGTGTATTCACTGTTGCAGTCATCACATTTTGGTTATCCCTGCCAGGGTAGCCTCAGTTGGCCCGAATACCAGAGGCTTAGTATTCCTGGGTCAGTTGCCATCACTCCAGGACTGACATCGGGTTGTCAATAGTACAAATTAAGGCAGCCAACGCCATTACATCAGTTTTTCTTGCCCTGTCAGGAGCCCCCAAGAGGGAGCTAGGTTATGGTGGAAGACCATCACCAGTAGAAAGTAAATACCAAAAGTTCCTTGCAAGGCAAGAGAGAGGGGGATGGAGGGAGGGAAACCAGGACTGCAACAGTGAATACACTCTAACATCTACATTTATGTAAGTGTACACAACTGCACTATGTTCTTCATGTTTCACTGTTGCTGTCATCACATTTGGGTTGCTTCCCAAAGCTGAAGAAAAGGATGGAGGCAGTCGAGAAGACTGGGGGCTGGCTAGGATGCCTTGCAAGACTGTGGTGGCAAAGCCTGCCCTGGATTTGGAGAAGATAGGCAGGTGGTAATGCTTGGTGACGGTATGAACAGATGCCCATGTTGCAGCCTCCAGGATGTCCCTGGTGGAGACCCCTCTGTAAAGCTCCAGAGGTGGAGGTTGCCATGGTGGTGTGTGTCCTGATCCTCTTAGGGGGAGGTTTCCCATATTGCTAGTAGAAGAAATGGATGCAGTGCCCTATCCATTTGAAAATGGTTTGTTTGGATATGGCTTTGCCCTCTCTGCTCCTGCAGCAAAGCTGACAATTGGTCAGTCTTTCTAAATGATTTAGTCCTGTCTAGATAGAATCTGAGCTGTCTGTGCACATCTGGAGAGTGCAGTATCCTTTCCCCCTTGTTTTGTGGGTTAAGGAAAAAGGTGGGCAAATTAATGGATTGGTTGAGAGCCACACTGGACACCACTTTTGGCATGAAGGATGGGTTAGTCCTGAGGGAGACCCTGTCAGCATGGAAAATGATGAAGGGCTCTACAGCCATTAGTGTTTGCAGATTGGATACTCTTTTTGCTGAAGTGATGACCAGAAGCAAGGCAGTCTTCCATGAGAGAAACTTCAACTTTGCTGAAGCTGCTGGCTCAAAGGTGGGCAGGGTGAGCTTTTCCAACACAAAGATTAGGCCCCAAGCTGGGGTAGGTGCTCCTCTGTGTGGCCTCAAGTTGTTAGTTCCTCTTAGGAACTGTTTGATGAGAGGGTGAGAGAAAAGAGGTTGCTCCGTGCTGAAATAGAGAGATAGCAGAGGCATGAATTTTAAGAGGAAAAGGATAGACCACTGTGTAGTAGGTCAGCAAGGTAATCCAGGATGAGAGGTAGGGAGGACTGTGCAGTACAGTCTCCCTTAGCCTGGATCCAAGTGCAAAACCTTTTCCATTTGTCAGCATAAGACTTTCTAGTGCTAGGGCGTCTGGCCTCACATATAACATCTAGAACCGGTTTGCTGAGATTGGCATCTTGTACAGTTGTCAGGGAATATGCCAGGCTGCCAGAATGAGGGTCTGCAACTGGGGATGCATGAATTCTCCTTCCCTCTGGGTCAGGAGTGTTGGGATCTGTGGGAGATGCCATGGTGGCAGAGGTGACAGGCTACGCAGCAGTGGGTACCAGTGCTGGCGTGGTAAGTTTGGGGCAATAAGGATTGTCCTCAGTTTTTCCTCCCTTATTTTGAGTAGTACCCTTGTAATGAGTGGTAGCGGTAGTGAGGGAAATGCACAGACTGAGGAGGTTGACCCATTGGAAGGATAGAGCATCCACTTTCCAGGCCTTGCAGTGAGGCTCCATGGTGCAGAACTTGCTGAGCTGATGGTTGGTGTGGGACGCAAAGGGGTCGACCATCGAGGTTCCCCATTTCTGAGTTACAAGGGTGAAGGTTCTTTGGTCTAGCTGCCACTCGTGTGGGTCCAGAAGATTTTTGCTTAAGTTGTTTGCCAGACAGTTTAAAGAGCCTGGCAGGAATTGTGCTAATAGGTGTAGTTGCATGGCTGAAGCTGTGTGCGAAAGGGTCATGACGAGCCTGAGCAGAGGGTAGGAGTCCCTCCCTGCTTGTTGATATACATCACAGTGGTGTTGTCTGTTTTGATGAGTAGAGCCCCTGGGGAGAGGAGGGGTCTGAAAGCTGTCAGTGCGTGCTGGACAGCTAACATCTCTTTATGATTGATGTGCAGATGTATTTTATGTGGGCTCCATTGGCCCTGTATGCACCTGGCATCCAGGTGTGCACCCCAGGCATAGTCTGATGCATCTGTGGTGAAGGTCTGGGCAGCATAGGGTTATGAGAAGGGTAGTCCCTTGTTGTGGTAGCATGCTGCTGCCCACCAAAGAAAATCTTTTCTTAGACAATGTATCATTGGTATAAGAGTTTCTAGGTCTTGAGAGTGTTGACACCAAAGGCTTTTTAGGTACCATTGAAGTTTGCTCATATGCAGTCTGGCATATGGAATGAGTAGAATGCAAGATGCCATGAACCCCAGAGCTTCCAGCAATTTCCTTGCGGATAACTGGTGTCTAGTTGAGAGAAATAGGCCGTCTGGTAGGTTTGCTTTTCTGGTTTAAGGAATGGCATCTGGGATGCTGTGTCCAAGCTTGCTCCCAGGAATATAATTTTTTGGGTGGGTACTAGTTTGGATTTCTTTTCGGTGATAGTTTACCCCAGGGGGGTCAGTAGGTCCTTTACAAAGGTCAGGTGATTGAGCAGCTGTTCCTGACTGTCTGCCTGAATTAGGCAGTCTAAGCATGGGTAAATTTGAATATTTCTTTGCCTGCAAAAAGCAATAGCGGAAGACTGACATTTTATGAAAACACTAGGAGCAGTAGATAAGCCAAAGGGAAGCCCAGATAACTGAAAGTGCAGTGATCCTGCCCTGAAACAGATATTTCCTGCATGATTCCCTGACTGGGATGTGTAGGTAGGCCTCTTTTAGGTCTGGGGTGGCTAGCCAAGCATCCTTGGACAGCATAGGTAGTAGCTGCTGTAGGGTGAGCATTTTGAATTTTGGTATCACCAGGAAGGTGTTTAGAATGGATAGACAGAGGATGGGGCACCAGGTGCCCTCTTTTCTGGGTACCAGGAATAGTGTGGAGTTGAAACCTTGGCCTGTTCTGCAGGAACGTGCTCTATTGCCCTCATACAGAGCAGGGAAAGGACTTGCTTTTTGGCCTCTGTCCACTGGTTTGGGGGAAGATCTGGGAATCCTTTTAGGGTTGGTAGAGTGTGGAAATAAAATTTGTATCCCCGGGACACTAGGTTGAGGACCCAGCGGTCATTGGTAATGGCGGCCCAAGTGCTTACGTGGAAGGAGAGTTTTCCTCCTAGGGGCAAGTGCAGGTGGGCAGAGGGAAGAGGTGGAAGTGGAGTCATTGTAAGTTCTTACAATGAGGGGATGGCTTAGCACTCCCTGGTTTTGAACAGGAGAAACTCCATTGCTTAGATCTCTGCATTCCCTGTAGTTGTTGTCTGGGAGGTCTGCTTCCCCAGGGTCTGGGCTGAAATTACCTGGAGGGGGCAGGAAAGGACCAGTGCTTGGAGGGGCAATGCCTACTGAATCTGGGTAGCTGGAACTGCAGGAAATATTTAACTGTCTGCATAGATTTAGCTTTTTCTTCCATCTTTTTAAGACCTCCTCTGCCTTGGTGCCAAATAAGTTGTATTTGTGCAACGTTGCATCCAATAATTTGAATTTGACATAGTCTGGCAAGGGCTGTTCCTTAAGCCAAGCATGCCTTCTAAGGACAGAACCACTGACTGCTGCCCTGCAAGATACGTCTAGGGCATCAAAACCACATTGTAAGGTGTGCTTAGTTACTTGACTTGCAGAATGCATTAACTCTTGTAACTTTATTTTCTGCACAAGCTGGAAAAGAGGATATTTTTTGTTTGAGGAGTTCCATGGTATGTTGCTGAAATGTTAGCACATGGAACTGACAATTTAGTGCTCTAATAGCAAGAGTAGCAGAGGTGTACACTTTTTTACCCAATCTGTCTAATGCTCGGGAATCCCTATCTGAGGAGGTGGGATTCTTAGTAGAAGTTGCTTTAATTCCTTAAGGCCCTTGAGAGATGACCTCCGGGTCAGCAGCAGGATTTTTGAAAAGAAATTTGTGACAGTCTGGCTGTCTAATACCCGTTGGGTTTCCTGGGAGCAGGAGGGAGGGTGTCAGGAGTCAAACTGGATTCCAGGAAATCATCCACAACATCCAGGACAGGAGTAATGGCCAAGGGTCTGTGCTGTGGAAGATCTAAGAATTCCCAGAGTCTCTTTTTAGACTGAGGGTAGTCCTGACATTCCCATTGGAAATGCTCCCTTAAAGTATGTAGGGTTTCCCCAAAGGAAAAGTCCTCGGGTGGAGAGGCCGAAGGAATGGATTGTCTGCATCAGAATCCTCATAAGCAGAGAGGGGTTGCGGGTCTTCATATTCAGATGCATCAGAGGCATTGGACTCCTGTTCAGATAAAACTACTGGGGGCAACTCTTTCTTTTGGAAGGGGTAGCTTGACTTCCCCTGATCAGCATTATAAGGTCTTTCGCCATTTTAAGCATTTGAGACTGAGGCAAGAAAGCAGGTGCCTGAGATTGGGCCATTGGTTTCTTGGGTGTGGTTCGTACCCTGGGCCTTAGAAACTTGGCAGTTTCCAAAAGAATGGTAGATGCGAAAGAAGTCAGTCTGTGTCAAGAATCGGTAGTGCAAAGTACTTCCTCAGAAGCCAGTGCCTGCTCAGCGGCTCCGGACCCATCCAAAGTAGAGACATCTGTAGGATCCTTAGTCGGCGAGTCTTGCGGCATACTGGACTCAGAAAGCGTCTCGACAGCGGTCTGCAAATCCACAGAAGTGGACATCAGGGGCTGCGAAAGCACCTGAGGACTGGAGAACTGACTACTAGCTTAACAGAAGCGTCGTCGGTAGGTTTGGAACTGTGTGGTCGGTCTTTATCCTTACGGTTTTTCGGAAGATCTGCTGTCAGATGGCTTACCGAAGCCATATCTGAATTAGCTGACAGAGCAAAAATATCTAGCTACAATAAGGGCCAGATGACGTACAGTGCTGGCATTGAACAAAGCACAAAAGTGACAGCGGGGGGACATCGTGGTCTGGGCTTTAGCAAGTGACGCAGTAAGAGTGAAAGTCTGTGTGGTATTTGCTTTCCACAGACGAGAGAATTGTTAACTTTTTCTGACATAGGTTAGAGCAAGAAAAAAGGATCCCCAACAGGGTACTTAGCTTTAGAAGACTTCAACTTCAATTCGGAAAACGAAAACTCAAGTAGCGGCTGACCAGCACTCTTTGGGTTCCTCGGCAAGAATGACTGATGTAATGGCGTCAGCTGCCTTATTTTATACTACTGACAACCTGACATCAGTCCCGGAGCGATGGCAATTGACACAGAAATACTAACCTCTGGTATTCGGGCCAAATGAGGGCTGCCCTGGCAGGGATAACCCAAATGTGATGACTGCAACAGTGAAACACGAACATCTGGGAAAGAAGGTAAAAGGAATTAAAGACCAGCAAAAAAGAACAAATTGATACATTTTGGAGAAGTATTTATTAAGATCCTGTGGAACATAAGGATGCTAAATGGATGGTAGCAGTAAAAGAATAAGAAGTTTAAAGGATATGAAATGGGATGAAGTAACGGCCATAGAGATTGAAACAAAGTTAAGAAAAGCCTCTTATTGGAAAATCCCAGGCCCAGATGCAGTACCTAACTTCTGGCTAAAAGTATTAACATCTTTGCATGAAGATTTAGCCATGAGTAAGAACTATTTATATGTGCATCCCGAACAGACACCAACCTGGCTAACAGGAAAAACAATGCTCCCACTTAAGGATGAACCTGAAAGCTACCCTAAAAATTATAGGCCAGTAATTTGCCTTCTGACAATGTATAAACTATACACTGGAATTGATGCCAACAGTTTATAGTCATTTAGAAGAAAACTTGATTATGCAATAGAACAAAAGGGCAATAAAAGTCACATGGAACAAAGGATCATTTGTTAAGTAAAGTCAGATTCTTCCCCTTTTTACAGTTCACTACAAGTATGGAATGGATTGACTACAAAAAAGCATTTGACAGTATCCCACATTCATAATAAAAGAGTGCTTAAAAATGTACAAGATACACCCTACACAAACTACATCACAGCTACCGTGAAACAGTAGCAAACCACTTTGCAGTTAAGCCATGATAAAGGGCAAATTATTATTCCAGGGATAAAAATCCCAAAGGGATAGTCCAGGATGACTGTCATGGTTGCTCTTTTGCCTTGCCCTTAAAACCATTAAGCTGCTTACCAGATTAGGTCATGGCTATAACTTGGCTCCCAGAAAGCAGCAAGTGTAAAAGACTTGTCTTCTCTTGGTCAATAATTTAAAACTGTATAGCTCATCAGATGAGGAACTGAACGCAAATGCAAATAGTCAAAACGTTTTCAGATTTGGTCTTGATAAATGTGCAAAAGCAACCTTTAAAGCAGGAAAGCTGCAGTACCAAGAAAACATCAGTTTGGGACAAGAATGTGATAAAAACTTGAAGAGGGAGTGTATAAATATTTGGGAACTGGTGAAGGATCAACAATAAAACATGAACAAATGTGAATAAAACTTGGTAAGGAATATTTTAGAAGACCTAAATTAATCTTGAAAATAGTGTCGACATCTAGGAACAAAATTCAAGCTACAAACCAATTTGCGCTTCCTGTCCTAACTTACAGTTTTGAAGTGATTGACTGGCCCCAAAAGGTGTTGAACAAATTAGGAAAAGAAGTGGGAATGGAAATCAAGCTAGAAGTAGAAATAAATCAGGCAGCAACTGAATGTGGGAAAAGACCAAGAGAAAAAATACAAGATGAAGGATCAGATGAGAAGGCAAATGTGGAAAATGCATAAAACAGTTGCAAGTACAGAAAACTCCTGGAAGAACCTCATGTTGATCAGGACTGAACGTAGAATGGTAAAGGAGAGACCAAATCAGACCAAAAGATGAAAGGTTAATATTGGCGGCCCAAGATAGTGGCCTGCTCACACCTTAGTTTACAAAGTCCACTGAACACATGAGAGAAACAGACATATGCAGGTTTTGTAAAACAGAAATGGAAACCAGTTGCATACTTTGCTGCTGGTTGTGACATACTAATGACAAGAGGACTGTATACTGAAAGGCATAAGGTGGCAAGACTGTTACACTGGGGATTGTGCAAACATAATATTGAAGAACCTGAAACACTGGAAACGTGCCACAAAGCATCACAGAAAATGAAGTCCACATCACATGGGATCACCCATTACCAACTGTTCAAAAAGACACGCAGGTACAAGAAACCAGATATAGTGGTCCATGAAAAGACGATAAAAGTAGCATAAATCATTGAAATCGCTACACCCGATGACTACAGTGTCTTACATACAGACAGAGGCAGTCATAAAATATCAGGATTTGCAGGCAGAAATGACAGCAATGTGGAAGAAAGATACCCAGGAAGTTCCAACAGTTGGAGCAATAGGTCTTGTATAAAGACTACAATCGTATTTAGATACGTTACCAATACATGCACCTCCGTACAAATTGCAGGAGTCATCATTACTGTGCACATTGCAGGTGCTGTGAAGAGCACTTCTGACTGAAAGAGTGAAACAATACAGTAGATCAATGTGTGTGTGCATGTACCTTAAAGAAACTATCCAAGGGCTTGCACAAGTGTATAAATACTTAGCACATGCAAGTCTTGACTGCCATTTTGTAGTTGGCTGCTATGATGCAAGCATGTATGTAAGGCATGTCTGTTAACTAGTTTGTTCGTAGCTGCTGCTATCCATCCTCATGTGTTTCTATGTATTAAAGCATCTAAACGAAAACCTCGGCCTTCTTACATGCGTTGGAGACAAAAGTGGCATGCCTAAAGGGCATGGAGTCAGAATTGGCATATCCAAAAGGCATGAAGCTAGAGACTGCATGACTAAAACGATTTAAGGCACTTGGCTTTGAGCTGGAGGAATACAGATGAGTGTATCATCCCTAAAGTGTGCCAGCTTCACAAAACATGTCCGAAACGAATTTCAGATATTAAAACTTGCTCATCACGATTTCTTTTTCATAAAATATGAACGGGGAATACAGAACATTCTAAACAATACTGGAATAAACAGATATGTACGATATTGATAAAAATATTCAAATTACTACAGAAAAGGTTTGAAATAGAATTGAATAAAACGTATAAATTAAGGGGAACTACCGCATTTTTGAAAAGCATGTATTTTTTCGTATTACGCAAAGATATCAGAGTTGTTTGCGCAGTGTTACAGTAAAGCTATTTCGCAAAAGTACAGCCACTACAGAGCATATTTTGCAAATACATATTTTGAACAGTTTATTGTGCACTTGAATGTTATTACAAGCTCACAGAACAGTTTGTTAGCATATAATTAAGGGGGCTATATTTTCAGTGTGTTTGTGTATACTTTGTGCACATGGCAGGTGGATTTCAGAAACCCAGTGCACTTGTGTTTTGACAGTAATACTGCAGATAACTGGACAGTGTTTGAGCAAGGGCACATTTTCATACAGGCTGCATTTTCTGATAAAGATGACCGTACAAAGGCATTTATTCAATTTAGCTGGGTCAGAAGCCATAAAAAGGGAACTCTCATTTGTGTAGGCACCTGCTGTCAGAGGGGGAAAACCGTCATACTGTTGTACTGACTGAGTCAAGGTAGGTCCCCAGAGTGCTTAAAAATGTAAATTTATAGAAATGTGTAACCCCTAGACGAATATTACAATGGAAAGGCACTTAATTTATACAAGGGATCAAAAGCTTGGTGAAACTTTTGCAGCATATGTAAATGACCTGAAAAATAAGGCTAAAATGTGTAGATCTGGTGACTTAAGGGATGAGTTGATAAAGGACAGACTTGTGTGTGGTATAAAAGATGATGCTGCGAGAAAGATTTTGCTTTGTGACAGTGATTTAACTTTGAATAAGGCCATTGGGATTTGTAAGATATACGAGCTCACAGAAAAGCGCACAAATATATTTACGAATGAGAAGAGCTCTAGAAGGCGCAGTGAAAGCCCACGTTGATAGTATGCAGCACATGGTTAAGAAACTGGCCCAGGCACATGGCAGCAACTGTAGCCCCTTGAGCACTCACTGGTAAACCCCAGAACTTTGTAGCAAATTCCAGAGTTGGCACAGTCTCAGTGAAGCACAATAGTCAGCAAACTCAAAGCACGGGCCCCAACCTAGTTTCATTGCCAAGTGTTTGTGGTGGAAGCCATGAATCTAAAAAATGGAGAAATGCTTAGCTTTTGGTCAGCAATGCCACAAATGCAATAAAGGGAATCATTTCACAAGGTTCTGTAACTCAAAAGAGGTCCACAATTCTTTTATTAAAAGGGAACATTTTAAGAAACTAGTTGATCAGTTAAGACAGTGGCAGCCCCACTAAGTTGATGGTAACAGTGCTTCATGAAATAGTCAATGCAGTAGATTTAAGGGCAAAGAATGAAGTATTTTGTACTGTTTGGATAAATGGCAAGCCCGTGGAGCTCAAAGCTGACAGGTTCCAAGTGCAATACTATGTCAGCAGAAACATTTGCTAGCGTGCATCATGGTGAAAGGCTCAACTTGGCAAGGTGTGCAAAGCTTGTTGCTTATGGAGGTGAAGAAATTCAAACCAAAGGCTCAGTAGTGCTTTTATGTTACTCTGCTGGTAGAAGCTACAACTTGTGGTCAAAAGGCACATCCAGAAAATGGGACTGCTTTCATTTAACAAGGAAGCCCATGTTAGCTTAAAATGACCACTACTCTGATTTCCTCCAGTATATTTTTTCTACCTATGCTGATCTTTTCGCAGACAAACTAGGCAAACTTCCAGTTGTGTACTCAATGAAGTTAGACCCAGAAGTCAGGCCAGCGCAAAAAGTTCCAATAGCCATGCAGAGTCAAAGCAGAGTTGGATAAAGTGGTGCGACAAACTGCAATTCTAACTGAATGGGTATCTTCCATGGTGGTAGCCCATAAGAAAAACTCAGATGGCATTAGAATATGTATTGATCCATGAGATTTGAACAAAGCACTAAAAAGACATCATCCAATACGTACAGTCAAAGTTGCAGCCTTGATGCCAAATGCCACTTTTTTTTCTGTCTTAGATGCAGAGTTCTTCTTCTTCTTTCGGCTTTTCCCGGTTAGGGGTCACCACAGCGGATAACCTGTCTGCTCATAGATGCAGAGAGTTCATTTTGGCAAATTCAGCTCAACAAGAAATCCTCACTACTTTTAGTACTCCGTTTGGCAGGTACAGATTTTTGAGAATGCCATTTGGGATAAATTCTGCAAGTGAAGTCTTTCAACATGCAATGGAGCAAATTTTTTTCCTGGCATCCTTGTGCTATTATAGTAGATTACATACTAGTAGGTCGTGATGAAGCTGAACAGGACAGAAACCTCAGAGAAGTTCTAGAAAGGGTACATCAAGTTAATCTTCAGCTCAATCCACGCAAATGCAAGTTCAGGCTACAAGGAGTTACATATGTTGGTCATTTATTTACAAGTACAGGCCGACGACCAGACCCTTCAAAGCAAACAGACATTCTCGAGATGCCAGCTCCAGACAATTTTCAAGCCCTGCAACGTTTTCTTGGCATGGTCAACTACCTAGGCAAGTACATTCCAGACTTGAAACAACTTTCATCACCACTTCAGAGCAGACATGTAAAGATGTATCATGGTCTTGGTTAAAGCAACACCAAAGAGCATTTAATGCCCTGAAACAGATAAATTGCTAGTCCGCCAACAGTCAAACACTATGAAGTTGACAAACCAGTTACATTTTCTTGCGATGCTTCAAAATCTGGTCTTGGTGCAGTCATTCTACAAGAGAATTAACCTGTTACCTATGCACTGGAACTCTTACCAAAACTGAAATGCAGTATGCCCAGATTGAGAAAGAGCTTTTGGCAATTGTGTTTGCATGTTCGAAGTTCCATGACTGTTTATGGTAGACCTATCTAGATCAAAACAGACCACCAACCTCTAGTCATTATCTCGAGAAAGTCAATACATTCAGCTCCAGCCAGATTGCAACATACGATACTGCAACTGCATAAGTATAATTTCAATCTTGTCTACAAGAAAGGCAAACTTCTTTATCTTGCTGATACATTATCCTGATTGCCCAGAAATACTACGGAACAGCAAGAGAATAAGAGTCTTGACTTTGAAGTCATGGAAGTGAGACATTTTTCTATCACGTCTTGATGAGCTGAGAACACAGTCACAGATCTGTTTTACAAAGGCTCTACCACTTAATCAAGGATGGCCGTCAAAACAATCTAGTTTACCTCAAGATGTGCAACCTTATTTTCCATACAAAGATGATACTTTGTCTGACACAGGTGTCATTATGAAATATCCGAAAGCAATTATTCCAAAGTCCTTGCAACCACAGTACATTATTATCTTGTATCATGGTCGCTCAAACTGAATCTACCAAAAGGGTGAGAGGACTAGTATTTTAGCCTTTTATGTCACAAGACATTGAGAAAGCACTCCTCTCGTAGTACAAAGCCACATCAACAGAAGTAACCACAGACATCTGAATGGAATGGCCAGCATTATTTGGAGTTGGTAGACTTACTCCAAACGGTTCGAGATGGACTTACTTCCCAAGCTAGCATCCAGTACAGTCATTACTAAGAAAAAGCGTCATTTTGCAGTACATGGTAGCCTGCACAAAGTTATTTCTGACAATGTCACACAGTTTACAGGCCAACAGTTCAAAAGATTTGCCAAAGAAAGGGACTTGCTCATCTCACAAGTCCTGAGTACCCACAGTTAAATGGTTTGGCAGAACGTGCAGTTCAAAGTGCAAAGCAGTTACTAGAAGAGACAAAACAAGATATGAATGTTTTCCTGAATCTCAGAAATGTTCCTCATGATAAACATCTTGGTTCACCTGCTCAGACTTCTGTGGAGACAAACCAGAAGAGAGTTTTATGTACTTGCCATAACTTGGAATCTGTGCTATCCAGTGTCATTATTCATCACAGATGGGTCTTGAATTCAACCTTGGATCCAAGCTGGCAACTAATGACAGATCCAGAGCTCAAGATCCTCCCCTTCTCATAATCCCCTGCTGACCTCCAACCCTTCGAGTTTGCTAAACAAATAGGCAAAACAAATTATCCCAAACTGGAACCATCCCAGCTCTACCAGATCCCCAGAAGGCAGGGGAAAGGAGGGAGGGAACGTGGTGAATGGATAACTATCTGATGCTATCAGTATCATTATTCATCATAGATGGGTCGGAATCCCCAGCTACTTTGTGCCCTGGGTGGACTCAAGGAAGGATATGCCAGAGCACAGAGAAACCAAAGGCAGCCCTGCTCCTACACACCAATCCAACTTAGTGTGAAACAAAGGTGTGGGGAGATTAGACCAAGTAGCATCAGCACAAATCTCATCCAAGGAAAGTTTAGCCAAGAAGGCTGATGACGCAGCCACAAACCTAGTAGAAAGGGCTTTAATTGGTCTGGATAACTCCATATGCTTGCTATCAAAAAGGAAACTAACAATCCATCTGGAAATAGTAACTTGCCAGAACCTGTTTTGAGAAAATGTCATGAAGAGCTGGTCCGCCTTCCGAAATCTCAGTCCTTTTCAAGTAGAAATGTAATTGCCTATGAACATCTAAATGCAACATGTACTCTCCTTTGTTAGAGTAATTAAAGAAAAATGGGAGTTGTATTGAATGAGGTTAGCCTCCGAAGCCACTTTCTGAATAAAGAATTTACCCTAAGGGACACCCTTGTACTTGTGGGAGACCATAAACGGAGATTTAAATGCTTAGAGCCTGTAGCTCCGAGACTCTTCCGGCAAAAGTAATGGCTACTAAAACAAGAAGTTATGTACTCACCATAACGTTCAATGTATGTAGTCCATCTCGCCTTACATTCTTACCCAGGGGTTCGGAGCCGAACCTCGGCTCCGACTCTGCCATACTCTAGCTCAAAGTTTTCAATTGGCTCGTGGCTAAGGGGTATCCCATCATGCAACAGGTCTATTCCTCAGATCTTGTTTGCTGCAAGCACTCACACACACACACTGAGTAGAACAACCCCAACAGAAAGGACTACTGACACCTAGAGACTATACCTCCAGGTCCTCCAGGAGGGGGTAGGAGGGAGGGTTAGTACGAATGTAAGGCGAGATGGACTACATACATCGAACGTTATGGTGAGTACATAACTTCTTGATGTTATGTAGTCCAATCTCGCCTTCATTCTTACCCGTGGGACAGCGTCCCTAGCACCTTGATCTTGGGTGGCTCAGTGAAAAATACTGTTGAGCACTGTGGAACCAAAGGAAGATCTGCCTCTAGAGACCAGATCTAATGTGTAGTGACTAATAAAGGCATGAGGCAAAGCCCATGTTGCTGCAGCACAAATATCATCCATGGACATCCTAGCCAGAAACACAGTTGAGGTAGCTACAGATCATGTAGAATGAGCCTTTACTTTAAAGGGTAATTCTTTGCCATTGGAAGCATAAATAAATGAGATGCAATCGGAGACCAGCGAGACAAGGTTACCTTAGAAACAGGAACCCCAAGTCTAGTGTCTGAAAACGAGACAAACATTCGATCAGATTTCATTAAATCTTTTATCCTACATAAACAGAAACACAATTGTCTATGAACATCTAGCTGATGAAACTTAAATTCTGCCTTGTTGGAGAATTCAGGAAAAAACACAGGCAACTCAATGGATTGGTTGATATTAACAACAGATGCAAACTTTGGTACAAAGGAAGGACTGGTTCTTAAGGAGACCCTAGCTTTGTGAAATACCAAATAAGGTGGCTTAATCGATAATGCTTGGAGTTCAGAGATCTGCCTAGCTGAAGTTATGGCTACCAAGAAAACGGTCTTCCATGACAAGAATTTAATGTTACACGTAGCTGCGGGCTTAAAGGGAGTTGAGGCGAGCTTCTGTAATACAAAATTGAGGTCCCATGGCATTACTGGATCAAAGACTGAAGATCGGAGTAACAATGTCCCTTTCAAAAAAGACCTACAAAGCCTATGAGCCATAAGGTTGGGCTCATTAGCAACATGAAAGGTAGACATCACTGCCAGTTGCACATTAATGGTTCCTGCAGCTAACCCCTGACTGAACAGTTAAGAAAGAAATTCTAATATTGCCGAAATAGACGCTGTATAAGGATCAATAGGTCGCTCATGGACCCAAATAGAAAATCTCTTCCACTTACTGGAATAAATCTTCCTGGGAGAAGGCTTGTGGGAAGATGATAGAATATGGACCATTTCCAGGGAAAAATCATGAAGCCTGACTAAGGATGGAATTGGAGCAGCCAAGCTGTCAACTTGAGGGTCTGGATGGAGGGATGGAACTGTCCTGACATACGAGTCAGCAGATCTGGAGCTGGGTCAAGAATCCAGGGCTTGTCCATTAGATAGAGTTGAAGGAAGGGAAACCAAATCTGACTAGGCCAGTGTGGGGCAATGAGGATCATTTTGCTTCCCCAAAGACTGTGCTTTCTGAATGACCTTTGATATCAGAGGTAACGGTGGGAAGGTGTAGAGAAAACCAGAGGGCCAATCATGAACCAGAGCGTCCCTAGGTGTCTCCCCCTCCAGGGGGGATAAGGGTGAAGTAGCTGCTGCATTTGGCATTGAGGGGGCTGGCAGATAGATTGCAGCAAGGCTGACCCCCATTTGTGAAATATCTTCTCCGCAACATAATTGTTCAGGGACCACTTGTGAGGCATTAGGATAGCTCTGCTCAGCCTGTCTGCAATCACAATGGACTTCCCCGGTATATGCGTTGCAACTAGAAAGTATTGGGAAGACGATGCCCACTGCCAAATTCTAAGTGCCTCTCTGCAAAGGGGGTATATGACTTGGCTCCTCCCTGTTTGTTCAGATAGACAACATGTCAGTGGTATGGTGAGTGGACTACAATTGTCCCTAGAGGGAGAAAGCTCTGAAGTGCTTGCAATGCTAATAACACTGCTCTCATCTCCAAGACATTGATATGAAAATGGGTCTCATGATCCTGCCACGTACCTTGGACTGTCCTGTCGAGATAATGCCCCCCCCCCCCGATCTGGGAGGCATCCGTGGTCACTGCGGCAACTGGATAAGATGGAACAAAAGGCTTGCCCATGTTGGAACTGCTGGCCTAAAGCCACCAGCGTAGATCCTGCTTGCACGTGTCCGTAATCAGAATAGAATGGGAGAGTGGAAGATGCTGTAGTGACCATTGGGCGAAAAGCAGCCACTGAAGAACCCTCATGTGTAGTCTGGCAAGGGGAACTAGCATGATCGTGGCAGCCATGGTCCGTAATAACTTGAGGACCACTTTTGCTTTGACCTTCCTCAATGGTGGTAAGGCGTAGACCTGCTGTTGTAGAGCCTGAATTCTCTCTTCTGGTAAGAAGGCACTCATGAGCACCAGATATAGTTCGGCGCCGATAAAAAAGTGACACGCTGTGAGGGCAACAAGGCAGATTTTTTCCAATTTAGAGTAATGCCTAACCTTTGGCACAGTGTAATGGTGGCGTCCCTGGTCTGTAACAGTAGATGTCTGGTGGTGGCAGAAAGGAGCCAGTCGTCCAGGTACAGAAACACTTGGAATCCCTGGCATCTCAAGTGAGCCATTACCACTGCCACGCATTTGGTGAACACCCTGGGGGCTGTGGTGAGACCAAAGGGCAGAGTGCGAAACTGAAAATGACTGGCTCCCAGCTGGAAGCGTATATGATTTCTCTATGCCCTGTCTATCTTGATATGGTAGTAAGCATCTCTGAGGTCGATGGTGCACACCCACACATCTTTCCCTAACAGAGGGAGTATTGACTGTAAGGTGACCATGCAGAACTTGGACTTTTGTACATGAAGGTTCAATCTGCTGAGATCCAAGATGGGTCTCGGGTCTCGTTCTTTTCGGCACCAAAAAGAATCTTGAGTAAGTCCCTAATCCTATTTGGTCTGCAGGGACAGGCTGGATGGCTCTCTCTGAAAGCAACTTTATTATTTCTAAAGTTGTGGAATCCCTGTGACTGGGTTGAACGTCTGGGATTCTCTTGGTTGGCAGGGGAAGAGAAGAGACGGGAATAGGATAACCTCTGGAAATTATCTTTAATACACATTCGTCTTGGGTGACGTCTTGCCAGGCTTCTGGGAATAAAGAAATGCGACCCCTGACCAACTCCAGAGACACAGTCAGGCCTCCCTTCAGGAGCGCTGGTAGAAGAACCACTAAAGGAATTACTGTCCCGCTGGTTATGCGGGCCTCCTCTGCCTCTAGGGTGGCATCTACCTGAATTTCCACCCCCTCCACTGCCTCTGGAGGGGGAATCACTTTGTGTGTCCTGAAAAAAACCTCTGCGACTTCCTGAACCACATTTTCCCACCCTTCTGGCCCTTGGCGAAGGTCTAGAAGGCATGTAAAAACTGACTCCCACGGCAGACAGGGTTTTTCCTTCCTGCTCACACCTAGTGAGAGTGTCCTTCACCTTGGTTCTGAACAATGATGAACCGTCAAAGGGAGTGTTGGTGAACGTAGACTTGAAGGCCTCCGCGTAATTGCACAGGCACATCCAGGAGTGTCTCCTAAGAGAGACTCCGGAACCCGCTGCCCTACTCGCTCCATCGGCTGCATACGAGATCAGCCTCATGGAGGAATTGGTAAGGGTATTTAGGGTAGACATCTGTGCATTGACCTTCTGTGCCATGTCATCAGAAATGTTACCCTGTAGAGAATCTCCTAACTCTTAAGAGAGCTCTCTGGAACCTTGCAAAATGCGTCAAGTAGTTCAGCGACCGCAGTGTAAAGGCCACTGAGGTAAACACACACTTCCCATACCTGTCCATAGCCCGGGACTCCTTGTTAGGCGAATGGACGGTAGACGAACTTTCAACAAGTTTCTTCTTGGTGGCTGCTGCCACCACCATGGCATCTACTGGAACACCTTTTGTTAGATATTCCTGGTCAGTGGGAGCGAACAAAAACTTTCTGGGTCTCCTATGGACTGGTTCCACAGTGTCAAGAGTTTCCCAGACCTTCCGACAGACAAGATCTATTAGCTCATCGAAAGAGGGAGAAACCCAAGAGGTGGAGGGTTGAGACCTGAAGCCTTCAGGAACACCAACTCCTCATCAGAAGGTGATTTTGAGGGCCAGCCTCCTCTCTGCTTCAAGATCTCAAAGATATCTGAAAAAGACATCTTCAGAAGATGACTTGGGGGACCCCTCGAGGTCTGTGTCTGACATGAGAGACTCACCCGGGGAGTCAAGGTGTTTCCTCTTGCACAATTTCTTTCTGGCGGGCTCCTCAGGCAAAAACTCAGGGGAGATGTCAGAAAGTTGGGGATCCCTCATGAAGGTATCCTGAGGCTTAGGATCCCTGCTGCACAGGGATAGAGGGTGATCCGAAACTGACACCGGTGCTGGAGAGGGCAGAGTATCGGTGCCGTAGGATGCAGCTGATGACCTGGCCAGCACGCTCCTCATAACCTCGAAGACTGACCCCCCCCCCGGGCTCCAAAGGCCGACTAACTGTAGAGGATGCAGTAGTAGCCCTTGGCACAGAGGAGATTAGGTCGGAAGCATATGTTGGGTCCAAGCTCATCCGAGCCGAAGCACCGAGAGGAAGGATCGGAACCGATCAAGGTCGATCCAAGCCTCACCCCTTGGGTCCGACCGGAGAACCGTGGACCCTCGACCCCATGGACAGAGTTGACAGGGTCAGAGCGGAAATCGGAACAGAGAGGCCAGGCGAGGCTACTGGAACTGACCTAATGGGCACCCGACGGAATAGACAACTCTAGCTCCGAAGGCCGAGAAAGGCTCGGAGGAGGAACACAGGATGAAGAGGCCATAGGCTCCGGAGCCGACCGGGTCGGAGCCAAAATCAATTTGACCAACACAGATGACTGAAGCAGTTTCTTCACCACTCTATCAACGTCCTCATCGGAAAGGGTTCTGGAGGACCAGGTGGATATAGTTGGAGATCTGTATCTCCCTACACAAGGGGACTTGCACGAAGGAGAAAACGGTCAAATAACTGGAGAACAGCTCCGAACCAAAATATCCGTGACCGGCTCCGAAAGGCTGGGAGCCGATACGGACTTGGTCAAGACACTACCTTCTGTCGATACAGAGGGCAATGGAACCGAAGGAGGAGAAAACGGTCAAATAACTGGAGAACAGCTCCGAACCAAAATATCCGTGACCGGCTCTGAAAGGCTGGGAGCAGATACGGACTTGGTCAAGACACTACCTTCTGTCGGCACAGAGGGCAATGGAACCGAAGAAGGAGAAGCTGTTATAGCAACTTTCTCTGGCGGCTCAGAAGAAACAGACTGAGCCGGACAGCGCTTCTTAGAAGTCTTTTTGTCCTTTTCAGTTGGAGAGGATAAGGCACTGGAAGACTTAGCCAAGTCTTCCTTGAAGGAATGTTTAAGCAGTCCTTTCAAAATGAGCTTGTTCTTCCTCTCCTGTAGTACATGGGGACTGAAGGAATGACAAAACAAGCAGGACTCTTGGTGGTGAATAGCCCCTAAGCAGCACACACACACACACACACACACACACACACACACACACACACACACACACACACACACACACACACACACAACCAGTCAAAGGCATTTTATTGTTGCATTCAGCACTTTTTAAAGCCTGAAGGCCTGTGTTCCTTAGAATTCTTGGACATGCTGAATAAAGGAGAACACACACAGGTACAAAGCAATATGTACACACACTGGACCCAACAAGACCCCGCATGGGGAACTAGAGCCTCTACGGCCTATTAAACGGCGGGAAAAAAAGACTACAGGGAGGACTAGGTCCTTTAACTTAAATGGGCCTAGCCCGGGGAAAAAAAAGGCAGGATAGCACCATTGTTGCAGTCATCACATTTGGGTTATCTGCCTGCAGGTAGCCCTCAGCTGGCCTGAATACCAGAGTCTTCGGATTCTGCATCGGATGTTGTCGCTTCTTCCATGTCAGGTCGTCCGGGGTATAAAACATGCAGCTGACGCCATTACATTAATCTTTCTTGCCGTGCGGTACCTGAAGCAGAAGCAGTTCACAGGTGCCAGTCGGCAGACTCCTGAAATGTTCGTTTTCGAGTTTCAGACCTGAAGTTTTCAAAAAGATAAGTACCCCGTTGGGGATCCTTTTTTCTTGCTCTAACCGATGTCAGAAAAAATTAATAGTCTTGCCTGTGGAAAGCAAATACCTCTGAGATTTTTCATTCACCTGTTTAGGCCCGGACCACGACATCCCTCACTGTCGGTTTTGCGCCTTGTTCAATGCCCAAACTATTCGTTGGGATATTTTTGTAGCTAAATACATTAGTTCTCGATCTCCGTACTCCAAAATGGCTTTGTTAAGCCATCCCACTACCTATCTTCCAAAAAACGCAAGGATACAGACAGAACGCTTAGGTCCAAAACTCCTGACGACGCTACCATTAAGCTAGTCGCCGGTCCACCGGTACTCAGTGAGGCTCTTTCGCAGCCAGATACCCACTACTACAGATTCGCAGCCATCTGCTGAGACCCATTCGGAGTTTGGTATGCCACGAGATGCTTCTTCGACTATGGAACCTGCGTATGTCTCTAGCTTGGATGGGTCTGGAGCCGCTGTGCAGGCACTGGCTTCTGAGGGTGTATTCAGGCCTACTGATTTTCATATTAAACGGACTTAATTTCAAGCTAAGAATACAGAATTCCACAGGCCTAAAAGCTCGTACTAAGCCTAGAAAACCAACGACCAAAGTGCATTCTCAGGCCCATATGCCTCAAAAAAAATTATTAGAATGGCTGAAGACCTTATTACCTTAATTAGGGGAAGCCAGCCTTCCCCCTCTGAGACCTAGAACTGATTTTCTTTCAGATTCTTCTGATGAGGAACCAGTTATCTCTACTCCCAACTACAAGGATTTACCCTGATCTTATGAGGATTCTGATGGAGAGGATTCCATTCCCTCTGCTTCCCCTTCAGAAGATTTTTCTTTTGGTGAAACCTTACATACCCTTAGGGAGCATTTCCGCTGGGAAAGCCAGGACTTTTCACAGTCCAAAGAGAGACTTAGGGAATTTTTAAGCCTGCCTCAACACAGGCCTCTAGCTAACCCTCCTGCTCTGGAGATTGTAGATGACGTTTTCTTGGAATCCAGCCTTACCCCAGACACTGTGCTTCCAGCTCCAAGGAAACATGACAAGTACTACACAGTACCTGACTCTCACAAATTCCTGTTCAAGAATCCTACTGCAGATCCAGAGACCATTTCCCAAGGACCAAAAGGCATAAAGGCTACAACTGCCAAAAATCCTACCCCTTCTGATAGGGATTCTAGAGCTTTAGACAGATGGGGTAAGAAGGTATATACTTCTGCTACTTTGGCCATTAGGGCTTTAAATTGCCAGTTTCATATGTTACAGTATCAGCAGCATATTATGGGATTAAACAGAAAATGAGGATTCCTGACTGTGCTGAACACAGAGATTTACAAGAGTTAATGCATTCGGCTGACCAAGTAGGTAAACATACTTTGCAATGTGGTTTTGATGCTTTAGAAGCATCTTGCAGGGCTGCTGTTACTGGGTCTGTACTTGAAGGCATACTTGGCTAAGGAACAAAACTTGCCAGATCATGTTAAATCTAAATTACTGGATGCACCCTTAAACCAAGAGCGCCTTTTTGGCAACAAAGCAGAAGTTGTCCTCAAAAGGATGGAGGAAAAATCTAAATCTATGCAAACTGTTAAATATTTCTTACAAGTACAGCCACCTAGATTCAGTAGACATTGGCCTTCAAAGAACTGGTCTTTTCAAGTCCCTTCCAGTCCTTCTCAGTCCAAACCCAGGAGCAGCAGACCACCAAGACTTCAGTCTCAGGCTATGCACAGATGTAAGCAGTGGGGGGCCCCCCACTTCCAAAGCAGGGAGTAGTAAGCCAACTCCCAATGGAAAAATGACACAATGACTTATCCTTAACTCTTCCAAGCCTTGCTCAACTACTTGCTCCCTTAGAAGGAAAGCTCGCCCTGCATGCAAAAAACTGGGAACTCATTACTCAGGACAAATGGGTTTTAAACAGTTTCCCTAGGATACAGATTCCACTTCCACTCACTCCCAACCCCAAAGTGGATGGCCAGACCTCCCCCCAAACCAGTAAGCAGAGGCCCAAAAACAAGTACTCTCTCCTCAGTATCAGGGCTATTCAACCTGTCTCCTCTATCAGGGCTATTCAACCTGTCCCAGCAGAACAAAGGGGACAAGGTTTTTATTAAAGACTGTTCCTGGTTCCCGGAAAAGAGAATTCCTGGTGTCCTATCCTGGACCTTTCTATTCTCAACACATTTCTGGTGATTCCAAAATTCAAAATGCTAGCTCAACAGCTTCTTCATATGCTAGCCAAGGATGCCTGGCTGGCAACTCGACTTAAAAGAAGCTTACCTGCACATCCCAATAAGGGAATCCTGCAGAAAATATCTACGCTTCAGGGCAGGCTCCATGCACTATCAGTTCTCTGCACTTCTCTTTGGCTTATCTACTGCGCCCAGGGTATTCACAAAGTGCCTAGCTCCAGCCATTGCATTTTGCAGGCAGAGAAATATTCAGATTTACCCATACCTGGACGATAGCTTGATTCAGGCAGAGAGTCAGGACTTGCTATTACAACACCTGGCATTTGTAAAGAGACTTCTAACTTTACTATGGTACACCATTAACAAGAAGAAATCACACCTATTACCCTGCCAACAGATTGTATTCCTGGGAGAAAGCTTGAACACAACTTCCCAGACGGCATTCCTCACTCCGGATAAACAAACTCATTTGACAAACTACTTTAAAACTACTGGCCTCAAAAACCCAGCTATCTGCAAGGAATCCTGCAAGCCCTGGGATTCATGGCCTCTTGCATTCTGTTAATTCTATATGCAAGACTGCATATGAGGAAGCTTCAATGGTATCTAGAAAGTCTACGGTGTCAACATTCTCAGGACTTGGAAACAATGATTCCTATCATTTCTTGTCTAAGGGCAGAGTTCCTTTGGTGGGCAGAGGCCTGCTACCACAACAAGGGACCCTACCCCCTGCCACCCAAACCCTAACAAACACATCAGACTTTGCATGAGGGGCTCGCATGACAGGGGAGTGCACTCAGGGCAAATGGAACCCAAAAAAGATGCAGCTGCATATCAAAAAGAAATGTTAGCTGTACAGAATACTCTGACAGCCTTCAAAGGCCTTATTCTTCCAGGACAACTATTGGTAAAGACAGACAATACCACAGTTATGTAGTACATAAACAAGCAGGGGGCAACCCATTCCTACCCATTCTGCAGACTAGCCGGGGCTCTGTGGAACACAGCCTTGAGCTACCAAGTGACCCTACAAGCTCAAGTTCCTGCCAGGCAAACTAAACTCACTGGCAGATGACTTAAGCAGAAATCTCATGGACCCACACGAATGGAAACTGGAACCCAAAATATTCAAGCTCTTGAGGAGCAAATGGGGGACACCAGAGGTAGACCTGTTTGCCTCCCCTCAGAACTACCAATTAAAAAAATTCTGCACCAGAACTCACCACAGTCTAGCTTGGAAAGTGGATGCCCTGTCCTTTTCCTGGGAAAGCCTCAGAATTTATGCCTTTTCCCCTCTGCCTCTCCTCTCGAAGGTTCTACTAAAGATAAAACAGGACAAGCCAAGGACAATACTGATTGCACCAGACTGGCCACGCCAGCACTGGTACCCGTTTTTGCACAGTATGACAGTGCTACAACCTTGGCACCTGCCTCAGACCCCTTCCCTGCTGTCCCAGCAGGCGGGCCAGATTCCGCACCCTCAGCTTCAATCCCTCAACCTTGCAGCCTGGCTAATTCCCTGAGCTCACAACCAGCAGTCCTCAGTAAGCAGGTGCTGGATGTCATTCTTGAGGCATGGAGGCCTAGTACTAGAAAATCCTAGTCAGAAAAGTGGATAAGATACTGTTCCTGGAGCAAGGCTCAGGGGATGAGCATAACGGTGCCTAACTTACCTCATATTCTAGATTATTTAACAGAAATGCTCCACGAGGGCCTATCTTTCTCTTCAATTAAGATTCATGCCTCGGCCATATCAGCACATTATAATACTGAGCCACCCCTCTTCTCTCATCACCTGCTAATATAATTCCTTAGAGGGGCCAAAAATTTAAGACCGCCCAGGAGAGCTCCCACTCCAGCCTGGGACCTTAACTTTGTATTGGAAAAACTCACCCCCCCCCCCCCCCCCACACACACACTTTGAACTAGCTGCTACAGCAGAGTTGAAACTCCTTTCTTGGAAAATTTACTTCTAGCCATCACTTCAGCAAGAAGAGTGTCTGAACTGAAGGCCCTCATGGCAGTGGAACCCTTCATTATCTTCCATGCAGACAGGGTTTCCCTCAGGACTAATCCATCCTTTATGCCCAAGGTGGTGTCTAGTTTGGCTCTAGACCAGTCCATTCATTTGCCTACTTTTTTCCCTAATCCTCAGAATAAAGGGGAAAGGATACTGCATTCTCTGGACGTACTCAGCTTAGATTCTATTTGGACAGGACTAAGCCTCTCAGAAAATCTGACCAGCTGCTAGTTAGCTTTGCTGCAGGGGCAAAAGGGAAAGTCATTTCAAAGCAAACCATTTCCAAATGGATAGCACATTGCATCCATTTCTGCTACAAACACCATGGAAAACCTACCCCACAGGGGATAAGAACACACTGCACCAGGGCTGCATCTCCCTCTAATGCATTTCTCAGAGGAGTCCCCTACCAGGGACATCCTGGAAGCAGCAACTTGGAGCTCTGTCCATACTTTCATCAAGCATTACCACCTGCCTATCTTTTCTAAATCCAGAGCTGGATTTGCCACAGCAGTCTTACAGGGCCTTATTGCTAGCCCTAATGCTCTAACTACCTCCACCCTTCCTTAACTTTGGTAATCAACCCAAATGTGTTGACTGCAACAGTGAAACACGAAGAACATAGTACAGTTGTGTACACTTACCATAAATGTAGATGTTTGAGTGTATTCACTGTTGCAGTCCTGGGTACCCTCCCCTCCAGCCCCCAGACTTCTTTTGACTTTTACCTTTCCTCCTTGTTTGGCATATACTATATTGTGTGTATTTGCTTTTTCTGGGGGTGTTCCATACCATATAATTGCTTCCTGTTGTGGGGGCACCAGACATCTGCGAACTGCTTCCGTTTCAGGCACCGCACGGCAAGAAAGACTGATGTAATGGCGTCGGCAGCATGCTTTATACTCCTGACAACCTGATGTCATGGAAGTACCGACAGCATCTGATGCAGAAATCCAAAGACTCTGGTATTCAGGCCGGCTGAGGGCTACCTGCAGGCAGATAACCCAAATGTGATGACTGCAACAGTGAAACACGAAGAACATCTGGATTACCACCAGACAGTCTTACCCTTCTGCTCACTGTGGGTTAATGTTTCCTTGACAAACGGCCCGAACAAGGTTGACACACAACCAGGTAGAAAATGGCCCCTCCCCGAAGGCCTTCATAAACGGATTACTCTGAAGACATGGTGAGGAAGACCAACTGCCTCGCCTCTGCTTGTGAATTTTAAGGATGTCCCTAAAAGACACTTCCTCAGACAGCAGCCTGGGGGACCCACCCCCTCCTCGAAATCAGTGTCCTCTGTGAAAGACTCTAGGACGGTCCAGGTGCCTACTCTTACACGTTCTCTTCCAATGAGGTTCCTCCATAGTGGGCCCTTGGAGAGAACTCTGAAGAGGTAGGAACCCAACTGCGGCAGGGCCTGTCTGAAGGTGCTCACGGGAGGGCTGACCCTGGAAGGATGAGGAGGCCTCACCACCCAAAGCAGAGAGGGGCTGGGGAGGATCTAGAGATAAAAGGAGAGGTAACTGCCAAGCTGGAGAAGGCTCTCTACCGCCTGGCAAGCAGACGGGCTGGATGAGGCTCTCCTCTCCTGCGGCTGTAGTTGCTCGGGAAGGGAGAAGGGACCCAGACGCAGTACCGAAGCCAGCAGACAATAATTGGCCACGAGTTGTCGAGTGCCAAAGCACCTAGGGTGAGAGAACTGCACAAAAATTCAGGACCCAAACCCACCCAGAGAGAACCCAGAGCAGCCTCACGGGGATGAGGCACAGCTTGTCTCTAGGGCGGCAGAACAGAGCTGGACAGGAACTCTGATGGAGTCTAGAAGGAAAGTATACTGGACATGGTCAGTCTCACACTTGGAATGCTCTGGTCCTAATGCTCTGAAACTAGATGGATTGGAAGAGGAGAGTGGAGTCCTGTGGGTGGGGAAGGTCCCCTGGCCATCTGGGTCAGGACAACAAGACCAACTCAATTTGGGCTTTGAGGAAGCTCATCATCCTATCCATATCCGAAGGTAACAAGACTTCTGAAGGATGCAGATCAATGGCTCGACCTAGCTGGGGGATCCTGTCTTGGATCTGTGGTCCCATGAAGGGGACCTGCTTCAATGTCAGAGCAGATTTTCTGGAGAATTTGGAAAGCGAGCTACCTATGACAACTGGATTAGACCATGCACTTTGATCCAACGGTCTGGCAGGATCCAACTTGGATGGCATGCTAGATGGATTAGACAATCTGAAACCAACAACTAATGTAGTGCAAACCACCCAAAATACTCCGGTACCGCCAATAAGCGACTCGATGCAGGTAGACCCCACGTAGAATCTTTAAATCACATGGATTTAATCCACATAACGACAAAATACGTACAGGAACAATAATAGATAAAAAGTGATAAAAAAGTGTTACAAACAACACTCTAGACTGTCATAGCACACAAAAACAGGCTAAACGCCAACAGCAGTTTAGCGCTTTCAACCAAATGATACTGGTCTTCCTCAGAACTGCTAGTGAAAGCGTTCTTTTCGTTTAAAAAACCTTTTTGGCACCAAGAGGTGTGTCATTTCTTAAAGGCGCTACAACAAAGTCACATTTATAAAAAACATTGCATTAATAGCCATTAAAATATGTAACATAATGTACTAAGACTTCATAACACCTGTTAAAACCCGCTTGTTTTGCACATTAGCATAATATTTAAATTGAATTCACTTTATATAATCTGATGTAATGGTAACTATATCAATATTAATGCTTTATAGTTATAAATATTACAATATTTATGATCAAATGTTAATAAAATATTACTAATATTTGACAAACTAATAATACTACATGTTTACTAGAAAAAAATAATTGATACTTACAACTATTCCTATTAAATAACAAAGTAAAAAACCCACATAATAAATATTAAATATTAATAATTACATGGATTTTGGACATTCAATATATCCAATATGTATAAATATTGTTGTAATAATTAATAGTTAATAGTATACAGAATGGTAGTGTGTGCTTTCTGTATAACAAACACCCAATATTTAATCAATATATACTAAAAAATAATAAGCTAATATAATAATAAACTTTTAATGGATATACTGTCGTTCAGTCCAGGTGGGCTGGTTGCGTCTAAGTACAATTGCCACCAAGCCTCCCTAAAAGCTATCAACCCTTTGAGATCACCTCCCCTAGGATTGCTTGGAATTACCTCCAATATTAAAAACTTGAAAGTATGTTCTACACCTAACAAATGGATGTGTCTGTACAGGGCATTTGTTAAATCCTTCACCCTAATGCTGTATAAATGGTTATATATACGCTTTTTTAAAACACGTTCAGTTCACCCAACATAAAATGCCTCAAGAAACACACTTGGCTAAATATATAACTTGTTTAGTATTGCAATTTCCACTTTTACATTTAATAATACTTTTGTGTCCATTGTCTAATGTAATTTTGTTATCGCAATACATATATTTGCAGTAATTGCAAAAGCCACATTTCCTGCTGCCTGTGTATGGCGTAGTCTTCCTATTACCTACTGTATGGTATTCTAATAGTTTTTTCATGTTATAACCCATCCTATATACAAAATTAGGTTTGTTGCCCAATATGTTAACTAAATATTGATCACTACTTATCAAATACCAAAACTTGAGAATGATTTGTTTAATATTATCAGTACCAATATTGTATGGTATAATGCAAGCCCTTAAATAACTGGGTCCCACACCCTTATTATTCAAATTAGGAGAGATTTGAATATCTCCTGACCCCAATAATGGTTTATACTTGGTACCCCAGTGTTCCAATATGTAAGAAATAATATCTTCCATCATACTTCCTGGATATCCTCGTTGTGAGAAATAACTTTGAATTTGTTTTAATTCTTTTTCCACATCTGTTAACTCCGAAACCATCCTTGTGGCTCTAATACATTGTCCCTTAAAGACGTTATATTTGACCTTAGGAGGGTGACAACTAGTACAGTCCAAGTAATTGTTGGAAAAAGTAATCTTCCTATGTATTTTAGATGTCACCTTTCCATCACAATGAGTTACCAAAGTATCTAGATATGGTAAACCCGTTAAATCAATAGCATGCGTAAATTTTAAATACTCACTACTGCTTTTGATTGATTCCATAAAAGTTTGCAAATCATCTTCACTCCCTAGCCACAACATATACAAGTCATCCAGAAATCTGGAATATGTAACATTGGAAAAGTATGAATTCTTGAATAAGAATTCATCCTCCCAATTAAGCATAACTAAGTTAGCATAGATGGGAGCACAAGCAGCTCCCATCGCTACACCCCTAGTCTGCTTAAATATTTCACCTTCAAAATAAATGAAATTATTTTCTAAGACCAATGACATCATTTCCGTTAAAAGACCAATGGTGTCCCATTCCAAGTCTGTAGGTCTCCTCAAACTGCTGGAAAACGCTTCTAACCCCTCATCCTTTGGAATACATGAAAACAAATCAATCACATCAATAGTGATTATATGTTTAGGATGAGTTTTCTCAGTGTAAGAGACTGGATACTTGGAAAGGAAACACCACGAGTCTTTAACCATATGTGGAATGAGAGTATAAATATTTTTCAAAATAGTGTCAATGAACTTCCCCATCTTGTAAGTTTTTGAATGACTACCCGATACTATAGGCCTAAATGGAGGGTCATTGACATCTTTATGGATCTTAGGAATGCCCACCATGGTGGCTAACTTTGGATGTTCTACTTTAATAAATTTATAAATCTCATTGGTAATTCTCCCATCCAATAAAAATTCTTCAATATAAGAATCAATTCTACGGTAGGCAATATGTAATTCATTCCTAGATACTGTTACATAATTCCCTGTATTATGTAAAATCTCATAGATTTCATAATATTTTTCTCTTTAAAAAAAACTTTTGTCGTATCGACATTTTAACATTTATAATTACACGGATTTACAGGTTAATAAAGTACACTTTTCTTTATTTGAGAAGGGGCTGAAATTCATACCCAACCCCAAGTTCTCCCTAACTGATGTATTGATAGATTTTAAAAAGTATATTAGAAAAATAAACTTGGAAGTTTTTTTAAAGAGAAAAATATTATGAAAAGCAATAATATGGAAAGAGGTGATATTAATGATTACAATTTGTCTATCAAGAGCAAATTTACACCTCCGAATCACCCTATTATTGACACCTTTGACAAGGTAGTCACGAGGGAGATATATAGTGAGTACAACCAGATAAAGAAGATGAAGGAATTTAGTAATATGACATTGGATGAAATGAAAAGTACAGTTTTGTACCTACCATAAATGTAGATGTTCGAGGATCCACATTGCTGCAGTCCTAACTATTGGGTAGTCCGCTGTCCAGTCGGCCCGAATACCAAAGTATATGGCTGACGTCGGTCAGGGCGCATTAGACTGACGTCAGTGTACTAATGCGCATGACCGACGTCATATCCTCAGTCTTTTCTTGCCCCAGATGTCAGAAGACCCTAGAAAGATAAGGCCAAAACCAAAAACTCCAAACATACCTGCACCAAAAATATGTACAATATATACAAAATTACCAGAATATAACCTCACCTACACAACCACCCCTAAACACAGAGGGGAAGGAGGGAGGGTAAATTGGACTGCAGCAATGTGGATCCTCGAACATCTACATTTATGGTAGGTACAAAACTGTACTATGTTCTTCATTCCACATTGCTGCAGTCCTAACTATTGGGTAGAATCCCAAAGCAGAGGTAAGGGAGGCTGGCAAATCATAAGGAAGCAGGAACTGACAACATGCCTTGCAAAATAGCTGTGGCAAAACCAGCCCTAGACAGAGTAGAGAGGAAGGTGATAATGCTTAGAGAAAGTATGCACTGAACTCCAAGTAGCTGCCTCCAAAATATCCTTAGTTGCCACCCCCCTTAGAAATGCTGTTGAAGTGGCAGTAGCCCTAGTGGAATGAGGCCTAATCCCAGCTGGAATCTCCTTGCCATGATGGGAATAACAAAATGCAATGCAAAACCCAATCCACCTAGAAATAGTTTGTTTTGACACAGGCTTGCCCTGAACCCAAAGCAAAAGAAACAAACAACTGCTGAGACTGCCTAAAATCCTTAGTCCTGCTCAAATAATAACGCAATTGCCTGTGTACATCTAAAGTGTGCAAAATCTTTTCCCCTTTAGTTTGGGGATCTGCATCAAAAGTAGGCAAATGGCTAGTGTGGTTTAAACCCACACTAGAAACCACCTTAGGCATAAAGGAGGGATTAGTGCGTAAAGATACCCTATCCTTATGAAAAATCAAAAAGGCTCTACCGCCATAAGGGCCTGCAACTCAGAAACCCTTCTTGCAGAAGTAATGGCCAACAAAAAAGCAGTCTTCCATGACAAGTATTTCAATTCAGCAGTAGCCGCAGGCTCAAAAGGTTGTAGAGTAAGTTTCTCCAACACAAAATTGAGATCCCAAGCAGGAGTAGGAGCTCTACGTGGGGGTCTTATATTCTTTGCCCCTCTAAGAAATTGCTTGAACAAAGGATGCGAAAACAATGGTGGGTCACAATCATAGTGAGCTGAAATTGCTGCAGCATGAATCTTAATGGAAGAGAGACAAACCTTTGTCCAATAACTCAGTAAGATATTGAAGAGCCACACTCAAATTAGGCTCAGAAATCTCCAAATTGTTTGCTGCACTCCAAAATAAAAATCTCTTCCATTTTTCTGCGTACACTTTCCTTGTACTAGGTCTTCTGGCTTCCATAATCACATTTAAAACTTGTTGAGGAAGTTGAGACCTGCTGTCTTTCAAAACAGAATATGCCAGGCTGTTAGATGAAGAGAGTGAAGCTTGACATTGAGCAGGTGACCGTCCCTCTGAGACAACAGGTGTGGAATCAAGGGTAAAGGCCATGGAGGCTTCCTTACCAGACTCCTCAGTAATGGGTACCAGTGCTGCCGAGGCCAATCTGGAGCTATTAAAATCATCCTTGGCTTGTCTTGTCTGACCTTTAGAAGCACCTTTGGGAGAAGAGGCAGAGGTGGAAAAGCATACACATGAAGATTTTTCCAACTGAAAGAAAGAGCATCCACTTTCCAAGCTGTGTGATGAAACCTCTTTGTGCAAAACTTTGGCAGCTGGTGGTTTAGTGGAGAAGCGAACAGATCTATGTCTGGAGTTCCCCATGACACTGTCAATTTTGAAATACATGAAGATCCAGTTTCCACTCGTGGGGATCCATGATTTTTCTGCTTAACACAACTGCTAAGGAGTTCTGTGCTCCGGCAGAAACCTTGCCTGAAGAGTTAGTTGCAAGCTGAGCAGTCTCCCATAAAATCATTGTTTGCCTGCACAATGGGTAAGAATGTGTTCCCCTTGTTTGTTGATGTACCACATGACAGTTGTGTTGTCTGTTAGAATCAACACCTGCCCTGGAAGAAGTAACTCCTTGAAAGCCATTAATGCAAACTGGACTGCTAACATCTCTTTCATGTTGATATGTAGATGCTGTAGTCTGGCAGGCCACTTGTCTTGTATCCACTTTCCATTTAGATGAGCTCCCCAAGCAATGTCTGAGGCATCTGTCGTTAGAATCTGACTCGCCTCTGGCGGGTCACAGAGAGTCCCTTGTTTAGGTGACATTCCTGAGCCCACCACAAAAATTCCTTTTGAATGCAAGGTATTATTTGAATGACAGTGTCCAAATCCTGGCAGTGCTGTGTCCATACATTTTAGAGATACCATTGCAGCTTCCTCGTATGCAGTTTGGCATTGGGAAGCACCAGAATACAAGATGCCATGAACCCTAAGGCTTGAAGGACTGTCCTTGCAGTCAGCCCGGACTGAAGAGATAGTTGATGGAAGTAACTGGAAAGATTCTTTTGTTTGTCCGGGGTTAAAAGGCCATCTGGGCTGCTGTATTCAGTCTCACACCCAGAAAGCACATGTCTTGAGAGGGTACTAGACTGGACTTTATTTCGTTCACAGAATACCCTAGGCATCTTAGCACTGCTATGACATAATCCAAATGCTGTAGAAGGTCTTCCTTTTCTTGAGCTAGAATCAGGCAGTCGTCCAAGTAAGGATAGATTTGAATTCCTTTTAGCCTGAAGTAAGCTATCACTGGAGCCAGAACCTTTGTGAATACTCTGGGCGCAGTGGATAAGCCAAAGGGCAATGCAGAGAACTGATAATGAGAATTTCCAGCTCGAAAACGCAGAAACTTCCTGCAACTTAGTCTTATAGGCACATGAAGGTAAGCTTCCTTGAGATCTAAAGTTACCATCCAGTGATCTTTGCCCAGCAGAGGTAAAAGCTGTTGGAACGTCAACATTTTGAACTTGGGAATGTCCAGATAAGTGTTGAGGATAGATAAATCCAAAATTGGTCTCCACGTGTTCCCCTTCTTCGGTACTAGGAACAGGCGAGAATAAAATCCTAGGCCCCTTTCTGGCACAGGAACTGGCTGAATGGCCCCTATTTGGAGCAACAGAGAAATTTGCTTGTGAGCCTCTTTTCTTTGTAGAGGAGGAATGTCTGGCATGCCTTTGAAAGGAGGCAAGGTATGGAAATAAAACCTGTAACCGTGGTGAATGATATCCAGAACCCATCTGTCTTGGGTAATTAAATCCCAATTTTCTTTGAAAAGAAACAGCCTTCCTCCCAAAGGTGCTGCCAGGCGAGAATGTACTGGCAGCTGAAAAGGCAGGTCATTAGGTCTGCTTACGAAAGGACTGACCCCTGCCCTCACCAGAAGTCTGAGCAGGGGAACTCCCTGTCCTAGGCCTAAAAGAACCTTGAGCTCTGCCCCTACCACGTCTAGACCTACCCCTAGACTGGGAATCATAAGCAGGATAAGTCCATCCCTTAGTAGGCCAATTTCTACTAAACATCGGAGGCTGCAGCTGCAAAAAATCCTTAACAGTTTGCATAGACTTAGCCTTGTCCTCCATTTTCTTTAAAACTGCTTCCACAGGCGAACCAAACAACACATCAGACTGCAAAGGAGCATCCAAAATCCTTGTTTTAACATGCTCAGCTAAATTCTGATCTCTCAACCAGGCATGCCTCTGAAGAACAGAACCAGTGGCAGCCACCCTCGAGGAGGCCTGCACAGCATCAAAACCACACTGCAAGGAATGTTTACCCACCTGTTCAGACACATGAACTAAATCCTGCAACTCTTTACACTCAATACCTTCTGCCAGAGCATCCACCTTAGATTTCAATTGTGAAAGGAGGTAATTCTGATATTTTAACATGTGAAACTGACAATTCAACGCCCTCATGGCTAAAGTGGAAGAAGTATACACTTTCTTTCCCCATCTATCCAAAGCCCTTGCCTCTATTAGGAGGAACAGGATTTTTAACAACAGAGGCCTTCACACCTTTAGGCCCCTGAGAGACAGTTTCGGGTCTGCCCTAGGACTCTTAAAAGATACTTATGAGCTTCAGGCACCCTATAGTACCTATCCGGTTTAACTGGGGCAGGAGGCAAAGAATCAGGATTCAGGGAAGCCTCTGCAAAACATCTTCCACCACATTCAGAACAGGAGGTATAGCTAAAGGCCTATGCTGGGGTAAAACAAGAATTCCTAAGCCTCTTCCTGGAATCAGAGAAATCTTGACCTTCCCATTTAAAATGCTCCCTCATGGAATGCAGAGTCTCTGAAAATGAAAAATCCTCAGGAGGAGAAGCTGAAGGAGTAGAATCATCCACATCAGAATCAAAATAAGGAGGATACTCCTGCAAATCTTCAGCCGAAGACTCAGAAGCCTCCGAACATTGCTCAAAACTCTCAAACTCAGGTTCCACCCTAGGCCTCTTATCAGGAGGGGGCATAGAACCTCTAATCATAGTAATCAAATCCTCTGCCATTTTAAGCATATGTTTCTTAGGCAAAGACCCTGAAGCACTAGGAGAAACCCCCACTGAAGCTAAACTTGGCCTGCCTCTCAAAGAAGCCTTGGAAACGGAAGGGGAGGCTCTAACCACCTTAGGAAGAGAGGGAAGAACAGCCACCTGAGAAGCCCCCTCAGCCTGGCCTACTTCCTGAGAGGATACATCCTGTAACAGTAAAGTCTCTCCCTGAGACTCCAAAGAAACACCTGGCAGAACCTCCGGCTCCACTGAGCCTTCTAAAGAACCGACGTCTGGGACTGTCGGTTCTTCCACTCTAGGCTTTGCTGCTTTGTCCTTGCGCTTTTTAGCCGAAGCGGGCGGAGCATCCGACGGCATTTTATAATTACAACGCTTCCCAAAAACTAACCTGGCACAGTCTAACCTTCTCTTAATAGTGCGTTTGTTAAATCTAGCACAAGAGCGGCATCCAACAACGTCGTGCTCAGGCCCTAAACAAGGTATACACAAAGTATGGTAATCCCTATGAGGTATCTGTTTCCCACAAGAAATACAGTTATTCACTTTTTCTGACATCCGGTTAAATACTGAGGCAAGAAAAACCAAAATATTCTAACGGGTACTTAGCCAACTTTGATTCGGTCTGAAACTCTGACTTCAGAAACTTTCAGAACGCCAACCTGCACTCGCAAAATTGCTTCTGCATCGGACCATGCGGCAAAAAAGACTGAGGATATGACGTCGGTCATGCGCATTAGTACCCTGACGTACTGACGTCAGTCTAATGCGCCCTGACCGACGTCAGCCATATACTTTGGTATTCGGGCCGACTGGACAGCGGACTACCCAATAGTTAGGACTGCAGCAATCTGGAATGAAGAACATCTACTCCAATCCTTGAGAAGTAACAATACCATAAGATTGATGAAACCCGATAAAGGGGGGGCATTGCCATATATGACAACATGATTTACACACAAAAAATCTATGAGATTTTACATAATACAGGGAATTATGTAACAGTATCTAGGAATGAATTACATATTAACTACCGTAGAATTGATTCTTATATTGAAGAATTTTTATTGGATGGGAGAATTACCAATGAGATTTATAAATTTATTAAAGTAGAACATCCAAAGTTAGCCACCATGGTGGGCATTCCTAAGATCCATAAAGATGTCAATGACCCTCCATTTAGGCCTATAGTATCGGGTAGTCATTCAAAAACTTACAAGATGGGGAAGTTCATTGACACTATTTTGAAAAATATTTATACTCTCATTCCACATATGGTTAAAGACTCGTGGTGTTTCCTTTCCAAGTATCCAGTCTCTTACACTGAGAAAACTCATCCTAAACATATAATCACTATTGATGTGATTGATTTGTTTTCATGTATTCCAAAGGATGAAGGGTTAGAAGCGTTTTCCAGCAGTTTGAGGAGACCTACAGACTTGGAATGGGACACCACTGGTCTTTTAACGGAAATGATGTCATTGGTCTTAGAAAATAATTTCATTTATTTTGAAGGTGAAATATTTAAGCAGACTAGGGGTGTAGCGATGGGAGCTGCTTGTGCTCCCATCTATGCTAACTTAGTTATGCTTAATTGGGAGGATGAATTCTTATTCAAGAATTCATACTTTTCCAATGTTACATATTATTCCAGATTTCTGGATGACTTGTATATGTTGTGGCTAGGGAGTGAAGATGATTTGCAAACTTTTATGGAATCAATCAAAAGCAGTAGTGAGTATTTAAAATTTACGCATGCTATTGATTTAACGGGTTTACCATATCTAGATACTTTGGTAACTCATTGTGATGGAAAGGTGACATCTAAAATACATAGGAAGATTACTTTTTCCAACAATTAACTATACTAGTTGCCACCCTCCTAAGGTCAAATATAACGTCTTTAAGGGACAATGTATTAGAGCCGCAAGGATGGTTTCGGAGTTAACAGATGTGGAAAAAGAATTAAAACAAATTCAAAGTTATTTCTCACAACGAGGATATCCAGGAAGTATGATGGAAGATATTATTTCTTACATATTGGAACACTGGGGTACCAAATATAAACCATTATTGGGGGGTCAGGAGATATTCAAATCTCTCCTAATTTGAATAATAAGGGTGTGGGACCCAGTTATTTAAGGGCTTGCATTATACCATACAATATTGGTACTGATAATATTAAACAAATCATTCTCAAGTTTTGGTATTTGATAAGTAGTGATCAATATTTAGTTAACATATTGGGCAACAAACCTAATTTTGTATATAGGATGGGTTATAACATGAAAAAACTATTAGAATACCATACAGTAGGTAATAGGAAGACTACGCCATACACAGGCAGCAGGAAATGTGGCTTTTGCAATTACTGCAAATATATGTATTGCGATGACAAAATTACATTAGACAATGGACACAAAAGTATTATTAAATGTAAAAGTGGAAATTGCAATACTAAACAAGTTATATATTTAGCCAAGTGTGTTTCTTGAGGCATTTTATGTTGGGCGAACTGAACGTGTTTTAAAAAAGCGTATATATAACCATTAGGGTGAAGGATTTAACAAATGCCCTGTACAGACACATCCATTTGTTAGGTGTAGAACATACTTTCAAGTTTTTAATATTGGAGGTAATTCCAAGCAATCCTAGGGGAGGTGATCTCAAAGGGTTGATAGCTTTTAGGGAGGCTTGGTGGCAATTGTACTTAGTCGCAACCAGCCCACCTGGACTGAACGACAGTATATCCATTAAATGTTTATTATTATATTAGCTTATTATTTTTTAGTATATATTGATTAAATATTGGGTGTTTGTTATACAGAAAGCACACACTACCATTCTGTATACTATTAACTATTAATTATTACAACAATATTTATACATATTGGATATATTGAATGTCCAAAATCCATGTAATTATTAATATTTAATATTGTGTTTTTTTTACTTTATTTAATAGGAATAGTTGTAAGTATCAATTATTTTTTTCTAGTAAACATGTAGTATTAGTTTATGTCATATATTAGTAATATTTTATTAACATTTGATCATAAATATTGTAATATTTATAACTATAAAGCATTAATATTGATATAGTTACCATTACATCAGATTATATAAAGTGAATTCAATTTAAATATTATGCTAATGTGCAAAACAAGCGGGTTTTAACAGGTGTTATGAAGTCTTAGTACATTATGTTACATATTTTAATGGCTATTAATGCAATGTTTTTTATAAATGTGACTTTGTTGTAGCGCCTTTAAGAAATGACACACCTCTTGGCACCAAAAAGGTTTTTTAAACGAAAAGAACGCTTTCACTAGCAGTTCTGAGGAAGACCAGTATCATTTGGTTGAAAGCGCTAAACTGCTGTTGGCGTTTAGCCTGTTTTTGTGTGCTATGACAGTCTAGAGTGTTTGCAACACTTTTTTATCACTTTTTATCTATTATTGTTGCTGTACGTATTTTGGCGTTATGTGGATTAAATCTGTGTGATTTAAAGATTCTACGTGGTGTCTACCTGCATCGAGTCGCTTATTGGCGGTACCGGAGTATTTTGGATGGATTAGACAATGGTATCTGATCCAGAGAGGGCTTAGGCCAAGATGGATCAGAGTGTCCCTGAGGCACCAAAATGTCAGATCTGAGGCTCTCAGAGTGGAAGAGCCTGGATCCAAAGCCAGAGGTTGGACTCTGATCCAGGGATCTGCAATCAGAAAGTCTCATTCTCTCTTTGGTATGCTGAGAGGATTTGTTGGGAGATTCTGATGGCACACACACACTAAACAGGAGAGAGAAAAAAGGTTATTTTTTAAAGGCGAAAGGGTGGAAAGGGGACTACTGCAACAAGAGTAAGGGAAGCGCTACCTCTAAGCTATGGGAGTCGAGGTAAACTAATTTAGATAACTTATCTGAGAAGTCACTTGAGCTTGGATGTGTCCAACACATTCAACAGCAAATGAGATCTGGGGGTTGCCGGTCACTAAGGGATTGTGGGAAGGGGAGGAGCTTTAGCTCTGGATCTGTCCATTAGTTGCTGGGTTGGATCCAAGATCCATCAGTGATGAATAATGACACTGATAGCATCAGATCCACATTACCAATCATCAGATCCACATTACCAATCATCAGATCCACATTACCAATCATCAGATCCACATTACCAATCATCAGATCCACATTACCAATCAGTAGTCAACTGTTGGTTCCATGAGTCAAGAACAGATCAGTGAAAGGCAGTCTTAAGCAACTATCCCAGAAGTCCGATAAGACCAGCAAACTGCTCAATCCATTACGAGGGGGAGAAGTGGTAAGGATGCAATCATCCAAAGGTTATGATCGAATTGGTGTCGTGAAGACTACTGGTTCAGAGCAGAGATTATACAATGTGGAATCAGGAGCAGCAATCGTCAGGTGGAATCAAACATTTGAGACCAGTGTCAGAGCCTGTACAACAGCACACAGCCTGTGAGAAAGGCCATCTCAAAGCGAGTTGTCCGGTGTTTCAGTTCCAGAGGCACTTCCTGTTCTTGTGATGAATCCAGAATTTCCAGATACTAGCTGTTCACTGTACACTGTCCCTGTTGCTAAATTTGGTCTCAACTGTTACATTACGAGATATGGCTGAATCTCTAACCCTGCAGCAGATATGAAGCAACTTGGACATGAACATTGTGTTTCGTTTCTGATATATATAGTAATGCATGCCTAACTCGGATATTGTTTTGTATAAAAGGCAATCTTTTTGAGAGAGGATGTAGATCAAGGTGTATGCACCTTTAAGAAGCTATCCAAGGGCTTCCACAAGTGTATAAATACTGACCATGTGCAAGTCAGACTGCCATTTTGTAGTTACCTGTTGAGATGTAAGCATGTTACGTGTATATAAGGTCAGTCGTTTGTTCGTACTTAATGATGCTCCTATTCATCCTGATGTGCTTCTATGTATTAAAGCATCTAAATGAAAACCCCAGCCTCCTTGTTATATGTGCTAGAGACAAACAAGCGACAAATATTAATTTCATGAACTTTAATCATACTTTGACTTAGGAATGGGTCCCATTCCCTTTATGGTATTACAAACCCAAAAGATTTGGAGAAATAAGAGGGAATCCAGGAGCACTGCCTCTACACAGCCAGAGGCAGCAGCGCCCAAGAGGCACATGCTGCAATTTAGAGTAATGGGCAACTTCAGAAGTGGAACCTAGTAAGGAAAGAGCAGAAGCCTTAGCCTCAGAGTCAGGCATGTCAGAGAATCTTTCCAATCTGGGAAAGACTAGACAAAATGGTCTGTTAATTTTAAGGCCCCAAGGCTAAGGTAGCAGAAGTATACACTCTTACTAATCCCTCTTCTAAGTTCCTTCCCTTGGACAAGGGCAGTAGAGCTATGAAGAGGGCAGCAGCATAGAAAGCTTAACAGACACAGAAATCACTGCTGAATAAACTGAAGGGCATTTGTACACGAACGTGGAGGCATCCAGCACATACTAGAATCGGTCAGGCTTCTTAGGGGCTGGAGGTTGGGAGTCTGCTGCCAGGGAAATAGCTGAAAAGAAACCCAACATAGCAGCCAGCATAAAAGGACAGCAGAAGGTCAGGAGAGTCCAACTGTAATAAAGTACAGTTGTGTACACTTACCATAAATGTAGATGTTACGAGTGTCTTCACTGTTGCAGTCATGCCTGTAGGGTTCTCCCCTGCCGACAGGCAGTCCTCGGTCGGCCAGAATCCCAAAGTCTGGGTCCGGCGTCGGCTGTTCAGCCATGCTCCCTGACATCAGAGCGCCAGGAGTACAAAGCTGACAGCAGACGCCATGTTCTCCAGTTTTTCTTGCCCCAGATGTCAGGAGTTCCAAAATGAGTAAGGTCCCATACCCTTTGCAAATACACCTCAGAAGGGTGAAAAAAGAACCACACAAAATAAAAAATAAGAGGGGACAGGAGGGAGGGAAACCCAGACTGCAACAGTGAAGACACTCTATGGTAAGTGTACACAACTGTACTATGTTCATCGTGTTTCACTGTTGCAGTCATGACTGTAGGGTAGAATCCCAAAGCAGAATAAAAGGGAGGTGGTCAAAGTAGAGGGGGCGGCTAAAAGGCCCTGCAAGACTGCAGAAGCAAAGCCTGCCCTAGACTTAGAGTAAAGAGGTAGATTGTAGTGCTTAGAAAAAGTATGCACTGAACTCCAAGTTGCAGCTTCCAAAATGTCCTTGGTAGGAACTCCTGAGGAAGGCAGCAGCTCTGGTAGAGAGTCCTAACAGTCCCTGGTATTTGCTTTCCATGGTGTGAATAGCAAAATCTGATTCCATAAGCAATCCATTTGGAAATGGTCTGTTTTGAAATAGCTTTACCTTGGGAACTTGAAGCATAAGAAAAACAATTGCTCTGATTTCCTGATGTCCTTGGTTCTGTCCAGGTAAAAACGTAGTTGTCTGTGTACATCCAAGGAATGAAAGATACTTTCCCCCTTATTTTGAGGAGTGGGGAAAAAAGTTGGCAAGTGAATAGTTTGATTTAAAGCCACTTTGGAAATCACCTTAGGCATGAAAGTAGGATTAGTCCTTAAAGACACCCTGTCTTGATGAAAAATAATATAAGGTTCCACAGCCATGAGAGCTTGCAACTCCGAAACTCTCCTGGCAGAGGTCAGAGCTAACAGGATAGCTGTCTTCCAAGATAAAAACTTGATGTCAGATGTGGCAGCAGGCTCAAAAGGAGGTAAGGTGAGTTTTTCCAAAACATAGTTGATATCCCAAGCAGGAATGGGAGGAGATCTAGGGGGCCTTAAGTTCTTAGCTCCTCTGAGAAACTGTCTCATGAGCTGGTGGGAAAAGATTGGAGGGTCTGTATTATAATGAGCAGAAATAGCAGAGGCATGTATCTTTATGGAAGAGAAAGAGAGACCCTTATGTAAGAGGTCTGTCAGGTAAAGTAAAATCAGAGGAATGTTAGGAATAAGAGGATCAGAATCCTGAGCCTGCATCCAGGAACACAATCTTTTCCATTTTCCTGCATAAGATTTTCTAGTGCTAAGACGTCTGGCTTCTAAAATGACATCCATAACCTGCTTTGGTAGGAGAGAATGAATCAAAGACCCTGGATTAACCAGGCCGCCAGGCTGAGAGTTTTGACATGGGAGTGCAGAACCTGACCCTGGTGTTGGGACAGAAGGTTCGGAGTCTGTGGTAAAACCCAAGGGGGCTCGAGACAAAGGTTTTTCAGTGTTAGTTACCAAAACTGTCGAGGCCAATTTGGGGCCAGCAAAATTATCATCTTGGGCTTGTCCTGTTTGATCTTTAATAATACCCGTGGAAGAAGAGGAAGAGGCGGAAAGGCATATCCCAAGAGGTTTCTCCAACTGAATGATAGTGCATCCACTTTCCAAGCTAGTTCGTGGAATGTCCTGGTGCAAAAAATCTGTAGTTGATGAGGTGGGATGCAAAGATGGGATGCAAAGAGGTCTATGTGAGGACATCCCCAGGCTGCTGTAATCATCTTGAATATTTCGGTGCCCAGCATCCATTCATGTGGGTCCGATAGGGTTCTGCTCAGACTGTCTGCCAGGAAGTTTTGCTTCCCTGGTAGAAACTGAGCTTGAAGGTCCAGATTGCAAGCTAGAGCTGTGTTCCAAAGATCCATGGCTAGTCTGTAAAGGGGATAGGAATGAGATCCCCCTTGCTTGTTTATGTACCACATAACTGTGGTGTTGTCTGTCCGTATTGGTAGTTGTCCTGGTTGTAGAAGATTCCTGAAGGCCAATAGAGCTTTCTGAACGGCTAACATCTCCTTTAAAATGATATGCAGGTGCTTCTGATCCTTTTGTCCAAAGGCCCTGCAGACAGCTGCCCTGAAAATGGGCTCCCCATGCATAATCTGAGGCGTCCGTGGTTAGTATCTGAGTGGCAGGAGGCAGACAGAAGGGTTTTCCTTTGTTTAGAGTACATGCCTTGGACCACCAAAGGAATTCCTTTTGAAGACAAGGCAGGACGGAGATCTGTATGTCTAAACTGTGGCAATGCTGAGACCATACCTTTTTGGTACCACTGTATTTTCCTCATATGCAGTCTTGCATATGGTATGAGAAGGATGCAGGAGGCCATGTAACCCAAAGCATGCAGGAATCTCCTTGCAAATAGCTGAGTTAATGTTGCCAAGGTTTTGAAAGTTTTAGCCAGCTGTAATTGTTTTTCGTATATCAGAAATGCCATCTGGGTTGTTGTGTTTAGAGAAGCGCCCAGAAAAATTATCTGTTGTGAGGGTGTCAAATTTGACTTTATGTTTACAGTGAATCCCAGGAACTTGAGAAGATTCTGAACAAACTCTAGATGCTGGAGTAAGACATCCTTGCTGTCTGCCTGAATAAGACAGTCGTCCAGATAAGGGTAAATTTGAATTCCCTTGAGTCTGCAATAAGCTACTACTGGAGCCAGGCATTTGGTGAAAACCCTGGGCGCAGTAGACAATCCAAAGGGCAGCGCAGAGAATTGATGGTGCCTCGATCCGGCCTTGAACCAGAGGTATTTTCTGCGTTCCTGCCTGATGGGAATGTGTAAATATGCCTCCTTTAAATCCAAAGTTACCATCCATGCATTTTTGGTCAGCATTGGAAGTAGCTGCTGTAGAGTAAGCATCTTGAATTTTGGTATCTCGAGAAAAGTGTTTAAGACTGACAGATCCAGAATGGGTCTCCATGAATTTTGCTTCCTGGGGACTAGAAAGAGCCTTGAGTAAAAACCTTGTCCCATCTCTGAAAGTGGAACTAGTTCTATGGCTTTCATAGCCAAGAGAGCTTCCACCTGGTTTAAGGCCTCTGACCATTGATGTTTTGGAAGATCTGGCCATCCGCTTGGCCTTGGTAGAGCATGAAAATGGAATTTGTAACCTCTTGAAACCACATCCAGAACCCACTTGTCTTGGGTTATACGAGTCCAATTTAGGTGAAAGTTTTCCTCCGAGAGGGGCTTCCAGGCAAGAAGTTCCTGCAGCCCAACAGAGGGAGTCATTGAGTCTGTTTTCTATGAGCTTGCGACCTGTCCTCTCCTCCCCTAGGGGGTGGAAGCAGTCCACTGTCTTGGTCTATAAGAGGCTTGCGTTTGAGGCCTTCCTCGGGAGCGTCTGTATCTACCCCTCTGAGGCCTGTTTGAATTGGGAAAGGACCAATTTTTTGTAGGCCAATTCCTACTAAATCTGGGTGGCTGTACTTGTAAGAAATCTTTAACTGTTTGCATGGATTTTGCCTTGTCCATCTTCTTAATTGCCTCTTCAGCTTTAGATCCAAAAACATTATGCTGAACAGGAGCATCCAATAATTTAGCTTTTACTTGATCTGGCAAATTTTGTTCCTTTAACCATGCATGCCTTCTAATTACTGTGCCAGAGGCAGCAGCCCTACAAGAAGCCTCCAAGGCATCAAATCCACAGTGTAAACCATGCTTCCCAACTTCTTCAGTGGCATGCATTAAGTCATGTAATTCCTTATCTGCACAGGCGGAAATGGAAGTTAGCTTTTGTTTCAAAACAGACAGGAGAAATTGCTGGTATTTCAGCATATGAAACTGACAGTTTAAAGCCCTAATAGATAAAGTAGATAAAGTAGCAGAAGTGTACACTTTTTTGCCCCCATCTTTCTAAAGATCTGGAATCCTTCTCAGTGGGAATAGGGTTTTTAGCAGAAGCGGCCTTAACGCCCTTAGGACCCTGAGAAATGGTTTCAGGGTCAGCAGTAGGATTCTTGTATAAAAACTGGTGGGAATCAGGAACCCTATAATATCTGTCTGGCTTAACAGGAGCTGGAGGAAAAGAGTCAGGAGTTAAGTCAGCCTCCGAAAAAGCATCATCCACAATATCCAAAATAGGAGGAATAGCCAGGGGTCTATGTTGGGGAAGAAGAAGAAAATCCCTTAGTCTTTTCTTAGATTCAGAGTACTCCTGTCCTTCCCAGTGAAAATGTACCCTCATTTCATGCAAAGTTTCCCCAAAAGAGAAATCCTCAGGGGGAGAAGCTGAAGGAATGGATTCCTCAGCATCAGAATCCTCATAAGGAGGGAAAGAATATTCCTGGTCAGAAGAAACAACTGAAAAAACAGAAGCCTGATCAGAGGAGTCATAATAAACTTCCTGCCTTGGCCTTTTATCTGGAGGGGGATGTGAACCCCTAATCATAGCAAGTCCTCCGCCATCTTAAGTAACTTTTTCTGAGACTTGGGAGCCGGATCAGAAGAGGCCTGGGCTGCAGTCTTTGATTTGGAAGGAGTCTTTGCCTTTGTCTTTGCCTTTATTAGAAGCTGAGTAGGCCTGAAAACCCCTTTGGAAGCCGGTACCTGCACAGCAGCTCCGGACCCATCCGAAGGAGCATTGTCCGCAGGTCCTGCAACAGAAATATTCAAAGGCCTAGTTGGCTCCTCGTGGGAGTCCATTTCGGCCATCGGTTCTGAAATGGCCGACGACAGGGGCTGCAAAAGCGCCTCACTGACGGCCGAACCTGAAGCTGGCTCTGCTTGTACAACATCGTCTGATTTGGACCTCGGAGGCCTGTCTTTATCCTTGCATTGTTTGTGAACTCCGGAACCGTATCAGACGACATTTTATAATTAAAACACCTACCGAAGTAATGAAATGCAAAATCGTACCTTCGTTTAATCGTACGTTGATTGAATATAGCACAAAACCGACAACTAGCTACGTCGTGGTCAGGGCCTAAGCAAGGAATACAGTAAGAATGAAAATCCTTATGAGGTATTTGCTTCCCACATGAAATAAAATTATTAACTTTTTCTGACATCGGACTGGAGCAAGAAAAAAAGTTTCCCCAACGGGGTACTTAGCTTTGAGTAGGAGAAGAAAGTCTTAGGACTGAAGTACGTTTATAAAAAATTGTCAGGAGTCAGCCGACCGGCACTTGCGAACTGCTATCACCGCACGGCAAGAAAGACTGGAGAATATGGCATCGGCTGTCAGCTTTGTACTCCTGGCGCTCTGACGTCAGGGAGCATGGCTGAACAGCCGACGCCGGACCCAGACTTTGGTATTCTGGCCGACCGAGGACTGCCTGCCGGCAGGGGAGAACCCTACAGTCATGACTGCAACAGTAAAACACGATGAACATCTCATACTGGACTTCAGATACCTGGGAGCAATTCCACTTAATATAGTCCATCATATATGCAGGGCAGTACTTCCAAGGGAATAGTTCCTCCAAAGGAGGATCATGACTGAGATTCCTCTCCCTCCAACCCATTATCTAAAGGAGAAGGCAATTGAGAGGAGTAGGCTGGAGTCAGTATCAGGGTCAGAATTCTCAACTGAGGGCTCAGGGTCCCTTGATCTTTTGGGGGTACAGGACCAAGGGGGTGTACGAAGTGAAACCCCACGAGATGGTTTCAATGCCAAACCACTGAAGAAGCCTCAAGTTAAGTCCTGCCATTCCCTTCCCTTTGTGGATCCCTGGTCGCAGACACTATATGTTGAGTCTTCTGTCTTCTTCAATGGAACATCCACTTTGACAAAACTGAGGATTGGACCCCTACCTGAATTCTTACAAGACACCAGACACCTCTTCCCCAACACAGACCTGAGAATTCCCTTTTAGCTCCTCATAATCAGCAGCGACTCTCCCTCAATGTCTGCAGTAGATGTCTGCAAAGCCTCTGAGGACATCTGGCAAGCATATTCTGTGCCAGCCTCTGAGAAGGTTGCAGCAGAAGAAACCGAAGGCAATACTGGGCTGCCCTCAGGGTTGTCATGTACCTCAAGAGACATGTCAAGTAGAGGGTGGACAGCAGCAGGCTCAGACTTGAATTTCTTGTCCTTCTTGAGCAGTGGCTGTACCTTGGGGCTAGCAGATTCTGCCATGGTGACTTGGGCCAACAGCTTAACATGCTGGTTATCAATATAAAATGAAAAGGGAAGAAAGATGGATCCATAAATTCTTCAGGACAAAACCCTGACAGATGAAACAGTACAAAAGCCTGACAGATGGAATACAGTGTGGTCATGAGATGCACACAAGCAAAACAGGTACCTATGGTGGCAGTCCTTAAGGGGAATTTGCCTCCACCACAGACATTTCCCTTTTATGGATGACATTACCCACTGAAAAAAAGAAAAAGGAACCGCAACAGGGGACTGTCTTAAGATGTAGGCTTGCTAAAACTAGCCAAGTGAAGGGAGTTCAGACCAATGTATGAAAATGGTGTTCAGATTGGCAGCAATGAAGCTCTGGACTGAGTGCATGTACGTTACTTTATGCCCTATGCTTACATAGGAAAAAAAAGTTATGTACCTACCATAACGTTCCATGTTAGTTGTCTTCATCTCGCCTTCTTTCTTGCTGGTTGGGATCGGAGCCGATCCTCGGCTCCGACTCTGCCATCTTCAATGCCTCGAGAGCTGTTTACTGGTTCGAGGCTACCCCTTATCCCATGATGCCTAGCGCTAGCTACCCAGATCTCATTTGAAATAGCTAACCCAGACATAGCTATAGGAAGAAACCCCTCCAAACAAATGGATAAACATACCTGTCCTACTGTCTAAGTCAGTAAAGGAAACAAACCAGCAAACACTCAGCCAGTGAAAATTTGAACTTCTCTCGGTTCAACAGGATAAGGGGATGGGGGGGGGACGCAAGAAAGAAGGCGAGACGAAGACAAGTAACATGGAACATTATGGTAGGTACATAACTTCTTTACGTTAAGTTGTCAATCTCGCCTTCGTTCTTGCTGGTTGGGACAGCGTTCCTAGCACCTACAATCCTGGGTGGCTCATTGGAACAGACTCTTCAGAACAGTGGAACCAAAGCTAGCTCAACTTCTGGAGACCACATCCAACTTGTAATGAGAAATAAAGGTATTAGGATTTGCCCACGTAGCGGCGGCACAGATATGGGCAACCTAGACTGGAATGCTACAGACGTGGCTAAAGCCCTGGTAGAATGACCTTACGGTTTGATTGGCAAGTCTTTGTTCCTTAGTTGGTAGATAAAAGTAATGATATCAGACAACCAACCTGGATAAGGTCACTTTGGAATCTGGGAGACCCTGTTTGCCCCGAGCATAGGAAAGGAAATGTTGGCCAGACTTTTATATCCTTCGTCCTATGCAGATAGAAACACAACTGTCTATGAACATCCAATTGATGTAACTTGTATTCTGCCTTGTTGGTGTGGTTAGGGAAAAACACAGGTAGGTCTATAGACTGATTCAAATTGTTTTCTGAGCAGACCTCTGGAAGAAAAGAAGGATTATCCTCAGAGCAACCCTGTCCTTATGAAATACTAAGTATGGAGGACGGACGGATAGTGCCTGAAGTTCAGAGACGCGTCTGGCTGAAGTAATAGCTACCAGAGAGACTTCCAAGATAGAAAATTAATGGAGCAGGAAGCTGCCAGTTCAAAAGGGGGCAGAATTAATGAGGTTAGTACCAAATTAAGGTCCCAACGAGGAGGGGGATCTTTTACTGGGGGGTCTAAGGAGAGTAGCCCCTCTTAGAAACGCTTTACATAGCTTATGAGACAATGTTGGCATTAGAAAAACTGACGTGAAAATTTGAAATGACCTCTAATTGAACCCTGATTGTAGCAGAAGTGGACCCTGAATGAAAGAGTTCTGTTAGGAACTCCAAGATCTCATGGATAGGGGCTGTGAAGGGATCTATATTTCTATCCTCTGCCCAACAAGAAAAACGTTTCCATTTACTAGCGCAAGTCCTTCTAGTGGCCGACTTAAGGGAGGAAATAAGAAGTATGTACTCACCATAACGTTCCATCTGAGTAGGTAAACTTCATTTGTCAGCAACCTATGGGTATCGGATCAGAGCCGGCAGCTTCAAACAGCTAAGATCCAAGCTCCTCCCCTTTACCCATAACTCCCTGCTATCCCTTCCTGACCTCAGATCGAGTTTGCTTATCAGCAGAAAGCATAGAACACCAAATAACCACCTCCATTCTCTAACCTAAGACAATCCGCAATGACGAGCAGGATTCCTTTGAGTATCCATATGGGTTAGGGGGACGGAGGAAGGGTCGGTTGCTGACAAATGAAGTTTACCTACTCAGATGGAACGTTATGGTGAGTACATAACTTCTTAATCTGAAGTAGTTAATTTCATTTGTACATCAACCTATGGGACAGAGTCCCCAAGCTACCTAATTCTTGGGAAGTCCTCATGGAAGGATGTTCCGGAGCACTGCAGAGCCAAAGGATGCTCTCCCTCTAGAAACAATATCCAATTTGTAATGGTTAATGAATGTATGAGATGAAGCCCAAGTGGCTGCTGAGCAAATGTCATCAAACGACACCCTAGATCGAAAAGCAGCAGAGGTAGAGATCGATAGAGTAGAATGGGCATGGACTCCTTGAGGTGCAGACCGGCCAGAACTCTCATATGCCAAAAGAATACATTATGAGATCTATCTGGACAAAGTGACTTTTGATACAGGTTTTCCCAAAGTGGGTTTAGCAAAGGATACAAAAAGCTGGTCTGATTTCCTGTGATCAGCTGTCCTGTGCAAATAGAATCTCAGTTGCCTATGTACGTCTAGAGAGTGTAACCTGTATTCACCTTTATTCTGGCAATTTGGAAAGAAGACTGGTAAATTAACAGATTGGTTGATATTAGACTCAGAGGCAATTTTGGGCAGAAAGGAGGGATTGGTCCCGAGTGAAACTATCTTTGTGAAAAATCAAATATGGTGGCTTGGCGCAAAGGGCTTGAAGTTCCGAAACCCTTCTGGCCGAAGTAATGGCAACAAGAAAAACTGTCTTCCAAGATAGGTATTTCAGATCCACTGAAGTTGCAGGCTCAAAGGGAGGAGCTGTCGGAGACTGAAGGACAAGGGTTAAGTCCCAAGGAGGGACTGCATCTTTAACCGGAGGCCTTAAAAGAAAAGTGCCTTTTAGGAAGGTCTTACATAATTTAGACGAGGTCAAAGGGCCGAGATCACTTCCAACATGATAGTGAGAGATTGCAGCCAGCTGGCCTTTGACCGTAGAAGAGCTAGCACCTTGGTCGAATAAGCCTGACAGAAAATCTAATACTGCTGGCAACGGAGCTGTAAAGGGATCTAAGTTTTGATGCTCCGCCCAAATACAAAAACGCTTCCATTTGCTATTATAAATCCTTCTCGTAGACGGCTTGTGAGCGGCTACTAGTATAGCCTTGACAGGGGACGAGATACCGGGAGTCCTAGCTATCAGTGGAACTGGATCAACCAAGCTGTAAGCTTGAGGTTGTCCAGGTTCGGGATTGACAGGCCTAATGGGTGAGAGATCAGATCCGGGATGGGATCTAGAATCCATGGGGTATTCACTAGATGAGACCATAGACATGGGAACCAAGGTTGACGAGGCCAGAATGGGGCAATGAGGATTACTCTGCTCCCCAACCGTCGGGCTTTCTATAAGAACTTTAGCATCAGGGGAAGAGGTGGGTAAGCATAAAGTAGACCGGGTGGCCAAACATGCACCAGAGCGTCTCAGGGGGATTCCCTGGGTGGGGGAATTAGAGCGAAGTAGTCGCTGCACTTTGCGTTCGAAGGCAAGGTGAAAAGATTGCAATGAGGTTGACCCCACTTGGAGAAGATTAGCTTCGCTACTCTGGGGTTCAGAGACCACTCGTACGTTGAGAGGATGGTTCGACTCAAGTCTGTCTGCCAAGATGTTGGACCGGCCCGGAATGTGCGTCGCTATAAGAAAGCGGTTGTTGGATATCGCCCATTCCCACACTCTCATGGCCTCCCGACAAAGTGGATAGGACCTGGTTCCCCCTTGTTTGTTGATATACCAGACAACAGACATATTGTCTGTCTGAATCGCAATTGTCCCCAAGGGAAGAAGGCTGTGAAGTGCTTGCAACGCCAAAATCACTGCTCTCATCTCTAGGACATTGATATGTAAAAAGGTCTCCGAATGGGTCCACGTGCCTTGGACAGTCCTGCCCATGCAGTGCCCCCCCACCAGAGGCGAGAAGCGTCCGTGGTCACCATGGTTAGAGGAGGAGACAGAGAAGGGGCACCCTTTCTGGAGGTCCGGGGACTGGAGCCACCATAAGAGGGCTTTCCTGCAAACCCTGCTCAGGGGAACGGGGAAGCTCGGGGGATGTCGCAGGAGGGACCATTGGACTTGCAAGGTCCATTGAAGAACCCTCATATTCAAGCGCGCCAAGGGTAGAAGGTGGACAGTTGCCGCCATCGAGCCTAAAGCCCTCAGGACCAATTCCGCAGGGGGGAGCTGGGGATTGTAGAAGGGCCAGTATGCGGAGTTTTACAGTTTGAAGCCGGTCCGGAGTCAAGAAGGCCAGAAGCTGGTTTGTGTTCAATCTGGCTCCAATGAAATCTAGGATTTGGGGTGGAAGGGAAGATTTTCTGATGCTGATCGTGATCCCCAGCCGGGGAAGCTAGATGGAGAAAGTAGTCTCTGGCTGCGCACAGTAGATGCCTGGTGGAGGCGGTCAGGAGCCAGTCGTCCAGGTACAGAAAGACCTGAATTCCCTGGAGTCTCAGGTGGGCCGCTACAACAGTCAAAACCTTGTGAACACCCTGGGGGCTGTGGTGAGACCAAAGGGAAGGACCCTGAACTGGTAATGGCTGGCTCCTAGCCAGAAGCAGAGAAATCTCCTGGATCATCTGTCCATCAAAATGTGGTAGTACGCATCCTTGAGGTCTATGGAGCACATCCAGTCGTTCTCCTGCAGAAGTGGGAGAATGGATTGGAGGGTGACCATCCGGAACTTTTCTTTGGCTACTGACCGGTTTAGGAAGGACAGGTCGAGGATTGGTCTTAAGTCCCCCGTCTTTTTTGGCACCAAGAAGAACCTGGAGTAAAAGCCTGATCCGGACTGGTCTGGGAGGGAACGTGCTGGATTGCTCTCTTTTTCTAGCAGCTGGATGATTTCCTCGGCTGCAGCCTCCCTTTGATTGGGTGCGACATCGGGGAGGCTTCGGGGAGAGGGAAGGGGATTGAGAAGGGGAATCTTGTAGCTTCTGGATATGATCTGAAGCACCCAGCGATCTGTTGTAATGGACTCCCAAGTTGCTAGGTGCCTCGAGAAACGGCCCCCGACTGACTCCATAGTGGAGCAGTCGGGTAACCCTTCAGGGTTGCTGCGTGGGCCGATCAGAGAAAGGTTCTTTGGACCCGAAGTTCTTAGGACCCCCTCTGCCTCTAGGGCGGCACCCACTCTGTCCTCCTCTGCCTCTGAAGGACGAGGGGTCCAGAGCGAAATGGGATTGTTGAGACTTCCGGAACCACATCTTCTTCTGTCCCTTTTGGTTCCTGGAGAAGGACCTCTGGGGAGCAGAGAAGCGGACTCAGACGGCAGACGTCTTCCCGTCTTTCTCACTCTGCACCAATGTGTCACGTACGGTCTTGCCAAAAAGGGCAGAACCATCAAACGGGGCATTTACGAATGACGCCTTGAAAGGTTCCGCAAAATTAGTGACGGAGCCACGCCTGTCGCCATAGGACGATGCCGGCTCCACGGGCTCTAGCGGCTCCTTCCGTGGCATGGGATAGTAACCGCATAGAGGTATTAGAGATAGATTTGAGAGTGGTCATTCGGGTTGAGAACACTTTCTTATCCTCCGCCGACATGGACTCTGGGGGTGACCCAGCGTATTCTTTGATGAGATCCCGCTGGAGTCGTATCACGTGTGCCATATAATTCAGCGACCTCACAGAGAAGGTGGCTGAAGCGAACACCCGCTTCCCCAGAAAGTCCATCGTCCGAGACTCCTTGTCCGAGGATGGACCGAGGAACTCTCCTGGGCCAGTTCCCTTTTGGTGGCGGCAGCCACCAACATGGCATCTACCGGGGTTCCCTTGCTCCAACATGACTTATCCGAAGGGGGGCTGAGGATTTTGTCAGGCCTCTTTGGAATGGGCTCCACAGTGTCCAGTTCCTTCCACGCCTTGGTAGTAATCAGGTCTACCAGGGGGTCAGCGGGAGGGGACACGCAAGAGGTAGATGGGCCTGCGTCAAACGCCTCCAGAAACACAGACTCGCCAGAAGGTGGTTTTGGGGCTGGCCACCCCCCTCTGATCCGAAGCATCTCCATGATGTCTCCGAAGGAGACGTCTTCGGGGGGGGTGACCTTGGGGAACCTTCCCCTTCCTCCAAGACTGTGTCCTCTGTCAAGGACTCACGTGAGTCCAAGTGCCTCCTTTTGCACTTGCGTTTGTGAGAACCCTCCTCGGGGGGGGGGGGGCTGTCCGAAGAGGCCTCACCAACTACATCCTGTTCCGGCAAGGGTACAATCTGGGATGTTTGCGCAGGCTGTCCCTGGGACCGGGTGATGGAAAGTAGACCCGTCTGAGAGGGAGTGCAGGGTGGAGCCGTAGCCAAAGGCAAGGGAACAATCTGGGATGTTTGCGCAGGCTGTCCCTGGGACCGGGTGATGAAAGGTAGACCCGTCTGTGAGGGAGTGCAGGGTGGAGCCGTAGCCAAAGCCAGGGGCCTGGAGTCCCTCGACAATACCCTCTCCACCACATCGAACGCCGAAGGAGAGCTGCTCTCTCGGATCCGAGAGCGGACCCTCCCTCAGATCCAATGTGCGGATTGGCGCCAAGGCGGTCGGATCCGTAAGGCCAGCATGCTCCGACCGCGCCAGAGCCGAAGTCATACTGACACCTCCGGATCCGAAGCTCAGCTCCGAGAGCTCGGATCCGAAGAAAAGGGACCTGATAAGACTAGAGGGTGCCATTGGAGCCGAAGTACCGGACACTATTGGCACCGATGCTCCCCCGGCTCTAATGCTACCTGGCTCCGAACCCCAATAGTGGGTCGGAGAAGGAGCGATTGGGGCGAAAAAGGGGGTCGGGAGATCGGAGCAGGGAAGGAGAAGAACCGGAGGCCATAGGCGGAGAAGCTCGCTTAGATGGCGCAGAGGAAGAGGTCTCGGCCCGCCTCCTGTGATGTTTCCGCTTCCCCTTCCTAGCTTCCCTCTCCTCTTGACCAATGGTGGGAGGGTGAGTCCCGGCCAGAGGGAGAGAAGGTGGCGCTGCCGAAGCCTCAAGAGCCACAGAGGGACCAGAGGACGAAGCAGAGTCCGGGGGCAACAGTCCCACCAGAATCAGCTTCGACCTCCTGTCCCAGAGGGCCCTGGGGTTGAACGCTGCACAAATACTGCAGCCCGAGGAGAGATGTTCAACCCCAAGGCAAATAATGCACAGAGTGTGGCAATCCGCTGGGGACAGCTTATGGCCACACTCGGTACATTTAGAAAAGAAAGTTTTGGGCGCCTCAGACATATCCTACCCACACACTAGGCCCCAAAACTGACACCTTAACACACACACGAGGAGGGAATACACTCAAACTGACTACAAAACAAAGGTACGCTAATCTAGCTAGGTGAGAACACACACAACAATTTTCTGACAAAAAAAGGCAGAAAAGAAAGATTTTTCTCACAAACTCCTATCCTACGCCTGGAAGCTCTTTCAAAGCTGCTGTTCAGAACCGTGGCAAACGAGATCTGAGGTCAGGAAGGGATACCAGGGGGTTATGGGTAAAGGGGAGGAGCTTGGAGCTCGGATCTTAGCTTTTTGAAGCAGCCGGATCAGATCCGATATGGATCAGATACCCATAGGTTGATGTACAAATGAAGTTAACTACTTCAGATCAATAATGTCGCGAATGGCTGGGGAAATACGGAGAAGCCTGACTAAGGTTGGAAGTGGAACAACCAAGCTGGAGCGTTTGAAGGGATTGATGCAGCCCGCCTCATTGATGAATCAGTAGGTCTGGAATCGGATCCAGAGTCCAAGGCCGCTTGAGAAGGTAATTGTGCAGAAAAGGGAACCATATCTGTCGAGGCCAGTAAGGGGCAATGAGGATCATTTTGCAACCCAACGACATAGCTTTCTGAATGTGTTTCGGTATCAGGGGAAATGGAGGGAAGGCATAAAGAAGTCCCTGAGGCCAATCATGGACTAGAGCATCTCTGGGAGGGTGACCAGAAAGCTGAAGGGAGAAGTAGCTGCTGCATTTGCTGTTGAAGGGGGTGGTAAAAAGGTCGCAGCAAGGCTGACCCCATTTGCGGAAGATTAAATCCGCAGCTACCTGATTCAGAGACCACTTGTGAGGCATGAGAATAGCTCTGCTGAGCCTGTCCGCTATGAAGTTGGACATCCCAGGGATGTGTGTTGCAATCAAATTGTTGGGAGGAAATCGCCCACTGTCAGAGTCTGAGGGCTTCTCGACATAGGGGGTAGGACCGGGTTCCCCCCTGCTTGTTGATATACCACACCACTGACATGTTGTCGGTTTGAATTGCAATGGTCCCCGAAGGAAGAGAGTCCTGAAGAGCTTGCAATCTAGGAGCACGGATCTCATCTCTAGGACATTTATATGCAGATGGTACTCGTGAGCCTGCCAAGTGTCCTGGACTGTCCTTTCCATGGTCACTGTAGCAACCGGAGGAGGCTGAATGAAGGGTCTGCCCTGAATCACTAGTGGGGAGACCATCCACCAGGAAAGGTGTCTATTGCATGCTTCTGTGGTGATGATCATGTGAGACATGCGGAGCTGTTGAAAGGACCACTACGTGAACAGAAGCCACTGCAGGATTCTCATGTGGAAGCGGGCCAGAGGTATCATAAGAATTGCCACTGCCATAGAACCTAGAGTCTGAAGGACGTACCTGACTTGCACTCTTTTGCATTGCATGAAGACATGAACCTGCTGGCAAAGAGTGGACACCCTGTCCAAGGGTAGCTTTGCGGACATGCTCCTTGTATCCAAGTCTGCTCCTATACAAGTAATAGACTGACAGGGCAACAAGGCAGATCGAAATTTATGGTAATGCCTAGCTAGTTGGGAGCAAATTGAGATTGTATAGTCCCTGGCTTGAAGGAGTTGATGCCTGATAGTAGCAGTAAGGAGCCAGCCGTCTAGATAGGGAAACACCTGGAATCCCTGACGCCTCAGGTGAGCCGTGACCACTGCCATACATTTGGTGAACACCCTGGGGGCTGTGGTGAGACCAAAGGGCAGAGCTCTGAACTGGTAATGACCGGCTCCCAGCCGGAAGCGAAGGAACCTCCTGGAGCGTCTGTCCATTTTGATGTGATAGTATGCATCCTGGAGATCTAGAGAGCACATCCAATTGTCCTGACCCAGAAAGGGTAGAATGGACTGTAGCGTGACCATCCAAAACTTTGTTCTTTGAACAGACTTGTCCAGTCTGCTGAGATCCAAAATAGGTCTCCAGTCCCGTCTTTTTTGGTACCAAAAAGAACCTCGAGTAAGCTCCGGATCCGTGCTGGTCTGCCGGGACTTCCTGGACGAATCTTTCTAGCAGTTTTGAAACTTTTATAACTGCTTGGTCCCTCAGATTGGGTGGAACATCTGGGAGGGACTTGCATGACGGTAAAGGAGGCTGAATGAAAGGAATTATGTAACCTCCGGATATTATTGAATGTACCCATTTGTCTTGCGTTATTGCTTAGCCAGGCTTTTGGGTACAATGAAAGTCTTCCCCCGACTGCCTCCAGAGACGGACAGTCGGGCAACCCCTCAGGGATGTTGGAAGGGCTTGTCAGAGAAGGATTCTCTACTGCCCTGGTTCTGCGGACCCCCTCTGTCACGAGGGTGGCGTCTGTTATTTCCTCCACTGCCCCAGGAGGAAAAAGTGTGTCAGGCGAAGATCCCTGGGATTTCCGAAACCACATCTTTCCACTCTTCTGACCCTTGGGATATGGTCTAGAGGGAGTGGAAAAACGGACTCCCACTGCAGAGTCAGTCTTGCCTTCCTGTTCACACCTAGTAAGAGTGTCTTTCACCTGTGGTCCACAAAGAAAGGAACTGTCAAAGGGAGTGTTGGTGAATGACGCTCTGAAGGGTTCCGCAAAATTACACAGCTGCATCCATGCATGTCTCCGAAGTGCCACACCTGTGCCTGCGGCTCTACTCGCCCCATCGGTTGCATAGGAAATGAGCCTCACGGAGGAGTTGACTACTGAGTTAAGGGTCGCCAGCTGAGGCGCCACTTTAGCTGAAGGATCCTGCAGGGTATCTCCGAGCTCTTTCAGGAGATCCCTCTGAAGCCTGGTAAAATGGCATAAGTAATTCAGTGACCTCATGGAAAAGGTCACTGAAGCAAACATTTGCTTCCCATATCTGTCCATGGTCCTAGACTCCTTGTTAGGAGGATGGACAGAAAATGTTTTTGCTAACTCCTTTTTAGTGGCTGCTGCTACCACCATGGCATCCACGGGAACACTCTTAGTAAGGAACTGCTTGTCAGGGGGTGCAGTAATAAACTTGGCTGGTCTCTTCGGGGTTAGTTCCACTGTATCCGGGGCTGACCAAGCCCTTCGAGCCACCACAGACATTAGTGGATCAAAGGGCGGAGAAACCCAGGAGGTGGAAGGTCGGGAACCGAACGCATCCAGGAATACAGATTTGTCCTCAGTAGGGGCTAGGGTATTCCAGTTCCCCCTCAGCTTAAATATTTCTAGGATGTCCGAAAAGGAAACCTCTTCAGAGGGGGATCTCTGGGACCCTTCCGACTCATCCAAATCCGTATCCGAAGTGACAGACTTGGGGGAGTCAATGTGCTTCCTCTTGCACTTCTTCCGAGGGGGCTCCTCTGAATGGTCAGGAGAGGCCTTGGAGGAAGAGGAAACCCCCAATGGGGTTCCATGAGGAGGCAGAGGTCGACGCGAGGCACTCGGGGATCAGAGCCAGTGGGTCGAAGGTGGAGCTGGCTGAGAGGCCAGCACACTTCTTCAATGACAGTTTGGTGTCCCTGCCACGATACACAAGGTCCGGCTAAGAAATCCTCACCAACAGTAAAACAGAGCTACCACACAACCACAAATAAAGCGAGTGGGACAGGGTCGATGCCACTTGCCCCGGAGGGAGTCTCTGCGCCCAGATCCCTCGATGGAAGGTACCATCAATGGGATCGGAGCAGACGATGGATCCGAAGGAGAGTTATCGGAGCAGACGGTTCCACGACTCGAACCCCAAAAAACTCCGGCTCCGAGCTCAACGGAGTCGGAGGAGGAACATCAATAGAAACGGACTGAGCAGGCACCTGTTGAAGGGGGCTGGACAACATTTTGGCCAGTGCCTGAGACTTCAATAACCTGCTGACCACTCTCTCCACATCATGGTCTGACAGCCTGGAGGACCGAGAGGAGTGTGAAGATCTATGACTATGGTCACTTTGCAGGAGGAGAGACAGAGGAGCCGAATGAATGGACTCTAATGAAGGGGACCTCTGTCTTTTCTGAGTCCTTGACTGCTCAGAGGACACTATTGGAGCCGACGAGGAAGCAGTCTCCTCAGTTCCGGCCGGAACCGAAGTGGAAGGTAAGCCTTGGGCCGATGGCTGCTCCGAGCTGGTAGCTGACGATTTGGCTGATTTAGACTTCACTGGCAAAGTCTTGGCCGGTGAGTCCTGAGGCTTAAGCAGCCCTCTCAAAATAAGTTTATTCTTTCGCTCCTGCAGAACTCTTGGGCTAAATGCATGGCAGATAGAGCAAGAGTCCTGCAGGTGAACAGCGCCTAGACAATAGACGCAAGAAGTGTGCCCATCTGTCAGAGACATCATTTGACAGCACGAGTCACACTTCTTCAATCCCGACAGTTTGGATTCCTTAGACATAATACACAATAAGAAATACCACCAACAGTAAAACACTACCACACAACCACAAATAAAGACACAAAATACTACAAGATAAGGATATATATCTTTTTTTTTTTAGGAATTAGGAAGCCTATAACTAAAACAGCTACCTAAAACAAGGAAAAGAAAATTCTACAGCGTAAGCTATCGGATAGGGAAGAAGGGGGTGGTGGGGAGGGGAAGCACTCTAAAACGAGTTCTGAAAAGCCCACAAAAAAACACAAACTATCACAACTAGTTAGCGACTACATAAGGATAGAAAAAAAATCCCTAATCTGACTTAAAAGGTAGAAGAAAAATATACGAGCCTGAGCCAGTACCACGAACCTCACAGCTGAAGAGGCAAATGAGATCTGGGTAGCTAGCGCTAGGCATCATGGGATAAGGGGTAGCCTTCGAGCCAGTAAACAGCTCTCGAGCTATTGAAGGATGGCCGGGTCGGAGCCGAGGATCAGATGAAAAATGATAAAAGGTTATACAACCATGAGTGCTTGTAACTCAAGAGACTCGTCTTGCAAAGGTTATTGCTAGGAGCACAGCTGTTTTCCAGGATAAGAATTTTAGATTTGCTGTTGAGGCTGGCTCAAAAGGAGGCAGTGTGAGTTTTTCCAAGACATAATTGAGGTCCCATGCAGGAATTGGTGCTCTCCTTGGAGACCTAATGTTTTTGGCCCCTCAGAGGTACTGCCTTAAAGGATGAGAAAAGATAGGTGGTTCCGTATTGTAATGGGCTGAAATGGCAGAGGCATGAATCTTAATTCATGAAAAAGAAAGGCCTTTGTCCAGCATATCAGTTAGGTATTGTAAAATCTGAGGGATATTTGGTACATACGTGTCAATGCCTTGTTCCTGGTTCCAAGCACAGAATCTCTTCCATTTTTCTGCATAAGATTGTCTGGTACTGGGCCTCCTGGCCTCCAAGATAACATCCATAACAGCTTTTGAAAGAGGAGTGTTCTGAATGGCTACATTATCCGCCATGCTGCCAGATTTAAGGTCCTGAGTTGGCTGTGCAGAATCAGATTGTTTTGTTGGGTCAGCAAGTGAGAAGTTTGAGGCAATATCCATGCTGGACCTTGAGACAAGCTCTTCAGGATTGGGTACCAGTGCTGGCGTGGCCAGTCTGGTGCAATCAGTATCATTTTTGGCTTCTCTTGTCTGACCTTTAGGAGTACCCTGGGAAGGAGATGCAGTGGAGGAAAGGCATATACTGTTAGCTTTTTCCAGCTGAAGGATAGGGCGTCCACTCTCCATGCTTGTTTGTGATAAATCCTTGTGCAAAATTTCTGTAATTGGCAGTTGTGAGGGGAGGCAAATAGATCTATGTCTGGGCATCCCCATTTCCTTGTTATCATGCTCAAGACTTGTGGATCCAGTTTCCATTCATGGGGATCCATGAGGTTTCTGCTTAGTTCGCCTGCCAGAGTATTTGTTTTTCCTGGCAGGAATTGTGCTGGCAGGGGAACTTGATAAGTCAATGCTGTGTCCCATAAGGTCATTGCTTGTCTGCAGAGGGGGTAGGAATGTGTACCTCACTGCTTATGTACCACATAACCGTAGTATTGTCTGTCTTTATCAGTAGCTGTCCTGGATGAAGTAGATCCTTGAAAGCTGTCAGGGCATTTTGAACAGCTAGCATCTCTTTTTGATTGATGTGAAGATGCATCTGGCTTGCAGGCCATGTGCCCTGAAAACATTTTCCTGCCATATGCCCCCCCCCCCCAGGCATAATCTGATGCATCCGTTGTGAGTGTCTGTCTGGCTGTGGGTAAACTGAATGGCAGACCCTTATTGTGGTGACAGGCCTCTGCCCACCATCGAAACTCCTGTTGCAGGCAGGGAATGAGTGTAACTACTGTCTCCAGGCTGTGGCAATGCTGAGTCCAAACACTTTTTAGATACCATTGTAGTTTCCTCATATGCAGTCTGGCATATGGAATTAGTAGAATGCAGGACGCCATGAAACCCAAGGCCTGCAGAATTTTCCTTGCAGATAACTGGGTCTTTGTTGCCAATTTTTTGAAGGAAGTCTGTCGGTTGCTTTTGTTTGTCTGGCGTGAGATAAGCCATCTGGGCAGTTGTATTTAAGCTTGCACCCAGGAATATTATCTCTTGAGAGGGCACTGTGTACCCTAGGCAAATTAGTAATCTTTTTATAAACGCCAGATGCTTTAGAAGAATGTCTTTGTTCTCTGCTTGAATAAGGCAGTCGTCCAAGTAAGGATATATTTGAATTCCTCTTTCTCTGCAAAATGCAATTACTGGTGCCAGGCATTTTGTGAAGACCCTGGGCACAGTAGATAAGCCAAAGGGCAGTGCAGAGAATTGGTAGTGCATTGAGCCAGATATGAATCTGAGGTATCTTCTGCAAGATTGTCTGATTGGGACATGCAGGTATGCCTCTTTTAGGTCCAAAGTTACGAGCCAAGCCTTCTTGCCCAGCATGGGCAGTAGCTGCTGTAGAGTCAACATCTTGAATTTTGGAACCTCCAGAAAAGTACAGTTTTGTACCTACCATAAATGTAGATGTTAGAGTGTTCACACTGTTACAGTCATCACACTTGGGTTATCCTGCCGATAGGCGGTCCCGCAGTCAGTCTGGCGTTGGTTGCTGTCGCTTCTTCCCTGACGTCAGTGCGCCAGTGATATACAAGATGCATCAGACACCATTTTCTTCAGTTTTTCTTGCCCCAGATGTCAGGTGCCCTCAAGTGGGTAAGCAATACATATTGCTAATCAAAAATATACATATAAAATAAAAACAATACCTTCAGTTACCAGCAAATACACCCCAAAGGTTGTACAGGATAGAAAGGAAGGTATAGATAAGTCCAGCTAGTTCAGAGGGGATGGAGGGAGGGTAACCTGGACTGCAGCAGTGTGAACACTAACATCTACATTTATGGTAGGTACAAAACTGTACTATGTTCATCGTGTTACACTGTTGCAGTCATCACACTTGGTTTGAATCCCAAAGCTAAGTTTGGGTGGCTGGTCTATAAAGAGTTAGGATTGGCCAAGAGGCCCTGCAGAACTGCAGTGGCAGATTCTGCTCTGGATTTAGAGTAAAGAGGCAGGTGGTAATGCTTGGGGAAGGTGTGCACTGAACTCCAAGTTGCAGCCTCCAAAATTTCCTTGGTAGGCACTCATCTGAGAAAGGCTGCTGAAGTGGCTGTTGCCCTGGTGGAATGAGGCCTAATCTTATTAGGGACTGGTTTTCCATGCTGTGTGTAGCAGTACCGAATACAGTGTCCTATCCATTTCTATATAGTCTGCTTTGAGATAGCCGCCTTGTGATCCTGCAGCATATGCTACAAACAGTTGATCAGTTTTCCTGAAAGCTTTTGTTTTGTCCAATTAGAAGTGTAGCTGCCTGTGTATGTCCAAAGAATGCAGAAGTTTCTCCCCTTTATTTTGGGGGTTTGGATAAATTGTAGGCAAATGGATGGTTTGGTTAAGAGCCACACTAGATACCACCTTTGGCATGAAGGTAGGGTTTGTCCTTAAAGATGCCCTATCCTGATGAAAAATTATAAAAGGTTCCACTGCCATTAATGCCTGTAGCTCTGAGACTCTTCGTGCTGAAGTTACTGCCAGGAGCAGAGCTGTTTTCCATGATAAAAATTTTAGACCGGCTGTATTGGCTGGCTCAAAAGGTGGTAGGGTCAGTTTTGCCAAAACGAAATTGATGTCCTAAGTTGGTGTTGGTGCTCTCCGGGGCGGTCTGATGTTTTTAGCCCCTCTGAGGTACCACTTTAGCAAGGGATGAGAGAATAAAGGAGGATCCGTGTTGTAATGTGCAGAAATGGCAGAGGCGTGAATCTTAATTGATGAAAAGGATAGGCCTCTGTCCAGCATCTATTGTAAAATCTGAGGAATGTTTACAACAAGAGGGTCAAGGCTGTGAGCCTGGTTCCAGGCGCAGAATCTCTTCCATTTTTCTGAGTAAGCTTTCTTGGTGCTAGGCCTCCTGGCCTCCAAAATGACATCCATAACAGCTTTAGAGAGAGGTATTGCCTGTTTGACTAAAGTATCTGCCATGAAGCCAGGTTTAGGGTTTTGAGCTGACCGTGCAGGATCTGATTGTTTTGTTGAGTCAGAAGGTGTGGAATTTGGGGCAAAATCCATGGTGAGCCCTGAGCCAAGTTTAAGATAAGGTACCAGTGCTGGCGTGGCCAGTCTGGAGCAATCAGGATCATCTGTGGTTCTTCTTGTCTGGCTTTTAGTAGTACCTTTGAAAGGAGAGGCAGCGGTGGGAAGGCATAGACTTAGGTTTTTCCAGCTGAACAGAAGAGCATCCACTTTCCATGCTTGTTTGTGATAAGTCCTTGTGCAAAATCTTTGTATAGTTGGCAATTCAGAGGGGAGGCAAAAAGATCTATGTCTGGGCATCCCCATTTTTGTGTTATCATGCTGAAGATTTGTGGGTTCAATTTCCATTTGTGAGGGTCCATGATATTTCTGCTTAGGTCGTCTGCCAGAGTATTTTTCTTTCCTGGCAGGAATTGTGCTTGCAGGTGAACTTGGTACGTTAGAGCTGTGTTCCATAAGGTCATGGCTTGCCTGCATAGGGGATAAGAGTGAGTGCCCCCTTGTTTATGTACCACATTACTGTGGTGTTGTCTGTCTTTAGTAATAGTTGTCCTGGGTGTAGAAGCTCCTTGAAAGCTGTTAGGGCATTTTGAACAGCCAACATCTCTTTTTGATTGATGTGAAGATGCATCTGGTCTGTGGTCCACTTGCCCTGAATGCATGTTCCTGCCATGTGTGCTCCCCAGGCATAATCCGAAGCATCTGTTAGAGTTTGCCTGGCTGTGGGTAAAAGGCTGACCCTTGTTCGGTTGACATGCCTGTGCCTAATATCGAAACTCCTGTTGTAGGCAGGGAATTATTGGAATTACTGCTTCTAGACTGTGAGAATGTTGAGTCCAAACACTTTAGGTACCACTGTAATTTCCTCATATGCAGTCTGGCATATGGTATTAGTAGTATGGAGGATGCCATGAATCCCAGGGCCTGCATAATTTTTCTTGCGGGGAGATGGGACGTTTTTGCCAGTAGTTGAAAATATGGAGTTAGCTGCACTTGTTTGGCGTGAGGTAAGCCATCTGGGCCGTTGTATTTAAGCTGGCACCCAGGAATGTAATCTGTTGTGAGGGCACTAGTTTTGACTTCTTTTCATTTACTGTGTATCCTAGAGAAATTAGCAACCTTTTCACAAACGCCAGACGCTGTAGAAGAATGTCCTTTGTCTCTGCTTGAATGAGGCAGTCGTCCAGGTATGGATATATTTGAATTCCTTTTTGTCTGCAAAATGCAATTACTGGTGCCAGGCACTTTGTGAAGACCCTGGGTGCAGTAGATAAGCCAAAGGGCAGTGCAGAGAATTGGTAGTGCATTGTACCAGCTTTGAAACGGAGGCACCTTCTGCAATTTTGTCTGATAGGGACATGCAGGTATGCCTCTGAGGTCCAGAGCAACAAGCCAAGCCTTCTTGCCCAGCATGGGTAGAAGCTGCTGTAATGTCAACATTTTGAATTTCGGAATATCCAGGTAAGTAATCAGAATTGAAAGGTCCAGTACAGGCCTCCAGGCTTTGTCCTTTCTGGGGACCAGGAAGAGTCTTGAGTAAAATCCTTGTCCTTGTTCCTGCTGTGGTACTTTGTATAGCTCTCATGTCCATGAGGGCTGAAATTTGTTTTTGTGCCTCTGCCCACTAATTTTGTGGCAGGTCTGGCATTCCTTTTAGCTTTGGTAAAGTATGGAAGTGGAATCTGTAACCTTGAGACACAATATTCAGGACCCATTTGTCTTGGGTGATTGTTTGCCAGTTTTGAGAAAAAAAGTGCTAGTTTTCCCCCTAAGGGGGCTTCCAGAAGGGACGTGCTTGGCGTACCCAAGGGAAAGTCATTGTGACTGTTTCCTGTAAGGTTGAGACTTGCCCTCACCTCCTTTTGGGGTTGAGGTGCCCCACTGTCGTCTGTTTGAGCCTTGGGGTTGAGATCTGCCTCTTGGGTGTCTGTAACTGCCTCTCTGTGGCCTGTCTGACACTGGAAAGGACCAATTTTTTGTTGGCCAATTTCTGCTACACCGAAGTGGCTGTACCTGTAAAAAATCCTTGACTGTTTGCATAGATTTAGCTTTATCCTCCATTTTCTTTAACACCTCTTCTGCCTTAACACCAAACAAGGTATCATGTTGTAAAGGAGCAACCAATAGCTTTGCCTTAATGTTCAGGTAAACTCTGTTCTTTTAACCAAGCATGTCTTCGAATAACAGAACCTGTAACTGCGGCTCTACAAGAGGCCTCTAAAGAATCAAAACCACATTGCAGAGTATGTTTTCCCACCTGTTCAACTGCATGCAATAAATCCTGCATTTCTTTACAATTAGGAGCTTCTGAGCTAGCAAGCATTTTCGGTTTTAACTGAGCCATTAAATATTGTTGTACTTAAGCATGTGAAACTGGCAATTTAAAGCTCTTACTGCTAAAGTTGCAGACATGTATACTTTTTCCCCCATCTATCCAAAGCTCTGGAATCTCTGTCAGAGGGTACTGGATTTTTTGCAATGGAAGCCTTCACCCCTTTTGGACCCTGGGAAATGGTTTCTGGATCAGCAGAAGGGTTTTTGTATAGAAACTTGAGAGTCAGGGACTCTATACCTATCTGGTTTGGCTGGAGCAGGGGACAGAGTCAGGAGATAAGCTGGGTTCAGCGAACACATCATCCACAATGTCTAGTACAGGCGGAATAGCCAGGGACCTGTGCTGAGGCAATAAGAGGAAATCCCTGAGCCTTTTCTTGGATTCTGAGTATTCCTGACTTTCCCAATAGAAATGTTCCCTCATGGTATGTAAAGTTTCCCCAAAAGAGTAATCCTCAGGAGAAGAGGCTGAAGGGATAGATTCCTCAGCATCAGAGTCCTCATAGGGGGCTAAAGAGTATCCCTGGTCTGAAGAGGAATCAGAGGAAATGGAAACCTGATCAGAGGAGTCAGTCTGTATCCTGCCTAGGCCTTTTCTCAGGAGGGGGATGGGAACCCCTGATTAGAGTAATGAGGTCTTCGGCCATTTTAAGCATCTGTTTCTTAGGCATGGAGGACTGTCCAGGGGAATGCTGTACTTGTTTCTTTGTCTATAATGGTACCTTTGTCTTGGCTGTTGATTTAATGGTAAGTTTTGAAGGTCTGAAAACACCCTCAGAAGCCGGTGCTTGCTCAGCGGCTCTGGACCCATCTGATGGATTAGTTTCCGTAGGCCCAATACCTTGAGTTTCCAGAGGCCTAGTTGTCTCCACGTGGGAGTCGGAGGCAGCCTGTGGCTCTGAGGTAGCGGATGTCAGGGGCTGAGAAAGTGAATCACTGAGAACTGGCGACTGGCCTAGAAGAGGTTTCGTCAGTTTTGGACCTCGGATGCCGGTTTTATCCTTGTCTTTGCGTTTTTTTTTTGGAATTGTGGTAGTCTGTTGATTTGACAGCATAGTATAATTGAACCTTCGGCCATAGTGCAAAGCAAAATCAAAACGTCTTTTTATAGTGCGTTTGTTAAATCTAGCACAAAACCGACAACTAGTGACGTCGTGATCAGGGCCTAGGCATGGAATACAGCAAGAGTGGAAGTCCTTATGAGGTATTTGCTTCCCACAAGAAATACAATTATTAACTTTTTCTGACATCGGTCTGAGGCAAGAAAAAAAAGTTTCCCCAATGGGGTACTTAGCTTTATTGAAGACTTCGGATCTGAAATTCAACTTCGAAAACCTCAGGAGTCGGCCGACCGGCACTTGCCAACTGCTTCGGGCACCACGCGGCAAGAAAGACTGAAGAAAATGGCGTCAGCTGCATCTTATATACCCCTGGCGCACTGACGTCAGGGAAAAAGCGACAGCAACCGACGCCGGACCAAGACTTTGGAACTCTGGCAGACTGCGGGACCGCCTGATGGCAGGATAACCCAAGTGTGATGACTGCAGCAGTGTAACACGAACATCGTATTTATTATAGACAGGTCCAGTATTGGTCTCCAGGTTTTGTCCTTTCTGGGTACTAAGAAAAGTCAGGAGTAAAATCTTTGCCCATGCTCTTGTTGTGGTACTTGTTGAATGGCCCTCATGTCCATGAGGGCTGTAATTTGCTTTTGTGCCTCTGCCCATTGATTGTGTGGCAGGTCTGGCATACCTTTTGACCTTGGTAGGGTGTGAAAATGGAACCTGTAGCCTTGGGACACTATGTTCAAGACCCATTTCTTGGGTAACCATTTGCCAATTTGATGAAAAAAGTGCTAGTTTTCCCCCTAAGGGGGCTGCCAAAAGAAACATGCTTGGATCCGGCAGAGGAAAGTCATTGGGACTGTTTCCTGTAAGGTTGTGATTTGTCTTCCCTGCTTTTGGAGGTAGGAGCACCCCATTGTTTAGGCCTGTATGAGCCTTGGGGTGGAGATCTGCCTCTGGGACACCTGTGTATCTGCCTCTTTGTGGTCTGACACTGGAAAGGGCCAATTTTTAGAAGGCCAGGAAAGACCAATGGCAGGATTTGCTTCGAAAAATTAC